>NC_133145.1:53344402-53691902 GCF_048418815.1 Hemitrygon akajei
AATATATATTAAAAATAATAATTGCTTGAATTAAAAAGGCACAGCTGTTAAAATAGCTGAAATATGTGATTAAGGGAAATAGTGTTTTGATTATCATGCCAGCATATCTTCAATTGATAAATTGTTGGAGGTGCAAAGCTGGGTTAGTGTGGAATGTGTGAAAAACGCAGCAAGGAATAAGAGGAATATAAAAAGATGAAGTGTGTAAGGATCACAGAAAATTTTCTTGTGATTACAAGACCCTGTTGGACATTGGTAATAAAGAATATGCAAATTTGGTTTACTGGTTTATTCTGAGACCGACAGCGGGGGAGCTGTGCCGCCTTGGTTGCAGCTCTGGCGGTGGGGGGGGGGGGGGGAGGGGAAGAGACACTGGAGGCGGTATGACACAGTGTCCATGTTGGATTGGGGGCTGGCCCTCCCATTGGTACTACAGTCCAATGTGTGCTCGCTGGAAGACAAACTGGATTGTTTGCACACGTTCGTATGCAGACTGCTGCCGACCTGCTCTTGCCAACAACACTCATGTGCCATCAATTTATAAAACATCACTCCAAGAACTTGGGTTATGTTATGTTTTTTTTTGTTTCACTGTATGTTTACTGCTATCTTACATGTGCTATATGTGCCTAGTGCTGTGTTTGACTGTTGGTACTGCTTTTATGCACCTTGACCCTGGAGAAACATTGTTTTATTTTGGCTGTATTCATGGGTATTCTTGTATGATAATTAAACTTGAACTTGCTGTTGGATATGATATAGACAAGTTTGAGGTCATCAACTTAAATGTGAGAAAGAGTGAAAGGTTTTGATGTTCAGGAGTATTTGGTCAACCTAGTTTGGGAATCACTAAATCAAAATAAAATCAGATCAAGTTTAATTATCCATACATGGATACAGCTGAACAAAACAGCAGTCCTATGGGGCCAAGGTGCAAAACGTACACAGCACGTTCAAAATAGGGAGCAACAAAATAGTCATGCAAAAAAAAACATATATAGTCAAGATCCTGAGCGACATGTCCTGCAAAAGTTGGTAGACCAGCCAGCATTTCCATTACATGGATCGTTGATTTTTTATTGGAAGAATATTAGCATATGAGAAGAATAGCTTCCAATTACTTGGAGCCCTGCTGAGATATGGGTCTGTAGAATCTCTACCTGAGGAGTGATATATTTGCAATACTGCAAGTTTACTGATGGTGTATGGAGCTGATTTGTTGGATGGTGGGTTTGGAATATAAGGAGAGACTAAGCAAGACTGGATCTTTATTCTCAAATGTACAAGAATAAAGATGAAGAAATTTCTTTGCCCGAAGTATGGTTTCTCAATGGATTCCTCTACCCAGGAGGGCCGTGGAGGTGCAAGTTTAGCATAATTAAGAGCGAGGTTGATGGATGTTAAAGAAATCAAGTAGTTTTGGGTGGCACAGTAGTGTAGTGATTAGAGCATCGTTTTACAGTGCTGGCTGTAAGATCAGTCTATGAGGAAATGGAACCCATGACCGTGTAGATTTCCTCCAGATGCTCCGGTTTCTTCCCGCTTTCCAAAGATGTACTGGTTAGGTTTAGTGAGCTGTGGGTATATTATGATGGCTGTGGAAGAATGGTGACGCTGATTTGACTTGACAATGCATTTCACTCTGCTTTGATGTGCATGTGCTAAATACAATTGATCTTTGCAGGAAAGTGACGCTGGGATAAGAGACACATTCTTGATGATATACACTTGTTTCACCAGCAATCTGTGCATATGGAGCAATACACTGTTTACCAAAGCTGTTGGGAAGGGAACATAGTCAAGAATTGATTAATGCTTACTGTGTGAATTCTCATCTGGTGAACATTTCTGGGCTTCAGTCATGTGTAATATTTGATTTTGAATCGACATGAGTTTGTAGTTGGCAGAGGACTGGTACTGTGAATTCCCAGCAGAATAAAGATAATGTTATTTTCCAGTGTGATATCCAGGAGGAGATTTTTTTCCCATGGATGTTAATCTGCAACAACATATCACATTTTATAAATTGCCAAGTTTAACACTGAAAGTGACCATTAAGTTCATTTACATATCCCTTGATGTGATAATTAAATTCTTAATGTGTTGCATTCATTACCGATAGTGTATTATTATATATTATAATTGTGATTTATAGGTGGGAAACAAACTATTAAGCAACATTCTAAGACCCTATCTTAAATGAGTAATCATGCAGCTTTTAATCCCTGTGAAGACTTTGTCTAATCATAACGCAGTGCCTGGTGTATTCATGATAGGAGAAGACAGGAGGGGGAGGGGTGCAGCTAAGAGCTGGAAAGGTGATTGGCAAAAGGGATACAGAGCTGGAGATGAAGCCACACTCGTGTTGGAGGAATAACCTTATATTCCGTCTGGGTAGCCTCCAACCTGATGGCATGAACATTGATTTCTCTAACTTCCATTAATGCCCCTCCTCCCCTTCTTACCCCATTCCTTATTTATTTATTCCCCCTTTTTTCTCTTTTCTCTCTTTGTCCCTCTCAAAATAACTCCTTGCCTGTTCTCCATCTTCCTCTGGTGCTCCCCTTCCCCTTTCTTTCTCCCTAGGCCTCCCATCCCATGATCCTTTCTCTTCTCCAGCCCTGTATCCCTTTTGCCAATCACCTTTCCAGCTCTTAGCTTCACTCCACCCCCTCCGGTCTTCTTCTATCATTTTGGATTTCCCCCTCCCCCTCCTACTTTCAAATCTCTTACTATCTTTTCTTTCAGTTAGTCCTGAAGAAGGGTCTCGGCCCAAAACATCAACTGTGCTTCTCCCTATAGATGCTGCCTGGCCTGCTGCGTTCCACCAGCATTTTGTGTGTGTTGCTTGAATTTCCAGTATCTGCAGATTTCCTCGTGTTTGCGAACCCCAGTACAGGCCGCCTCCAGTCCTTGGCCCTGGGTTCTCAATCTTGCAGATATCATCAGCCCTGCAACTTTTGACTTTTCTGACCATGGGTTTGACCTTGGTGTCCAGACTTGAATAACCAGTCACCCTGGTCCTTGTGACTCCTTCAGGCCTCTGCCCCCAGATTTGCCATGTTCTGGACTTCAACCTTCAGCTTTGCCCTTTGGACTTCATCCTTGGATTGTATTGGTCGTTGACACAAGTGATGAATTTCACTGTTTCAGAGCAACTTGGGCTTGTTGAGCCAGAAGGGTTGTTGCCATGCTGTATCTCTAAATGAAATAAAATTTCCGCAAAACTTTAGAAGATCCAACCCCAGTTAATCACATTAAATTGCTCTTATTGAACACATGGTGAAAGTGCATAATAACTACAGAAATGAAATCAATTTTATTTTCAACATGTACAGTAATAGCATATCCTGCAGTGAGTAATAAAATCCTTGTAATAAAATGAGCACTGACAGATAACTGATTTTGATGTCTTGATGAAGGGTCTCGGCCCAAAATGTTGACTATTTATTTCCCTTCAGAGACGCTGATTGACCTGCTGAGTTCCTGCAGCATTTTCTGTGTGTTGTTCAAGATTTCCAGCATCTGCAGGGTTTTCCAATCTAAACAACCAAAAATGTCTTGCTGAACTTGTTTCAGATTGCATTATGTCTAAGAGAGCTGATTTTGTTGTTCTTTTTTTCGTTTTGGAGACAAAAACAGAAGTAAGAGGCTGAATTTAATTTTTGTATTTGCCTGGTCCCTGATTAACAGAAGCAGTGGTATCTGTATTAGTACAGGGTAGCGTTGGTAGGTTGTGAGCAAGCTATGTTGGCAGCAGAAACATGGTGACACTTTCAGACTTCCCCCAACACATAATGAGACTGTTAGATATTGACCCACACGACACAATTCACCGTATGTTTTGATATTTTTATGTACATGTGACAGACAAAGCAAATCTTTAAATTTTAATCAGCCCTGATGAAGGGTCCCATCTGGAAAGTCAACTCTATTCCTCTTCCGTTGTTATTGCCTGAACTCAGTTCCACCAGCATTTGGTGTGTGTTCGTCTCTAAATTTAAGCTTGTCACCTTTTTACATTGGGGGTTTTCCAATCTAAACAACCAAAGATAAGGTCTTGCTGTACTTGTTTCAGATTGCATTATGGAAAATCTAGTTTTGGAAGTAATTGAGTATGAATATTTGAAACTTCTCTGGGGGAAATGACCCAGCATTATACCCTATTCACAAAGTGATAGGTATGTATACAGTCAGCCCTCCATATCCATGAGTTGCGCATCCATGGATTCAACCAACCGCGAATCGAAAATATTTGAAGAAAATTCCAAAAAGCAAAAGTCAAATTTGCCGCATGCCGAGCACTATGCTGAATCCACGCGAATGAAGTGATGTGTAGGCATACCCTTCTGTAGCCTCCCGCCATTTCACAGATCCTCAGTCTCTCTCCAGCACTCGTTGCTTGAGCATTGTTCACCTCGTGTCTCATTCGTTCGCTACTTGTGTTGTGAGTGAGAGGAAGGAGTTTAAGGCTAGTAAGGGATGGCTAGCTAGCTATGTAAAGCACTACAGCCTCAAGAACTTAAAGATTGCAGAAGAATCGGCATCGGCTGATGCCAAGGCAGTATCAGCATTCCCAGAAGAGTCACGATGGTTGCGTCTGTACTGAATATGTACGGACATTTTTTTTCTTGTCATTATTTCCTAAACAATACTGTATAGCAACTATTTGCATAGCATTTACATTGTATTAGGTATTATAAGTAATCTAGAGATGATTTAAAGTATATGGGAGGATGTGAGTAGGTTATCTGCAAATACTACGCCATTTTATATAAGGACTTGAGCATCCGTGGATTTTGGTATCCGCGGGAGGTCCTGGAACCAATCCCCCACAGATACTGAGGGACAACTGTATTATCAATGATTCAAAAGAATATGCTTTTCTGAAGCTCCCTGTGTTGAAATTATATATTATTACAGCAAGTTTTGGCTAAAACTTGCAGGAATCCATGTAATACAAACCTACGCATGAGATTCTGCAGATGTTGAAAATTCCAAGACCACCTGACTGCGTAAGCAAATACTGGCAACCAATTGTTCAGTGGACTCATGGAGCTGGGGGATGTTTGAGAGGCTGGAAAACACACAAACGACCGAACACAAGGGAGGTTCTACTGATGCTGGAAATCCAGTCTCGACCCGAAAAGTCGACTGCTTATTTCCTTCTATTGGTCAAACCTTCTCTTGTGCATGAAATAGTTATTTTATAGTATATACAGTCTGCATGGACTTGACAAGCAATAATAGTATGGTTCATTTGACCCCCGTTACTGTTTGAGTAATCATATCAATAGCAGCCAAAACCTCAGACAACTTTATTTCCTCTCCTCTCCATTATTTAACATTTTATGCATTAGTGTTATTCATTAACTATTTCTGGCCATACATTTAACAAACATATTTATTCCATTGTTTAATGTTTTGTATGGTTTCCATCTGTCTCATGCTCAATCTTGCCATACATTAAGGAATGCAGTACAGTTAGTCCCCGAGTTACGAACGTCCGACTTACAGACAACTCATACTTATAAACCGAGGAAGGAGAACACCATCTGCCATTTTAAGTTGGATCGCAACGCTGTCCACCATTTTAAGTTGTTGCTGTTGACACTGTTTTGAGTGTGTAACTTTGTATTTGGCTTAAATTTTTCTTAGCAAGATTCACCCTGACCCCCGCCACCTCCCCCCCCCCATTCCATTCGGCTGGTGGTGCAGTGAGATCAGCGCCTGGCAGGAGAATAGAGTTTCTCGAGTTTGATCCAGTTGAGTTGATGTCGATCCAGTGACTCCTGTACCATCCGTGCCGGGTTGATGTCGAGCTCGAAACTCAACCTTGTAAAAATAAAAACACTGCCACCTCCAGTTTAAATTCCCACACGGAATATTGAGGGGGATCTAATACCCAAACCCAGTACAGCCCCCACTTGTCCCATTTAACCTGTCTCAGTGCGGTGATCCTTAGGACCCAGCAGACCTCAGGAGCTGGCGCAGCTAGGGACCCACCACCCACAGTATTTCTGTTCTGTTGATGGGAAGCGATCGCGATTGAAAATAAAGTTGAAATAATAAAGCGTTTGGAAAGAGGTGAAACGCCATTGGTCATTGGAAAAGCGTTAGGCTACAGTCGGTCAACGATTGAAACAATTTTAAAGGATAAAGTGAGAATAATGGATCATGTGAAAGGCCCTGCCCTGATGAAAGCTACAATTATTACTAAGCAACGCAGTGGTTTAATTATTGGAATATATATGTTTCTTAAGTGTTTTATATGCATAGAAGGGTAAAATATATACTATATACTAAGACAAACGCTTGACTAACTGACACTAAATAATATGGGATGTACTTGTTCCGACTTAACATACAAATCTGACTTAAAGACAGACTCAGGAACAGAACTCGTATGTAACCTGGGGACTGTCTGTATTCGATTAACACACAAATGATTGAGGAACTCAGCAGGTCAGGCAGCATCTATGGCAATGAATAAACCGTCAACATTTTGGGCTGAGAGCCTTCTTCAGGACTAGAAAGGAAGGGGAGAGATATTAGAATAAAAAGGTGGAGGGAAGGAAAACAGGACTACACTAGCTTAGATGATGATGGGTGAAACCGTGTGGGTGGGAAAGATAAATGGCAGAAGAAAAAGAAATCTGGTAGGAGAGAAGAGTGAACCGTGGGAGAAAGGGAAGTAGGAGGTGCCCCAGGTGGAGGTGATAGGCAGGTGAGGAGAAGAGGTAAGAGACCAGAATTGGGAATAGAAGACGAGAAAAGGGGGGGAAAATCAACTGAAAGGAGAAATCAATGTTAATGCCATCAGGTTGGAAGGCTACTCAGACGGACTATGAGGTGTTGCTCCTTCATTCTGAGAGTGGCCTCATCGTGGCGGAAGAGGAGGCTGTGAACTGACATGTTGGAACAGGAATGGGGATAGGAATTAAAATGGTTGGCCACTGGGAATTTCTACTTTTGGTAGATGGAGTGGTGGTGCTTGACAAAACAGCCCCCAATTTACTTTGGGTCTCTCTGATGTAGAGGAGGCTGCATCTGGAGCACCGGATACAATAGACGACCCCAGCAGATTTGCAGGTGAAGTGTTGCCTTAACTGGAAGGACTGGGGCACTGAACGGAGGTAAGGGTGGAGGTAAATGGGCAATTGTAGCATTTCTGTTGCTTGCAGGGATATGCATAATTTCCAATTAAAATGCAATTAGTTAAATATATCATTTAATTAACTATTTTTAATCATTATTGATTAAAATGTTTCATCTTAACCCTTCATTTCATCGGTAAAGTTGGAATTAATTCTATCATGTTCGACATTGATCATTGTGAAATCATGTAAAATATTTTAAGGTATGTTTACACATGTTAGAGAGGCTGCATGTCTGTCTTAAGCTGAGACTTACTTACAAATGCAACTTGAAGTTGTTTTGACATCAAATTTTTGTTTGAAACATTAAGTTTAATGAGAAAAAAATCTTTACACTGGGTTATTTATTGGAAAATTTTTGAAAGGCATATGGTTTAGTTTAAAAGTTTGAATACAGATCAGTAAAGAGCAATCAGAGGTCTTTTTTTAATTACCATTTTTGTGTCTGAAAGACCGTGATATTGATTTTATTTAGTGGAAAACCTTGGATATTTAAGCAGAGATTGGTAAATTCACAAATCTATATTAAGATGATGAATATGGCATTGGAATACTGATATATTTGTATTTAGCTGCTAATTGGAATCACATTGCATTTTGTGGGAAAATGCAGAAATGGTTCTTCAAGGAAATCAAAGTTGCTAATAATGGATTCTATCAAAGAAAAGTCCTCTTATGACCAGAATTTGAATTGAAGTGACACGAAGACCATGTTTTTATTACATCATGTAATGTTTTGTTTTCTCTCCATCTTACGTTTTTGATTATCGAAATGTTATTTTTAGTTACTGATTTACTGTTAGTCCAGTGATTGCAGACAGCTTATTTTTTCAATTGACATCAAATTTGTGTTTGTTGGCTCGTGTACGTGCGGTGATACAGAAAGTCTTAGCTCCCTGTACAGCAGAAAACCAATTATAAGGTTGCCATGAATCAAGTAAGCAAGCCCTAAGGTTAATGATTTAAGTGTGGAAGCTCAGTTTTCTGTTGCTAGGAAATTTCGCTCTTATGTCATTTCATTTGTATTTTGTTTCTACTTCACAGACTTTGTTAATGCTTTCAGGGAAGCCTGCATGTAATTAACTGTGGATGATGTAACAATGCAAGAGATACAAAAGATTAATGCAGACTGATGCTCTTAAATTTAGAGTTCCTTAAGTTAAAAGGAGGACCCGATTTTAGAACAGCTGACAAGGGAATTAGAACTTGCTAGGCCATCAATTCGAGAAGCGAAGACGCGTCTTTTGGCATTATGTCTCCATACAGTTGCAAACTGTCCGGTGCCTTTGTCTGAAAACTCTTGCCTAAACTATAAATAAACTTTGCTCTGTCAGGGACTGTGTACAAGCGCTGGATGTTGTCTGTTTTTGTAGATAGACAATTGTAGTTTTCTTGCCTGCTGAGAGCTCCCTTTATTGTGCTATCGCATGTGATATTGCTTGGTGTTTTATTTAAAAGCAGTCATTGTGCAACAGCTTTTCAAGGAGAATAATGATGGAAAGGTTATGCATTCGATAGTGGGGACTATTTTTCATTTACTGGTATATCATTTTGCTTTAGTAGCAAACTGATGCTCCGAACTCAAAATTAAGGAAGTGAAGCAGTTATATAGAGTTTCACTTCTGTAATTTAAGTGGGATAAATCTGCTGTAGATGATTATCTGTTGTCCTTTGGAGTTGATTGTAACTGTGTGTCCAACAGCCCGGAAGATTAGGCAGTTTGGAAGCTGAAGCAACTCTTGTGAGGGATGGTGGGGGTGGGTTGGTTGGGAGAAGAAACTCTGATAGTCAGCTGCAGCTACTTCAGAGTATTGAGTATGAGAGTTGGGATGTTATGTTGAAGTTGTATAAGATGTTGGTGAGGCCAAATTTTGAGTATTGTGTGCAGTTACGGTTACTTATCTGCAGGGAAGATATCAGTAAGATTGAAAAGAGTACAGAGAAAGTATACAAGGATGTTGAAAGGACTGGAGGATCTGAGTTGTAGGGAAAGGTTAAAAGGGTTTATTTTCTAGAGCGTAGGAGAATGAGGGGAGATTTGAGAGAAGTATACAAAATTATCAAGGGTGTAGGTAGGGTAAGTGCAAGCAGGCTTTTTCCATTGAGGTTGGGGGAGACTAGAAGTAGAGGTTATGGGTTAAGGATGAAAGTTGAAATATTTAAAGGGGGAACCTCTTCACTCAGAGGATGGTGAGAGTCTGGAAGTTGTGGATGCAGGTTTGATTTCAATATTTAAGAGAAGTTTGGATAAGTACATGGATGGGAGAGGTATGGTGGGGCTATGGTCCAGGTCCTATGATGGGATGAGGCAAAATAACATTTTGGCATAGACTAGATGGACCAAAGGGTCTGTTTCTGTGGTGTTGTGCTCTGTGGCTCATATTCTTGACTTCTTTACAGGAAGATAGTCAGAAATGATTAAATATACACTGTAAAATTTGTGGGATAGAGATGATTTTAATTTATCAAGACTCACTCTGTATTCTACCATTTTATACTAGTAATGTACTTGAAATTCACAGATAATGTTTTAAGGGGCAGGTTTAAAGCATTGTCAAGAAATCTGATGATTTATAATTGACATTAAAATGTTCTGCTGAGAATTGGTTGGGTATGGCTCCGTTTACCTTTAAAAACGGGATTGGAATTGCATGCTGCTGTTCTCATTCTTATGAAGCAAGTCTGAGTTGTAATCACTTTCTTTTATTTAAGGTTTTACTTCTCAGTACATTAAGTCTTAATTTCTTGTGGTCTTTTTTCAGAAGACCATTTGTTACAATCATGATGGTACATTTTATACAGTATGTTCATTTCATGTAACAGAATTGAGTTGCTAAGCAACAGTGAACATGCTACCCAACAGGTGCATAGAATCCTCCCTTCAATTCATATCTATAGAGAAAAAAGAGATTTTATGGAATTCAGTGTAGAGGGGTTGCTGTAAAATAGGGTTGGCCATATATTTGATTCAGAATCATTTGAGGTTTGTCCTTAATTGTAGCTTAGCTTGTTCTTTCCTCTGTCTGTATCGGATTGGCTGACTGAAGACTGAGGCTGATCTGTCAGGCAATGACGTTGTAATATTTAGTAAATTGGAAGTATTTTCCTGGGATGTTCGGCCAGTAAAATCTGATTATTGTCGGTCTGCTGCAGTGGTGCATTATAAGACAGTCATATGGTTTCCTCTATATATAGTAATTCCTTCCTTAGGAGAGAACTTCAAGACTCTCTGACGGCCTGAGAAATTAGATGATGCTGTGAAGTCTCTGTGGGGGGGAAAAGCCACTGTCACTGAAATAAATGTACTTGACAGCTCTTGGATTACAAAAACGTTGAACCAAATGATGGGGACCGTCAGTGAGCTCTGTGCGTCCAGCTTCCAAGCTTTCCTGTGTCCAAGTGTAAATGTAAAATCAGGTATGTTTGACCAGCTTTCAGACAGAAGAGAAACCTTTTAGGTTCTGCTGTGTAAGACTTTCTTGGTAGTGTTGTTAAAAAGTGAATAGATGTTACAATGTTGAATAGCCGTTGCCCAGATAGAATGGACATAATGTAATGTCTCTCTTGAACAAAAATCACCTTTAATCAGCTTTATCGTGATCTTTCAGAGTGATTGTTATTGTGAGCAATTTATCCACGTAACTCTATGGCGTTCATCTGCTTAACAGGGCTATGGCACAGGAAAGTGAACTGGAGGAGCTGTTGCTAAAGAATAGTTTCACGAGTCTGAAATTTCATTTAGAGAGGGAAAATCAAAAATAAAAATGGCTACCAAAAATGTTGATTCTTAAAAGATGTTGATTTTGTGGAATTTATCTCCAATGTTGGCTATGGCTGTTACTTTACAACACACATAGCACTGGGCCGCTGAATCCCCAAACACCTGGAATCCAGCTGGGGATGTTATATCTACATATTATTTTCATTACTGTATGGCTTTGTAAACTTCATATTTTTGTCCCCTCATAAACTAATGTGAAAAGGTCAAATTTGTGCTTGGAGAAGTATTGTTTTTCTAGTTGCACGTAGCAGTCTACAAATTAATAACTATATTGGAGAATATCACTATTCATTTGCAGTCGGTTAGTTGCAATTAAGTGAGGTAATCAGCTTTCATACTAGGTAAAGTAAAATAAATAATAAAAATAGTGTATCCAGCAAGAAAATGTACAAGCTGCTCTGTTAAAACCTTGCAGCTATATTGAAATGTGATTTTTATTTAAAAGCAATAGTCTAGAAATTAAATGCTTAAAGAAAAATAGGTTATGTATTATAGATACTGATAGTGGTTGACAGTGTTGGATTTTGCTGTAAATATTCTATAGCTGGTATTCGATTGTATGATACATTAAATAAGCTATCGAAATATACTAGATTTGGTTGAGTTTGTTAACACTGTAGTTTATGCCTAATTCCTGTTGCAATGACCCATGGTGGGCACCATATGGTTCTTTCAAAAGCAGCTGGAATGTGGACAATGTCCCTTGGAGAATGCTGGCTCATCTTGCTTGGATTTGATAAGTAATTTAAATATTTTGTAGAAAATATGCCTCAGGGCATTGTGTGACAAACGTGTGCCTTCCATATTGTAGCTATCTTACAGACACATACTAAACACTTGCAATTGCATACAGTTACAAACTGATTAATCTAAGTGAGCAATTAGCATTCATAATAGGTAAAATATAATGGTTAATAAAAGTGTTATGCAGCAAGAAAATCTTTGAGCTGTTCTGTCAGAACTTTCCTGTTTCCTATCCTTCAGAGCCAAATCATGCCAGAAAATACAGATTTAATTTTGTTAATTTACAAATATTACATACTGTGGGGGAAATGGGAGTTGATCATTTAGCTTTTTGAACTTGCTCTGTAAGTTAATACTTTCGTGCTTGATCCTGTTGCAATGCCGTATTCCCATTTTCCACATACCTCTTGCTTCTCAGGAATGTATTTATAACCTTAAATATATTATCAACATGCCACTACAGCCCCTGTGGTAACAAATTCCAGTTTCATTACTGAGTGAAGAAGCTTCTCCTCATCTCTGTCCTAAGTTTCTTGCCTTGTAATCTAAGACTGTGACCCATACTCCCATTATAGACTCTCAACTAGAATAAATATCTACTTCACATACATACAGTCTTTCTGAACCAGTTAGAATTTTATGTATTTCGATTATTCCATAAAACTCTTAAGTCAAAGCTTAGAAAATCTCTCTACCTGGTTCCACCATCAGGAGGGTCAAACTCCGAAAGTATACCGAAATGTTGGTCTTGAGGTGACCTTTGCAAAAAAAAAAAGATAATTTGATTGATTATATACAGTACCACAGCAAACTGGAAATGGCATGAATTTAGAAAAGCTGATTTGTAATTTTATGTAATTAAATCTAGATTATTTCACGGGCAGAATGAGATTTCCCATCTTGAATTGTTGGCCATCACTAGTTTTTAGTCCAATGTATTATTGTTGGGGATTTGGAAGAACCAAGTTTTAGTTGCTTTTGTAAGTTGGGAGCCAGGAAAGATTTAGAAAGTTGTAATTTAACAAAATTTGTTTTGACTTAACATTTTTAAATTTGAATCTAGAGAGGAAATGTGAATTAAAAAAAATAATTTGGAAGGCACTGCATGAAAAGATGGTAGAATTTCAGCTTTCAGAGTATCATCAGATACTGTTTGGCAGCAGGCAGCAAGGTAATTCGAGGGTTATGTGCAGAGTGTAAAGAGTGGGAATAAATGACTCACATCAGGCTAAATAGTCTTATGTGTTTTTCTCTCAACCCCCCCCCCCTTCATTCCTCTGTTCAAAATTGTAAAATAATAACATTTATTTTTTGTTTAAGAAAACCTATACAAGTTAATCTCTTAATGAAGGGTGCCTCTATCTCTGTAAGTGATAAATGCAGTCCTGCAATTAAATAATGGTTGATTTAAAGGATTGGATAGTAGCACCTGAGTGGTTTATAATCTCCAACCAACCATTTCCAGCCTTGAACCCATATGAGGATAATGACATCGAATTATTACTGGATTGGGAGAAGGGAGAAGAATGGGGTTGAGAGGGATAATAGATCAGCCATGACAATGGTAGAGAAGACACAATGGGCCAAATAGCCTTATTCTGCCCTATGCCTTATGATCTTACATCTTTAATGGACCAGGATCAATCTGACAATGTGCAATATTTTGTGGATTGTTGTCTTTTATAAGAAATTTATAACTATAAAGGATGCAGACTCAGTTGACACTATTTATTTAATTGTGTTTTTAACTAACATCTTTTTGCCTTTTATTTTCAAGTTTGCACTTTATCCCACTGTAAAACACTTTGAACTACTTTGTATGAAAAATGCTCCATAAATAAGCTATTATTAGTTTGACTATAAATATAATGGCTACAAATAAAATGTGTATCCATATGTCTGGTATATGCTTGCATATAGAATAATGGAACTAATGATGTTAAACTGATTGAGCATGGAGCATGAATTACTTCAATTACTTAAGGGTTTCTAATCCTAAAAGCTGTTTCCCCCAATTTGTCTGTATGTTTATTTGTTGTACTATTTAAGAAATTAAATGTCTTTCTGTGACTTAAACAGGAATTGAATCCAACTCTGCAAGCAAATAATTGTTTATCTTTAATCTGTTTACTTCTAAACTATGATGCAAAGTAATAATACATATTTTACGAATTCTAATGCAACACTCTGATCTTGTTCCCAAATACGTACTGTGAAGAAGTTCTTATTGGAGCCTGTAGGCTACTTTCACAGCCATGGTATATCACAACTAAGAAGGGAAGTGTTTCAAAATAGAAATGTCTATCAATTGTAGTTTTCAAATTGTAACAGCTACCTCTTAAAGGGACCGACCAAAGGTTTTATGATTTCTTTCTGAATCCACATTTAATTTGGTAGAAACCTGAATTATTGGGTTGAAATTTCCTGACATCATTTTCTGTGCTTATTGGAGCAATTTCTTCTTGCTTGCAAATCTGTAAATAATGTCAATCTTACTCTGCTGTTATGAATTCAGAATGTAAGCATTGCTCAAAATTGATTCTAATCACCATTATTGACAGCAAAAAAAAGCTATTCTTTGAGCATGATAAGATGTGCTGTCTGTGAAGCTCGCCCATGCCTGTTCCCATCCCTTCCCAGCTCTTGAAGATTTTATTTACCGTAACTGAAATTAGGCAGGTCTGAAGTTTTTATAAAAGTGCTATTGGGAAAGGGTGACATCTGGTAATATTGGAGCCATTCACAAATGCTGGACGAACTCAGCAGGCCAGGCAGAATAAAAAGTCGGCATTTTGTATAACTTTTTATTTCTGCAGGATCTTTTGTGTTTATATTAGAGCCATTGCTATTTAGCTAGAAACCTCTAATTTCAAGCAGGTTAAATTATTTAAACTTGAGGGTAATACCTTGAAGGTGAAATGATTGATTCTTGCCGTTCAGTCTTGTCACTCAGTGAGTTGCTGAAATAGGGCCAAGAACAAGTCTTCTTCAATGGTTGAGAATCATTTAAAAAATTTTATTTAGAGATGCAGCGCAGAGTGTGCCATTCTGGCCCAATGAGCCTCGCTGCGCAGCAACCCACCTATTAGATAGATAGATAGATAGATACTTTATTCATCCCCATGGGGAAATTCAACTTTTTTTCCAATGTCCCATACACTTGTTGTAGCAAAACTAATTACATACAATACTTAACTCAGTAAAAAATATGATATGCATCTAAATCACTATCTCAAAAAGCATTAATAATAGCTTTTAAAAAGTTCTTAAGTCCTGGCGGTAGAATTGTAAAGCCTAATGGCATTGGGGAGTATTGACCTCTTCATCCTGTCTGAGGAGCATTGTATCGATAGTAACCTGTCGCTGAAACTGCTTCTCTGTCTCTGGATGGTGCTATGTAGAGGATGTTCAGAGTTATCCATAATTGACCGTAGCCTACTCAGCGCCCTTCGCTCAGCTACCAATGTTAAACTCTCCAGTACTTTGCCCACGACAGAGCCCGCCTTCCTTACCAGCTTATTAAGACGTGAGGCGTCCCTCTTCTTAATGCTTCCTCCCCAACACGCCACCACAAAGAAGAGGGCGCTCACACCAGCAATTTACAACGAGCTATTAACCTACTAAATGGCAGGTCTTTGTACTGTGCGGGGGGGGGGGGGGGGGAGAGGGGGGAGGGTGGAGGAGAGCTGGAGCACCCAGAAGAAACCCTTGTGGTCATAGGGAGAACGTACAAACTTCTCATAGATGGAATTGAACTCCAAGCTCCGACACCCTGAGCTGCAATAGTTTTGTGCTAACTGCAGTTGTGCTACTGTGATGCTGTATGCATTTAGTGTGCTAGCATGATGTATAACAAAAAAATGACAAACTTGAATAATTATAAAGAAAAAATGTGTTAAAGTTAGAGGTTAAAATATGGATAGGAAATAAAATACACAAATACTAGCAAGTATTTACAATGTAAACAGCTTTATAAAATGTGGTTTTAAGTGTTTACAGTGCGGTGATTGCAAGGGGGTGTGAGATAGAAGGGGTAGGGTGGGTAATTAGAATGGTTGATCTGATTAATTGCCTGAGGGAAGAAAATTTTAAGATGGTGTAAAGTTTTTGTTTTAATAGCCCTAAAGTGCTTTCCAGAAGTGGGATTTTGGAGAAGGCAGTTTGCCAGATGAGTAGTATCCACGACAATTCTTTTTTCCCCTGCCTGCTTCTTTGGCCTGGATACATACAAGTTCTGCAGTAATGGTAGACTGCAGCTAATGTCCTGACAGTTCACTCTGTTTTCCTCTGGTCAGATGTTTCTCTTGACCTTGTCCTCTGCTGCCTTTCCTCTGATGTCGTCTAGCATGGTGAACTCTTGGTCAGTCTCTGCTGTAAATTTGGTTGTAAAGAAAATGAGAGTATTTCTGAAGTGCTTTTCACAACCTCTGGACTTTTTGAAAGGCACTTCACAATCAGTTTGGTATTGAGCCAGTGTTTTCAATTCAGAAAATGTGGCAACCAATTTGTAGTCAGCTATCTCTGATGAAAAGTGGCGTGATGATGACAAGGTAATCAATTACCAACCTTGAATTAACCTTTGGGCAATTGTGTATCCTTTCATTTGTTCTTGTCTTGCTTCAGACTTGAAGATTTGAAAAGGATATGAAAGTTACTGATGCATCAATAAGGAGTTACTGGAGAGCCTCAGGCAGGCACTACAGGGAGCAGAAAAAAGAGAATAACATTGTGTGAAAGAACTCTTTTTTTAAAAAAAAAAGTTTTCGTTCCATAAATGCTGCCTGACCTGCTGAGTTTCTCCAGCATTTTATGCATATTACTTGCAAATAAAAAAAAGGATTTGGGATTAAGAACCAGATAGCATGATGTGAATCCTTGGGGAGGATGGTGGTGGTGGTGGTGGGCAGGAAAATTAATGAATCACACCACTTAAAATAAAGGCCTGAAAAATGAGGAAGTTGCAGAGAAATGCTTACAAGATTGTTTTTATCCAAAAGGACTATATAATTTCAGACCAAAGAGCAGAATTAGGCCATTCGGTCCATTGAATCTGCTCCACCATTCAGTTGTGGTTGATTTATTTTCCCACTCAACATCATTCTTCTTCCTTCTCTCTGCTGCCCTTACTAATCAAGAATCTATCAACATTAGCTTTAAATTTACCCCTATTTTAGTGCAGTAATACATAGTATTTTATGTCATTGTATTGCCATTAGCAGCTAATTTTAAATTTTTAATTTAGATCTGCTAGGTTTCTTTAAAAATTATAGAAATAATGGCATTGAAGAAAGCCATTCAGCCCATCATTTCTATCCTGGCTCTGAATTCCATTCACCACTTCTCTTTCCTCACATCCTGCAATTTATTCTTTTTCAAATGTCAACACAATTTCCTCTTTGAAGGTCCTGATTTTTGTTTTCATTATAGAACCATATATCATAGAAATAGGCCCTTTGGCTTAACTTGTCCAGTTGGGCAGTTTTATTAGCCTTTGATTTTTGCCGTGTTAAATAAATGAAAACCTCTGTTGTAATTTTTTTTTGCCTGTTGATGCACTTGAAAGTTTTGAGTGTAATATTTTTGGATGTGCAATACTGTAATCCTGAACATCTTTCCATTAGCACTCAGAAAATTAACCAGCAGCAGCAGGAATTGCAAAGAGGTTTAATTAAACCTGTAGTTTTATTAATCTCTTCATTGGTTTCCTATTTATTTTTGCTTTAAGTATGCTGAAATTAAGATACCTGTGGTGTTTTTAGGTAATGCTCAATATTTCTTTAAAGTACTCCTTGGTGGTCTTGCTGGCAGATGGGAAAACCTCTGTAGAAACTGCTTTTTCTGGACCTTTCTCAATTCTTTCTGCTTCATGCTGCCTATCCCTTGGTGGTTTTGGACTTACTCTTCAATAGCAGTAAAATCAAAATGCTACTGGTGAACTGTAGTGAAAATATGAAGTTTTTACTATTCTCTGTTGTATTTTTGCACATCACTGATAGAATTTGGTAGAAATCTGTGGAGAACTTGGAAATACTTGGTGAACATCGAACACCGATAACAAATTTCACAAAGTGCTGGTGATATTAAATCTGATTCTGAACATTACAGTACAGTACAGGGTTTTAGGCTCATGATGCTGTGCTGGCCTTTTAACCTGCTCTAACTCTTCCCTGCTACATAGCTCTCCATTTTTTTTCTAACATCCATATGCCTATCTAAGAGTTTCTTAAATGCCCCTAATGTATCTGCTTCCACCACCACCCCTGGCAGGATGCTCCACACTCCCCCACTTCCCCCCCCCCCAATCTCTGAGTAACAAAACAACTTATCTCTGATATTGCCCTTATTGCTTTCCTCTATTCTGCTTAAAATTATGCCTGCTTGTGTTAGCCAATTCTGCCTGAGGGAAAAAGCTCTGACATATCCACTAGGTCTATGCTTTAGACAATATTAGTGGAGAGCAATGAGTTAATATTTCAGATCACCAGAAGCGTTAATTCTTGCTGTGATCTCCACGGAGGAGCTCCAGATCTGCTGGAGGTTGTGGTCGTTGAATTTACTTGCCAGCCAGGTTGATTTGTATGAAACTACATTTTGTCACTTGAAGCAAGAGCAATGAATTTCATGTTGATTAAATTCACAGGAGTTTCTCCAATGTGGTTCTGTGCATCACTGAATATAAAAAATATATCAATGTTTTACTTTTAACTTGCTCCAATTTATAAAGGTTTGATCACAAGTTAATAATGAACTGTGCTTTTTGTTAATGTATCTGAACATTTACCTAACTCAGAGGTTCCTATGGACCCCTTGCTTAATGGCATTAGTTCATTGCTTAAAAAAGGTTGGGAACCCCAGATATAAATCAAGCAAGGATATAGGTGGTAAAATATTGAAAGAGATAAAATTCTGATGGTAAAGAAGTACCTAATTTACTTAAGCAGCTAAATCTCCAGAACAATCAATGCCTTATTGAATCATGTTCTAATGTACAAAAATGGGTGACAGATTTGGTTTTCTGGGCCTTTCCCTTCCTTCTCTGTATTTGCTCCTTGCTTGTATTTCTCTACTCCTTGCAGAGCTGAAAAGGTCTAATTTCTATTCTCAAAAGGTAATGCAAAAACCCAAAAGGTAATGCAAAAAATATAGTGACCATTTCCATTTGGGTGGAAGAATAAAGAGAAGCTATCAATGCAGAATCGGCAAGGGTACCAGTATAGAATCCAGGAGAAATACTTCACCCAAAAATGTTTGAACTGCAGAAATTGTTATCGTAGAAAGTGGTCGAAGGGAATAGTGTTGGTGCATTTAAATATGGTCAGGGGTACAAGCAAACTGGGCTGATTGACCTGTTTCTGTGATGTATGGTGTGTAATCGAACATCCATATTATCCTGATGCAGGTTTGCTGCTTGACCCACTGAGTTCCTCCAGCAGATGATTTGTTGCTTTAAGCTATCTTGAAAATTTCATTTTATTTGTATGGCTTCCAGCATTAGGTTTCATTTGGATTGAAAAACAGGACTGTGTATTCAAGAGGGATCTGTGCTACAGTGCTGTGCCGAAGTCTGAAGCATATATATATATATATATATATATATCTAGGGTGCCTTAGACTTTTGTGCAATACCTGTACTGTTATAGTTTTATGTATTTCACTGTACTACTACCTCCACAAAAAAACCCAACAAATTTCATGATAAACCTGATTCTGACATGGGTCTCTGTGGACTGAAAGTGGAAAGGGGACAGGGAAAGTGGAGAGGGGAATCATGTTCGGGAAAGGGGAAGGGAGCGGAAAGCGCTAGAGAGACCATCTGTAACGATCAGTAAACCAATTGTTTGAAATCAAATGACCTTGCCTGGTGTCTCAGGTGATGGGTATACCCCTCTGTGCCACCTGTCCCACATACCTCATGCAATGCTCCACCTTTGCCAATCTCATCATCCTTTGCTGCTGCCAGGTTTACAAACACTGTCTCTGCTTCATGTTGAGGTGCATCTCTGTCAGGATTAATGGACACTTTGCTGTCAGAGATCTGGAAGAAACATATCTGTGGGAAATGCTCTCCACTTCTATTAAAAAGCTGCAAAATGAAATGTAGGCTTTACCATCTTAACCCATTTAATTGCTGGTTAATTAGGCTAATTCTCCCTTGTGTGTGCACTGTTCCCTCCTGAGGCAAAATAATTAGTCTTGTGTAGCACATGCGAAATGCTGGAGGAACTCAGCAGGCCAAGCAACATCTATGAAAATAATAGAGTTGAAATTTCGGGCTGAGACCCTTCATCAGGAACCCCCATGAAGGGTCTTGGCCTGAAAAGTCGACTCTTTATTCTTTTCCATAGATATTGCCTGACCTGATGAGTTCCTTCAACATGTTGTATGTTACTCTGGATTTCCAGCATATGCAGAATCTCTTCTGTTTATAATTAAGTGACATTTTGCACTTATATCTTTGCTTGATTTAGGCAAATATTCATTGTTAGATGCATTAATGAAAAACACAGTTCATTTATTCACTTGTGATCAAACCTTCCCAATTGTTAAAGACTATAATAGATACATTTTTGTATTCATTAATGTAGAATATTATAAATTCAACTCCTTGTGAGGAATTGAGGTGTGAGGTTGAAATGAGATGATAGAAATTGCATCTTGGGTGCTGTACCAGTGCATTTACTGGAGCAATATCAGTATTGTACTC
The DNA here is from genome assembly GCF_048418815.1 of Hemitrygon akajei. Taxonomy (NCBI): domain Eukaryota; kingdom Metazoa; phylum Chordata; class Chondrichthyes; order Myliobatiformes; family Dasyatidae; genus Hemitrygon; species Hemitrygon akajei. Next base: position 53,364,789 of record NC_133145.1, read on the forward strand.
ACGATGCATTTGTGAGACATCCAGGGACACGTTCATAACTTTGTTTAAATTCCTAAATGCCTCACCTACACGAGACAACTGAGAAATATGCTAAATGGCCACTTTATTAGGTAATTGTGGTCTTCTGCTATACCCCATCCACTTCAAGGTTTAACACATTACATGTTTAGAGATGCACACTACTGTTAATAACGCATGGTTATTTGAGTTACTGTTGCCTTCCTGTCAGCTTGAACCAGTCTGGTCATTTTCTTCTGACCTCTTTCAATAACAAGCTGTTTTCGCCTACAGAACTGCTGCTCACTGAATGTTTTTTTTTTGTTTTGCCTCAACATTGTCTATGAATTCTAGAGATTGTTGTGCATGAAAATCCCAAGAGTCAGCAATTTCTGAGATAATTCAAACCATCTTGTCTGGCACCAGCAATCATTCCACAGTCTGTCATTTAGATCATGTTTCTTCCGCATTCTAATGTTTGGTCTGAATAACAACTGAACCTCTTGACTATGTCTGCATGCTTTAAAGCATTAGGATGCTGCCACATGGTTGGCTGTTTAGATAGTCACATTAATGAGCAGATGTACCTAATAAAGTGACCATTGAGTGTATTTGTGCAACTGTACATTCACGAGTGGTAGTACGATATAAATAGTCTGTGAGGAATAACATTTCATCTGTAGTGGGTTAATGAACATTTATGTATATTCAAAGATAAGCAATTTTGGTAGATTAAATCCAATTTTTGAAATAGATTTCAGTTCATGTGTGGTAGAAATTCCATTAACCAAAATTAAAATATATTGCATCTTTAGTTCTAGCTTAAAGTAGCTTTCCATTAACTAACTGTGCACTGCTGGGAGTTCTGTTTGAATACAAAGCTTCAGCTTTTACTGTGCATTAATCTGTTGGATTAACTAGTCCAAGCTTTTATTTTATTAAATTTTGTGGATAATGTTGAAATTCTTGGACTTCACATTGGGGTTGTGACAAGTGATGACCTGATTCTCTTTGTGTGAGAGAGCATGCAGTCCATGGGAACTTAAATATTCTGCTTGTGATTTTCCAGGTGTAAAATGTACCTAAAGATTGAGTAACTTGACCAGCAGATGCTTGCTTATTATCTATCTGTGGTGCACTGATCTTGTATTGATTCAGGTTCACGTGCAAGCATTTAGAACTTAACTAGAATTAAGACCATGAGACATAGGAGCAGAATTAGGCTATTCAGCGCATTGATTCTGCTCCGCCATTTCATCATGGCTGATCCATTTCCCTCTCAACTTTGTTCTCCTGCCTTCTCCTCATAACCTTTTAAGCCCTGACTTATCAATCTCCACATTAAATGCACCCTGTGGCCTAGCCTCCACAACCGCAATGTGGCAATGAATTCCATAGATTGACCAACTTCTGGCTAAAATACTTCCTTCTGATCTCTGTTCTAATTGGATGTCCCTCTATTTTAATACTGTGCCTCTGTTTCAATGAAACCCACCCGCTCCCCTTATTTTTCTCAATTCCAGTGAGTATAGGCCCAGAATCTTCAATTGCTGCTCATATTATAACCTTTTCATTTCTGGAACCATTCTTGTGAACCTCCTCTGAACCCTCTCCAATGTCAGCACACCCATTCTTAAATAGGAGGCCCAAAACTGCTCACAATGCTCCAAGTGAGGCCTTATCAGTGCCTTATACAACCCCAGCATTATATCCTTGCTTTTATATTCTAGTCCTCTCAAAATGAATGCTAACATTGCATTCACCTTCCTCACCTCCAATTCAATCTGCAAAGTAACCTTTAGGGAATCCTCCATGAGAACTCCCATCTTCCTTTGCACCTCAGATTTTTGAATTTACTGCCCATTTAGAGAATAGTTTGAGCTTTTAATTCTTCTACCAAAAGGTATATCTATACACTTCCCGACACTATATTCCATCTGCCCTTTCTTCGCCCATTCTCCTGATCTAAGACCTTCTGCAGCCTCTCTGTTTCTTCAACACTATCTACCCCTCCGCCTATCTTCGTATCATCCGCAAACGTGGCCACAAAGCCATCAATTCCTTCATCCAAATCACTGACATACAACTTAAAAAGCAGTCCCACTAGTCACCGGCAGCCAATCGGAAAAGGCTCCCTTTATTCCCACTCTTTGCTTCCTGCCAATCAGCAAATGTACTGTCCATGTTTCCTGTAAGACCCTGGGCTCTTGCAGTCTCATGCGTTCTGCTTTGTCAAAGGCCTTTTGAGAATCCAGATAAACAACTTCCACTGACTCTCCTTTGTTCAGTTGTTGTTCAAACGAAACATCAGAATGGGGAATTAATGAACATCCTCATTTATATAATAAAGTTCCTATGTTGCTCCACAGACTTTCGATAAAATTGATCTGCCTCAGTGCCTGAAATATGATAAACACATTTACAGCAGGTACAAAGAATATGTTCCCTACTGTTTAAATGACCCATTACATCGTGACGTGATTCAGTTGGTGGATTCCCCCCCACTGGGTAGTGTTTTAAGAACGGCAAAATTAGTAATGCCGAAGGAACTCAGCCAGTGAAACAGCATCTGTGGAAAGAGAAATCTGTAAATATTTTGAGTTAGAGCATGCTGGAGTAATGCTGCATGTGCCGAGGAAGCCCAACTAATCACCTGAATGTGTTCATGCAGCACGTACGTTGTTAGCATCTACATCGGACTGCCACTTTGAACTCCTGGAGTTATTTTATGTTAAGCATGCTGAGCAGAGCCCCCAGAATCAGAGTCTCCATTCCTTAGGATTTCCTCCTTAGTGAGGGAGGAAAAAAACCGGCATTTCAGATAAAATATATAGGTCTGTTCAAGTCAGCAAAGTAAAGGTTAACAGTACAACTGGCAACTTTTCAACATTTAGAAATACTCAAGATATCTTTGTGCTTTATATCACTACTTGTTTGGGATCAGTGAGGCACAGGAGTGTTACTAATGGTGAGATACACTCTTGTCTTCTGAACTGTTGCCTCCAGTTTTATGGCAAAGATTAAGTGGTGACTAATCATCATCATCATTATGTTCTGTGTTGTATGAGCATGATTGTTCTTGGCAACATTTTCTGCAGAAGTGGTTTGCCATTGTGACCTTCCGGGCAGTGTCTTTACAAGGCGGTGATGCCACCCATTATCAGTATTCTTCAGAGACTGTCTGCCTAGTGTCAGTGATCACATAACCAAGACTTGTGATGTGCACCAGCTGCTCATACACTCATCCACCACCACCTGCTCCTGTGGTTTCACGTGGCCCTGATCGGGGTGGGGGGGGGGGCAGGTGCTACACCTTGCCCAAGGGTGATCTGCAGGCTAGCGGAGGGAAGGAGTGGCTTACACCTCGTGTGGTAGAGACGTATCTCCACCTCTCCATCCGCTTAAGACTTTCATTGTGACATGCTGGCTTGGGTGGAGCGCTTGTATTCTCAGAGAAGGTACAGGTTGTGGTTCATGAGGTTTTGATTCTTTGTGAAGTTTATATGTTGCTTCTGTTTCTGTACTTGTCAGCATCTGGGATAGTCATAATGAAATCCATGCTGACTACACCAGCAAAAAGCGTTATAGGAAGGATCTGAGTTTCTGGTGGCTATCTTTGATCTCAAAAAAGTTTATTATCAAAGTACATTTGTCACGATACACCTTAATTTTCTTGCAGGTATTTACAGGAAAATGAAGAAACACGCTAGAAGTTATGAAAAACGATACTTAACTAAGCCTGACAAGCAGCCAGTGTGCAAAAGAAGATGTGCATAGTATTATTTGTTATTAATGAGAACATGACTTGCAGAGTCCTTGAAAGTGAGTCTGTAGGTTGTGGAGTCATTTCAGTGTTGAGGTGAGTGAAGTTATCCATGCTGGTTCAGGAACCTGACAGCTGAAGAGTGAAAACTGTTCCTGAGCCTGGTGGTGTGGGACATAAGGCTCCTGTATCTGCTGCCTGAGGTAGTAGAAAGTGAGAAGAGAGCATGGCTTTGCATGATGGTTGTTTGCAGGATGAATTATTAATGGTGCTTTTATACCAATTCAATCTAATTTCAAATTTGACCAAATTGAATTGAATGTGGCATTATGTTTGTTGCTGCTTTAATGTAGAGACACTCAGAGCTTGCATCATTGTCTCTTAAGTGATACTAGTCAATGGACCTCCTGTTCAACTCAGCAGTTGACTAATAACACAACACAGCTTATTTTTAGTATCTGTTTAATGATTTCCAAAATTGAGACATTTCTGTAAATGAGAATCTCTTGCTTCGAGTTGCAAAGACAAAATGAGGGCTGGAAGGTTTAGAGATGGTGATAGGTTGGGTTATTAAGGGAGGGTTGAAGGTAATGATAAAGTACAGTATTGCAATAGAGATAATTAGGAGACTGGGATTGAATTTGGTCTGTGGGTGTTTGTCACCTATTGCAGGATCAGTTAAAGTTTCCTCATCGGAAAATTGAACACTGTTCAGGAGGTGGTGAAGGTTTAAGCAGTGGACCGACTGAAGCCAGGAGAATGTAGCAGATGTGGAAGGAGGCAGCGTGCTGGAGATGATAATCCATGCAGGATGTTCAATGTGGCAATGAAACACATCATACTGAGCTAGTGGCTGGGAAGGGACATGGGATAGGTGCCAAGTGTAACATTTGTTAAATGTAACATGGTTTGCCAACCATCATTTCAGTTTTAAGGGTAAGTCAACATGTATCATGTGATTGACTGCTCCCTGTTGCAACAGTATTTTAGAGCTCTAAGGAATCTGTCTGGTTAGAAGAATGACATAGTCAAAATGTTGCCACAGACTAAACTGATGTTATTTAACAAAGTATCTTTTGAGGTTTGAATTTCTGGCTACATTTTTTTAACATGGTAGTCAGTGAAAGAGAGAGATACCGAGACTGCAAGTGTTGCAGAACTGGGCTGGTAGCCAAAGATAATGGCTTTTTCTGCAGAACAGACAAGTGGATGAGATCAAAATTACCCGAGTCGATGAACCAATGAAAAGTACATGAATATTCCAGATCTCTGTGGCTTTGTACATTGTTATGGCACCAAGAAGCCTGTAGTGGAAAATACTTACTGTGAGGTCCTGTTGATGCATCACGTTATTGCCTTGGGATGTGATATTAAGCACAAAACTAAATTGAAAACCCCAAAGGCTTTGTGTGAGACTCTTCATGAAAGTTCCAATTTGGCACATATTGGGTGAGTTTCAGTTACCTATGTAGGTTCATATATAAAAATGAAATCGTCTTTATAAAAAGAGTCCATGTTCTCCACATCCTGCCATGAATTTCCTGTCATAACAGGTGGCTACTTGATTTTGTTTCTAATTCTTAGAAATTAAATTTATTTGCATGGAAATTTGTGAAAGGGGGCATCTGATAATCCAGTCACAGGACTGAATTTTACAGTGACACAAAACCCATTTGTTAGTATTGTAGGGTAAACTGACAGCAACTTTCAGAGACTGGTAGATATGCATTTAAATGCTGAAATTGGTAAGTTATGAACACAAGAGTTTCTCCAGAGGAATTCTGCAGGTCAGGCAGCATCTATGGAGAGGAACAAACAACTGACATTTTGGGCTGAGACCCTTCATCAAGACTGGAAGGGAAGGGGAAGGAAGCTGAACAAAGACCAAAAGCTCACACTGGTATTAGGCACAAAACAAAACACCCACTCATCCAGCCTTCTCTCCTGATTGGATGGCTCATATTCTGAAGCACCCATTATCTAACTCTAACCCAAGTATTGCTTGGCCATGACATGAAGACCATTACATGAAATAACCTACAACATTAGCAGTGAAACCTTTACCAGGGCATTACATGAATAATACGGAGAACACGAGTTGTAGAGTCCTAAAAGTAGGTTGTTGAATCAATTCAGAGTTGAGGTGAGTGAAGTTATCCCTGCTGGTTTAGGAGCCTTATGGTTGTAGGGTAATAACTTCTGAAACTGCTGATGTGGGCCCTAAGGTTTCTGTACCTCCTGCCTAATGTTGATAGTGAGAAGACCAAGCTCCCATTTCCTGCACTTATAATGTCACAGAGCAATACAACAGGGATTCAAGCCCTTTGTCCCAGCGAATCCAAGCTCACTGCAGTGTCCACCTAATTTCCTGCATTCAGCCCATATTTCTCTAAGCCCCATATCCCTCCATGAACCTATCCAAGCGTTTCTTAAACAATACTATTGTACCTGCCTCAACCACTTCTTCTGGCAGCTCCTTCCATACACTCACCACTCAAGCTGACAGGAAGGCGACTGTAACTCAAATAACAACACATTACGACAGTAGTGTGCAGAAGAGCAGCTCTGAACGCACAAAGCATCAAACCTTGAAGTGGATGGGTTACAGCAGCAGACCACGGACTTACACTCAATGGCCACTTTTTTAGGTACAGGAGGTATCTAATAAAGTGGCCACAGAGTGTATACAAGCATTGCTAATGTTGTTTCATGTCTTTCAAGGCTCTCTGAATGCAGACTAATGTGCACATATCTTCAGCCTTGATACTTCAGTGAATGTGAAAAATACACCAGTTTTTAATGCCTCTGAGAAGGTTTCTTTACTAGCAGGTTTCTAGATTATTTCAGAGCACATCTGAGAGTAGACCATGGTGCCACAAAGCTAGGATGTAAACAAACCAGGCAGGGCAAGAATGACAGTATAACGTAGACATAGGAGATTCTGTAAATGCTGGAAATACAGATTAACTCACAAGTGGTGTAGGTCAAACAGGATCTATTGAGGATGACAGGACTTTTCCATGAAAGGGATGCATTTTTTAAAATGCCAGTCGCTTAGTATGAAACTTTATTTTTCATCATTATAATTTCATAAAGGTTGGTCTGGAGGCGATGTGTCCATAGTCTTTGTCAAGGTACAATTTGCACATTCCTAATATTAACAGCAGCCTTCAGCCAACAAAAGCTCCATATCTTCTCATTTACAAAGCATTGTTAGCAATGTGAGATTTAAGAAGTGACGGTTTGATGAAAATGAGCCAAACACTAAATTTAATAAAAACAAAAAAGGTCGTCTGAAACTAAAATTACTCAGTTGCATTTTGTTAATTAAAAAAAAGATCTGAACTCACTGAACATGCTGTTTATTTTCTATTTCCTCCTGTTATGGTACTAATCTCAAACAGATTGCAAAGGACACATGTGTACCCAGCCACTGGCTCGCAGTTTACACTCCAGCATCCAGTTACAGCCAGCTACTACCTCCCATTTTGGCAATGGCTCCCTTGTGCAAATCCAGCAATACAACAGGCATCAGCATACAACATCATGAATTTGGAGATCCAAGTCTTCCAGGCCAATGAGTACCAGAGACGATATTTTGACAAAAAGAAGAGGATAAAAGGATTCATGAGGATAAAGAGTGTGTGAGGCACAAACAATAAGTAGATTGAGACATGAAGAGTTGTTTGCAAAAGAAGAGCTGATGTAAGAAAACCCACAGAAAGGGACTGACATGTATGAGCATTGTGTAAGAGAAGCATAAAGGCAGCAAGTGACTTTTCTAAGAATAACATAGGAAATGGATAATTTCCTTACAGGAACAATATCAAAAGATTGAATGAGTGCAGAGAAAGTTTATAAGTGTGTTGCCAGGACTTGAGGATCTGAGTTAAAGGGAAAAGATGAATAGGTTAGGTCGGGAGGGGGGTGGACTTTGGGGTTCTTATGTTTAACTGTCATTCATTCTCTGGGGCACTCCTCTGTTTTTGTGGATGTTTGAAGAAAAAACATTTCAGGATTTATATTGTATACATTTCTCTGACATTAAATTGGACCTTTGAACCTTTATTCCTTGGAGTATAGGAGAATGAAGGGAGATTTCATAAAGGTAAACAAAATTATGAGGGGTGTCGATAGGTCAAATGCAAGCAAGCATTTTCCACTGAAGTTCAGTGAGACCATAGATTAAGGATGAAAGGTGAAATATTTAAGGGGAAGTGGCAGTTGAATGTTCAAGACAAGTTTGGATTGGATAAGTACATAAGTACATGGACGTACTCTGCCTACTGTAGAGAGTTGTAGAGGCCAGGTCATTGACATATTTGAAAAGTAGATAATTTTTGAAAGTTTAGGGAATCGAGGGCTGAGGAGAAATGATGCAGGAGATTATTTGGGGTCTGGTCTGATCAGCCATGACCATACAAAATGGTAGCACAGGCTTGAGGGACAAGCTGTCTTCTCATAGTCCTAAATTTTTGTGTTGTTATTTTGGAAATGCAGCTGCTGTCATACACAGAACAAGCTTGCATGAAAGCAATGTACTTATAATAAGATAATCTGTGAATATTGACTAGGACACTAGAAATAACTCCCCTAATAATTTCCGAGATAGTTTCAAGGGATTTTTTTTTGAGAGAAGACAGACCCTCATCAAAAAGATATTGCGAGGGGTGGGGACATCAACTTAAGGAGTGAGAAAAATAAATTCAGAATTCACCAAATGAGGAACAAAGAATCAATAAAGATCATGAACATAGAGTACAACAGCAACCTTTTGGAAACAGACTGTAAATGAAAGGAAACGTCAGAAAAAAATGTTTAACTGAGTCCTAGACTGAGACAGGAGAAATTGTATTTGAGAATAAAAAAAAGCAGGAAGATTAAATCCATATTTGAGAAAAAAGATACAGAAAGGATGTGGAGCTAAATGAAATCAGAATTTCAGAAAAGTATTGGTGGAATTAATAGGACTGAAAGCTTTAATTATGCTAGCTGCTTCACCAAGGCAAAAAGAAGTATAGACAGAGTCCATGGAGAGGAGGCTGGTGTCTTCTCTGAGAAGTAGGCTGGTGTCTACTCTGGTGACTGTGCTGAGCTGAGTCCACAACTCTCTGGAGTTTTTTGTGGTCTTGGGTAGAGTAGTTGCCATACCAAAGAGTGATGTGTATGAATGGGATGGTTTCTAAAGTGCATCTTTAAAAACTGGTCAAGGTCAAATGAGATGCCAAATTTCTTTAGACTCTGGGTGGAAGTAGAGGTGCTGGTGCATTTCTTTTTAATGCCTGTAACATCAGCTTGATTGGACTGGCACAGGTTGCTGATGATGTTCATTCCAAGGATCTCGAAGCTCTCAATCCCCTTTACCTTGGCACTACTGACATAAACAGGAGCATTTGCACCACATCCTTCCTGAAGTCAATGACCAGCTCTCATTTTGTGGAAAGATGTGGGTTCTCAGAAGAAAGCACAGAGGACATTTACAGAGACGTTACAATGATTGGCATGTTGCTGCAAAGGAAAAACTTGACAGGTTGAGGCAGTTTTCTTTGAAAGAGCTGGCCGAGGGAAAGTGTGTTTTGGGCTTAGATTGAGTAAACAGAAAGGGCTGGTGGCTCAGTTGTGCAGCTTGTTCAGGTGTTGCTTCATAGCTCTTGTGATCTGGGTTCAATCCCGACCTCTGTCTGTGAGGAGTTTGACTGTTCTCCCTTGCACTACATGCCTTTTATTTACTACTCTGGTTTCCTTCTGCATCTAAAAAATTGTAGGTTGTACATTGCCCCTAGGAAGTGTTTAACTGATCTACATCATGTTACAGAACAAAAATATCCATAATTTCCCATAGATTTCCTATGCTTCTCCTTATTCTCATTATGTATGGAAATTGAGGTCGCGGCCTATGATTTTATCATAGGTCACATGAATATTTATTTGGATTATTTACTGACTACTGATCTAAGGAAGGTCATCAGGACAGATATCTGGAATGAACACTGTGACCTGAGAACATGGGAACTTGTTTCAGAAGATTACTGGGAATGACTAAGGATGAAACTCATCATGGCCTCTTTTATTTAATTACACCTGGTGTTTATAAATTCACATCTAGAAGACATACCGGTACTCAATAGTGATTGACTGGAAGTAGTAATTAGTAAAAATTTAAAAGAAACATTAGAATCCATAAAAATGGAGCTCAATTTTATTTAACACACAGAAAATGCTGGAGAAACTCAGCAGGCCTGGCAGCATCTATGAAAAAGAATGAACAGTTAATGATTTTGGCCAAGACCTTTCATCTAATGAATCCATAAATAAATGGTAAAGCAGAATAGCAATGGCAAAACTAGCTTCAGGTATTCAACTGAGAGTTTGCCAGAGCAGCTGGGGAGACCCTTGTTCAAAATGAGCAATTTCAGTATAAAATTATGTAGTTACACAATTTCAGAGATGTGTGTATTAAGTTTTTCTTCATGTCCATGGAAACTTGAAACTATCACAAAGCTTGCCATTACCAGTTCTGTCAGTTACATACATTAATCTCAATTGCTTTGTTGAATTAAATCCTGTGTATAATGAATGGATCCCTGGATCTGGATTGCAGTAATTGTTTAATGATTTTAAGTTTCATCAGACACTTTGTCCTGTCACAAAGTGTTACCATTGGCTGGAGACATATTGATAATTAGAACCTGCTAAGAAGTTGTGCCTAGTTCTGGTGGCTTGTTGATTACAACATGTGTGGACTCTACAATTCATATTCTCAATACTTATTTCTTGTTTTTTATTATTATTGTTTGTTTTCTTTTTTTGTATTTGCACCATCTGTTGTCTTTTGCACGGTGGTTGTTTGTCCATCTTTGTGTACAGTTTTTTTTCCCATTGATTCTATTGTATTACTTAGTATTTACTGTTAATGCCCACAAGAAAATGAATTCCAAGGTGCTAACAGTGATTATATATGTACTTTAACAATAAATTTACTTTGAACTTTGTCCTTGACCAGAGTGTTTCATTGATCACCTGTAGCTCAAGGATTAATGGTAAATGTGCTTGATTACAGTAGAAATGGCTGTGTTAGTTTCTTCTCAATGTCACCTGGTATCCAAGTCATAATAACAGAGCAGACTATGGCACTCTGTAGTTCAAGATTTTAGATTAATTTACATTCAGTTATATTTCACAATCCATTACTGCCACATTTTAGAGCTGATGATTTTAAGTGCAATCTAAATTTGTTTATTAAAATTGCAATAAAAAGTATTTTAAGGCTTTGTAATGCTGTTTAACTTGCAAAAATCACATAGTGTATTTCATATTTCCCCATGACATAGAGGGAATCCATTAGGTCCATTGATTCAATGTTGGCTATCAAAACAATCCTGTCATTCCCAATTCCCCCACTTATTCCCTCTTAGATGTCCATCAAATAACCCTGCAATTCTCGCTGATGCAATATCAGTAATTTACAGCAGCTGATTACCTAGAATTCTCCTTTTTAAACATCACCAAAATTTTAAAGCAGTTTTTGGCTGGTCACTTTTAATCTGCTTCCCCAACGTCCTGAGTTCTACCAGTCATAAACCATAAATCTTGCAGAATGGCAGGTCCTTGCATTTGCATTAAGGTCTATTTCCAAGAAGTATCAAAAAGTAGAGGGCAGAAGTTTAAGGTGAAAGGAAGGAGTTTAAATGGAGATTTTAGAGAAAATATTTTTGACGTTAAAAGTTGTTGATCTTTGGAAATCACTGCCAAAGAGGCTGGTGGAGTTAGACACAATCACTGCTTTGCTGGTGGATTCAGACACAGGAACAAATAGACAAAGCTGAGAAGGAATGGATCAAGTGTTGGCAAATGAAATTAATGTAGTTGGGGCTAAAAGGGTCAGTATGGACATGTAGTACCAAAGAATCATCTCTATGCTCTACAATTCTCGGATTCTATCACCCTGTCAACCAGAGCATCTTTGAAATATGTGAGGAAACCAAATCATTGAAGCAATATTCACAGAGTCAGAGAGAGAACGTGTCAAATGCACACTGATAGCACTGCAGAATATGATTGAACTTTAGGTATTGGAGCGCTAAAGCAGCAATTGCCCACTGCACTGCCCAAGGGGGCATTTTGATGTGTCGTTCCTGTGCTGGCTTATTGAAAGGTCTCTTTTATTCTGCCCATTACCTAGTTCTTTCCCCATAGCTTCAGAAAATTTCTTGTCAAGTATATATAAAATTTTCTTTTGGGAATTAATGAGAGAGCAGATAGAAGCTTGGGCAAAGGGACAGGGCCACCGTTTAAAAAAAAGGGCAGCAGATTATAGAGGCTAAAACTATGCTTTACGGTATCAGCGACCTGGGTTCATTTCCTGTCATTGCTCACAGGGAGTTTGTAAGTTCTCCCCGTGACCGCATGGGTTTCCTCCAGGTGCTCTGGTTTCCAAAGTCCAAAGAGGTACCAGTTGGTAGATCAATTGGTCATTTTAACTTGTCTGGTGATTAGGCTCAGATTAAATTGAGGGATTGCTGGGCGCTGCAGCTCAAAGGGCTGGAAGTGCCCATTCTGTGCTGTAAATAAGTAAAAATGACAAAATTATATATAGTATAGCATGGAAACAGGCCATTCAGCCCTTCTTGTCTGTACTGACCAAGATGTCAATGAAAGCTAGTCCCATTTGTCAGTGCTTGTCCTATACCCCTCGAAATGTTTTCTTTCCATTTTGTTGAAACTTGTTGGTTCACAAGATTAATTTGTCAAAATATCAGTTGCAAAGCAGCCACCATTTCACCTTGTTTTGATACCATAATATTCATCATTTGCGTCACTCCCCTGAGCTGCAGTTTCTGGCTAGGTAGTTATGGAAATTATGAAATACTCCATCCATTTTGATTAATTATTAGCACCAGCTGGTTGTCACTATGCCCATTCTTTACATAGTTTTCATTGGTTTGGGATTTAACTTCTAGATTATGAAGTATAGTTTTATTTGTATTTTAAGAAATTGCTGTACAGGTAGTTCCCGAGTTATGAACGTCCGACTTTCGGACAACTTGTACTTATGAACCGAGGAAGAACGCCGCCTGCCATTTTAAGTCAGAATGTGACGCCGTCCGCCATCTTAAGTCAGATCGCGACACCGTCCGCCATTTTAAGTCGTTGCCATTGACACTGTGTTGAGTGATTAACTTTGTATTTGGCTTAATTTTTCTTAGTAAGATTCACCCTGACCCCGCCCCCCCACACCCCTTTTTGGTGGTGGTGCAGTGAGATCAGCGCCGGGCTTGAGTTCCATCCAGTGACAGACTGCTCCCGTGCCGGGTTGATGTCGATCCAGTAAGTCCCGTACCATCCATGCTTGTTGACGTCGAGCTCGAAACTCAACCTCATTAAAAAAAAACACTACCACCTCCAGTTTAAATTCCCACGCGGAATATTGTGGAGGATCAAATACCCAAACTCAGCACAGCCCCCACTTGTCCCATTTAGCCTGTCTCAGTGTGGTGATCCTTAGGACCCAGCAGACCTCGGGAGCCGGCGCAGCTCAGGACCCACCACCCACAGTGTTTCTGTTCCATTGACGGGAAGCGATCGTGATTGAAAATAAAGTGGAAATAATAAAGTGTTTGGAAAGAGGTGAAATGCCATCGGTCATTGGAAAATCGTTAGGCTGCAGTCAGTCAACGATTGGAACAATTTTAAAGGATAACGGATAAAGTGAGAATAATGGAGCATGTAAAAGGCCCTGCCCCGATGAAAGCTACAATTATTACTAAGCAACGCAGTGGTTTAATTATTGGAATACATACATTTCTGAAGTGTTTTATATGCATAGAAAGGTACAATATATACTATATACTAAGACAAGTGTTTGACTAACTGACACAAGCTGTTTCATTGTTCTTCATCGTAAATTGTACTTGTTCCGACTTACGTACAAATCCGACTTAAAGACGGACTGAGGAATGGAACTCGTATGTAACCCAGGGACTGCCTGTATTTCTCCATTCTTGAACTGTCAACACCGTTATTTGCTGCATCTTAAAGCTTTGAAGGTGATTAATAATATTTTTATTTTTGCTTTCTGATGATGCTCTGAGCAGGATCCCAGTGAACCCTTGCTTTCAACAATTTTTTTACATAACATGGAGCAGAAGTAGCACATATACTTCAGCTGTGGTCATAAGGTTTGGTACATGATTAGTATAAATTGACCTGTCGTTTCTCACAAAGCTGATTACTCTGTGAACTTCTTTGACCTTGTCCAGATTGAGGTATTGATTATAATGTTTTGTGTACTGGCTTTTCCACCTTTCTCACTTCTGTCCTTGTCAAAGTATCATTACATTTTATAACTGCAGTACATATCCTTGCATTTCAGTCTAACTCCCTTTCTAGTCTCCAATGGAGAATGACTGATGTCCCTGTCCATCTCTGCTCAGCTTGATCACAGCTCGCTAATTCTGTGTCTTTTTAACACTTTGGTTGCATTGGGCAAATCATTCCCTAGTACTTCATGTATCTAGATCAGGGGTTCCCAACCTTTTTAATGCCATGGACCAATACCATTAAGCAAGGGGTCTGTGGACCCCAGGCTGGTGACTCCTGGTCTAGATAATATGGAGGGACTATTTGACCACAATGAGCAACCTTTCTCTCTATTCTCTGGCATCTCCAGTCGAATCAAAGACTGGCATTAGATTGTGCTTATCATGTTTTTTTTTTCAGGATACGCCAAAGTACTTCACTGGTCATAGTTATATGGTAGGAGAAGCAGTTGCTAGTTTGTGTACAGAAAGCTTGTACAAACAAGAGTGAGCTAGTGAAAATGTAATCTATTAGAGTTGGGTAAAACTAAAGTCATTGGGCATCAAGGGGAGTGTGTTTCAGCACTGAGTACATAGTTTGTACAGAGGAAAATGAATTTGGGCATTGATGCCAATTAGCTCAGCTCCAAAGAAATTGCTGTAGGAGCACTTTGTGGGAGTGACTTAGGCCCAACCATCTCTAGCACTTTCATTCTTGGGTTAGAAGTCTTTGCGGATTTTTGATCGACTGGACTTGCAAGTTCTCAGATGGGAAGCAGTCCATTGCTGCGTACAGCAAGACCCAAAGAACTTTCAAGTGCAAACCGATAAGTGGCAAGTAACATGTGCACTCCTCAAGTGCCAAGCACAGGACATCACTGACAAGGGAGCGTTTAGCTTTACCACTTGTTATGCATTGGGAATGTAATTGGTGAGTTCCCTTGACATTATCTGGATGCTTATCACCATTTGGCAGAGATCTAACTGGACGAGCCAACCAAATTCTGTAATGATAGGAACAGATCAGTTCAAGGTAAAGTTATTATCAAAGTATGTATATGTCACCTTGAGTTTCATTTTCTTGCAGGCATTCTCAGGAAAATAAATATAGTAGAATTTAGGAAAAAATTAAAAAGCTAACAAGCATCCACTATGGAAAAGAGGATAAATCATGCAAATATTAAATATCAAAAGTTAAATAAATAATACATAAATATAACAATAAATAAAAGTAAATAATATAGAGTCCTTCAAAGTCAGTCTTATAGGTTGTGAAATCAGTTCAGCATTGAGGTGAGTGAGGTTATCCACACTGATTCAGGAGCCTGATGATTGTTAGGTAATAACTGTTCTTGAACTTGATGCTGTGAAACTTGTACCTCCTGCCCAAGACAGAGTACAACATAAACTGAAGTTGATTGACTCCCTATCCATCACCAATACATTAGCTCTCATACTGAGGATACAGTGTGCTTATTTGCAATGTGCAAGACAATTGTTCAACTAAGTTAGTTTGTCAGCATCTCCCAAACCTCAGTGCTCCACTACTAGGCTGGGTAAAGGGAGCAGGTGCATGGGAATGTCACCACCTGCAGGCTCCCTTCTGAGTCATGTGCCATTATGACTTGAAAATGTGTCACCATTCTTTCATCCTTATGGTATATAAATTGATCCCTGCTGCATCACAGCCAGGTACGGAAGCACCAATGCCCAGGAATGGAGAAATCTACAAAAACTGGTGTCTACAGCCCAGTCCATCATAGTCAAAGCCCTCCCCACCATTTAGCACATCGACAGGGAGCATCATGCAAAGCTCTTTTCTTGCTATTACCATTAGTCAGGAGGTACAGGAGTCTTGTGTTCCACCGCACCAGGTTCAGGAACAGTTAGTGGCCTTCAACCATCAGGCTCATGAACCAGTGTGGATAACTTGCCTCACCTCAAAGCAGAACTGACTCGGCAACCTAGAGATCCACTTTCAAGGACTCTATAATTCATGTTCCCATTTACTTTTTTATTTACTATTTGTGCGATTTGACGTCATTTGTGCATTGGATGTTTGTCTTTGTTATGTATAGTTTCTCATCAATTTTATTGTTTTTCTTTATTTTCCTGTAAATACCTTCAAGAAAAGGAATCTCAAGCTAGAATATGGTGACATACCTGTACATGAACTTTGACAACACTCTGAAAGTACTTCATCAGGTAGCCTGCAGTGTCCTTGGGTGCTGGCCTTGCTATATCACTAGGATGAAAAACTATTGGCCAGGGCACAGGGTATAATTTCCCTGCTCTGCTTTCTAATAATTCTCCTTTGAAATAATTTTGTGGAGGTTTTTGCTTCACTTTGAAAGAACACAGATTGGCTGTTAGGTTAATGCCTCAACCGAAACGGAATGTTGATTTTACCCTTGATACACCAGGGCAACTGAGGTCAGTCTGATCAGAAACTGGACATTAGTATGTTAAATAGGTAATCTGCATTTTAACTATGTAGTGCCTTAACTAGTTGAAATATTTAAAGGTTGCTTGCTAACTTATTTTGATAATTTTAGGTAATTTGAAATTATTTCAATCCAACATGGAAATAAAAGAGGAGAACGTCCATTTGGTCAAACTTTTACTACAGCTCTTTACAAGAGCAAAATAATGGATAACAGGCATACCGAAATACTGATATTTTGATAAATTTTCAGCCATTTTATCTTTGTATTGGGTAAATACAATAAACAGTAACCTTTAGCAGAGGTTTCCTGCCTTGTGCTGTGAAATCAAACACAACCATCCTAGTTAAATTATGTTTTCCCTTCTGTTATTCCCACCCTGAGTTTTCATACTGTTTTCAACTTCCCTCAATCTAAATTTAAGTTTCTATTTTAGTAGGAATAAGTGAATTAATATCTAATTTGGACTGATTCCAAGTGACATTTTTGTATAATCACTAAGATTAATACAGACTTGATTCAATTCCCTCTGTTAAAATAACGTAAGTGTCAGTATGGTGGAGGGGAGAGATTTGAAACTTGTATTTTGGATTGATGCACTCCCCCCATATGAAGGCAAACAGTTATTTATTTTGTCTTATGTTTTCCCCATTTATTATAGAGGGTAGTCCAATGTTCCTCCACTCATCGTCAATACAAGTTGAATCATTCAGCCCAAAAGTCCAATTGTGTGAAGGAGAATCAAATCTCACCCCCTGCATTCCACCACCTTTCTTTCCTGCTGTACTCTCAAAACTGAATACTGCTTGGAGATATTACTGAGGAGTCTTGAACTGCTGTAGACACAGACATTCTTTGCTGCTCTTACACAGATTTTTAACACACAGACATGAGCAATACTAATGGGGCAGTAAGATATCTGCCATATGTGTATGAGGCACAACTTCACTGAGGGGTGCCTGGTAATGATTGCTTCCTGCAGGAACTATAAATGTCCTTCATTGCTGCCCTTTTGATTATAGTCAAGCTTTGAACTAAAATAAAACCCACTGTTTTTGCTCAATGATTTCAAAGCACCAATAGATTTTAACCACAGGACTGCCGTCTTTTTAGCAAAGAAAAACAAAGTGATCTTCTCAACTTCCTGTTTGGCTTTTAGAATATAATCCTCAAAACTTCAGCAAGGTTTCTGTTGTTGCCAGAGGGCATTTTAAAGCAAGTTTACAACAGGGGATTGTGAAGAAATTTAGTTGTTCTGAAACAGAAAAATGAAGTTAATTGGGCAGTCAACAACATATTTAACTTAAAAGTCAGTGTCATGCCATTGTACTTAATGCTGTGCATTCCTTGTGAGCCAGTATCTTACAATTACTTGTTTCTGCAAGTTTGAAAACTGATCAGGTTAGTATTTGCTTTTGTTTGACCCACATCTTGGGTACTGTGGCTCAGCATTTCTTACTCTTCTTTTGCCCATTATGCCATTGGCATTTAGGGCAGCAATGAAGGCCTTGCATTTCTGGAGCGTTCATGGCTTCCTTCATTATGCCCTTAGCTTCCTCTCGGTTTACTGTCAGTCGGTGATGCAAGTCCCAGGTGGAGACTCAGGAATACTGTGGCACACAGACGTATAAGGATTCTTCATTGCTGTTTCCGTAACAGTTTTGTTTGACCAGTAAGGATTGTTGGCCTTGAGCTAAACCCCCAAACTTGGAGACCTGGTGCACCACTCCAAGTCTGGCCTCTACCCTTTGACCTGTTTGGCATGGGTGATCCTACCAAGAGCCGGAGCCCTGATTCCAGCCAGCATAGCTCTCCAGGTTATTGAGGCATGCAAACCCCCAATCCACAAGGAGGTTGTGGTCCTCAGCATTAGTTATCACTGTGCCTGTGTACTTGGAAATGACGTAAGATATTTTGTCCATTCAAGGTTTCTCCTTCCTTTCCTGAAAGTACTGGTTTCTTGTGGGAATGGTTTCATAGTTTCCAGGGCTTGATGTGGCTTATGAGTGATAGTAGAATGGGGCAGCACTGCTGAATGGGATCCTGTGCTCCATCAACATCTATGAAGATGTACATTTTCAGAGAGAATTGGGTAAAGAGTGGGAATTTGGGCACAAAAGTGGGAGTTTTGCAGAGCAGACTTGATGGGCCAAATGGCCTAATTCTGCTCCTATGTCTTGTGTATTGTAAAACCAGGCCACAAAGCACTGGTGCTAATTGATGCGTGACTAAAATCTATTGATCCAGCCCAGGTAGAATTAGTGACCTCCCTTGTGTGCTTCCACCATTCCACTATGAAACATTTAGTGCTGGATCGTTTAAGCATTAAATGGTTGAAGGGGAGTAACTGTTCTTCAACCTGATGGTGTGGGACTTAAGGCTTCTCCTCTTCTTGTTTGATGGCAGTTGTGGGAAGAAGGTATAAGTTTTCTTTAAGAATGCCAACATTGGTTGTATCTACAGGAGGCGCCACCTCAAACAGGCAGCATCTGTTATAAAAACCCTCCCATCTAGGAATTGCCATCTTCTCACTCAATGTTATGCTGCAATAGAAATGTCAAAGGTGACTTGGAGCTTAATTTCTGAATGTGTGTGTACATTAGCACTATTCTCTATACGACAGCTCAGTGATTGAGATTGGAGTGCCTTGAATATTGAAAAGCCTGGATGAAGTGGACGTGGAGAGGATGTTTCCTATAGTGGGGGAGTCTACGTCCAGAGGGCACAGCCTCAATATAGCAGGATGTCCCTTTGTAACAGATGAGGAGAAGTTTCTTTAGCCAGTGAGTGGTGAATTAATTGCCAGGACGACTGTGAGGGCCAAGCTATTGGGTATATTCAGAGCGGTGGTTGATAGGTTCTTGACTAATAAAAGTATTCAAGATTACAGAGAGAAGGGAGGAGAATGTAGTTGAGAGGGATAATAAATCAGCCATGATGGAATGCTTGAGTAGACTCAGTAGACTGAATGGCCTAATTCTGCTCCAACGTCTTATGGTCATATTGATTGGCAGGCAGCTTTGAGAAAGGCAAAGTGGTTTACACTTCCTATTTTCTAACACTTCCAGGGGAGGTTTGTTGGAGATGAGATGCAGAGTTGCAGTGAGAAATATTGAGAAATGTGTTGAGCCATGATGTAGCCTTCTTCACTAAGATAGGTTCAGATTAAACCTGCTGGTTAGGATCATTGTTTGCATACCATCATGTATTGGGAATTGGGAAGAATTTCTGTTGGTAACCAAATTTGATGACAATTTGATATTCATTGCCATCTGTTGAAGTCAAAGGTGTAAGGCTAAGAACGCCAAGTTCAAGCACAACATGTTAAAAATAAGTAATCAAGTAATTGATAAAGTATAAAGTATCCATACAGAATCAGAAACACAAGAGATTCTGTAGATGCTGGAAAATCAGAATAACGAATAGAAGACGTCCTGAATGAAGAGCCTCAGTCTGAAATGATTATTAATTAACTATTCTATGGACAGAAATTAATAGTTAATTTCTGTCCATAGATGCTGCCTGACCTGCTGAGGTCCTCTAGCATTTTGTGTGTCTTAACATACAGAAGTATGTTATGTGGTGTAGTCCCAAAGCAACAGGGTTAGAGACCAAGTGGGCCCCATTCCCATACTTTTCATTGCAGAATAAATTGGAATTTTAAAAAATTCAATAATATGAAGCTGTCTATTTTATTCTAAATTCCTTTAACCTCTATTTTGTAATAATTTAAGCCAGGAATACACAAAGTTTAAATGATCAAAGTACATATATGTTGTCATATACTACCTTGAGATTTATTTTCTTGCATTTATGGGAAAAAAGAAATAAAATTTTATGAAAAATATCTAATACATAACCAATGACTGACAAACACCAATGAGTCAAAGAAAATGAACTACAAATACAAATAATACTGAGAACTGGATTATTTGTATTTAATATGTGGTGGTTTAAATTGGTACAAAATAATTTTTACTTTCAAAGGTTTGCCCTGTATCGTGTTTAATGTCCTAGAGCTGAATATGGTGGGTTCAAGGTTTTGTTCTATGTTAATTTTTAAGCTGCAGGGTATTTTTTGAAACAAAATAATCTTAAATGCCAAACAGGAAGCAGATTTCCTGTTCGTGAACTTGCAATTTTACATATTTTAGTTCTGCTTTTGATCAGTCTGTCCAAATGCTCAGCAATTCACCTCGCCCCAGGCACGTACTACAGCCAGAAAATAAAATCATGATTTGTTATCTGCTGTGTGCACCTTCAGATCCACACACTACACTATTCTTGCAGTAATGTGAGCAATTGTGCTCGAAATAACTGATAGGTCTATTAAAATGTATGTTTAATTCTGAGTTTGCACTTGAGGTTGTAGTAAGGGCACGCGGGCAAGGGTGAATACCAGGCGGGAAATGAGGTATTATACTGTTTTATTGTTTCCCATCTATTAACAACAGCACCGAAAAGCAGATATAAAATTGGTCAAATGGTCTTTTCTTGCTGTCCCCTAGTAATTTACCTCAAGACCAACATGTAGCAACACTCTTCTGTTGAACATCAGAGAATCCCTCTTTCTCACTTAATTCTTTAATCTCCATTGCCATATTAATTACAGTATTTATGGTTAGCTTTGTCTCAAACAATGGAAGTTTTGATTTTATTATGACAGAGCTTCTAATCGAGTTTCTCAAAGGAAGGAAAAAAATACTTATTTGAGCTTCAACCGGCTTTTTTTTGGTTTGATTTGTTGCTGGTAGACATTGTTCCTGTAGGAAGCTTTCAATAAATGTGTCGGTGAGCTATCACACCACCCAAAACAACATCACGAGATGTCATTGTTGGCTCAGTTGGTAGCACTTTTTGGAGCTTAGAAGAATGAGGGGAGATCTTATTGAAACATAATGTCCTTAGGAAACATGACAGGATCAATGAGAATTTTGACTGATGGGACATAGGTACCTGATTAGGAGGCAGTCATTTCAAACTGAAGCGCACAGGTACTTTTTGTAGGGGATGGTGAATCTTCGGAATTCTCTTCTCCAGGGGGTTTTGGAGGGTTCGATCATTGGGGAACAAGTGGATAAATACCTGAATGATGAAGGAATTGAGGGCTTTGGGGAAATGACTCAGAAAAGGAAGTAAGGCCTGAGGCAGGCACTAGGGCCTGACTGACCTGTTCCTACTCCTATTTTCTAATGTTCTGTGGATACATTAGCACAAAAATCTAGGCTGTGAGTTTTTATTGACAGGAGTGCTGTCTTTTCTCAATGGCGTGTTAAACTGAGGCAGTGCCTGCTCTCATTTAAAAAAGATAGCCATGGCAATATTTCAAAGTGCAGAGGAGTTATCCCTTGTGTTCTGGGTAATATTTATTCCTCAAATTACATTCCTTAGACAGATTGTCTGACCATTATTGCATTGCTCTTGTAGATGCTCCTGGTCTCAAATTGACCCAACACTGCCACATTTTCCATATTTCAACAGCATCTGCACAGAAGTACTTCCTTGGCTGTAAAGTGCTTTGGGATGTTCTAAAAGGGTCATAAATTAGGTTACACATCAGCAAGTCATTCTTTTATTACTATACTGAAAACTAGACATCATTTTCTAAATAATGAAATGAGGCCAGCAATCTTAGATGTCGAAAAATATAAATGATTTTTTAGAATTTATTTGGAATAGAATTGACCCGGGGAAACATTAAATGCAGTTTGTGCTGAAATGGCAGTGCTTTTAAATAATCATTATCAATGTGACAGCAGGAATATTCTGAATTGTTTGAGCTGAATGGGATTTTTTTTCTCTGACTGTTTTTATGTAAAGTTTTGAAACCTGCCTTCCACGTTCACTTGCTTTGTTTTTCATTAATACTATACTTTCCTAGATGAAAGGACCTCACCTTTGCATGGAGATGACTTAGAGAGACCTTCCTATGAACTTTCAAAGCTCAGGGCAGTGTTGGAATTATTTATTGCTTTGTGTTCCTGTGCTCCAATGAATCACATGCTGCTGGCCTTGTGCAATAGGAAGTGCTGCAGCACTCAAAGTTGCTTTTATTCAGTTATAATTCTGCTTTTGTTTAAACTCTTAAGTATTTTTTAACATTCACGATCTATACAGAAGGCAAAAAAAATCAATGGTCATTTAGTGAAATGTCTTGTGTAACATCAATAGTCCTATAAAGTCAATTTGAACAGCATTAATGACTTGAGTTTATTAATCAGCCAAGTTGGCTGTCACAGATGCAGTAACTTTGATAGTCATGTCTTCAGTTTCGGACCATGGCAGCTGTGCTATCCAGACTTGTGCACAGTATAGAATCGTGAATGACATTCTGAGCAAATGTCGTATATCTTTGTAATGCAGGTTAAAATGAGCACAAAATTTGTTCTTTCATGTGCAATTCATCTGCTGGACTTCCTTACCCTTTATAATGGCTGTCACTGGAACACAGAATTTAATCGTTCTTGTGATGCCAATACATAACTAATAAAGCAATTGATATGTGATTAAAACTGAATAAAATTCTCTTAAAATTAATTCAGGTTTGCTGTTTATAATTCCTGGTCACTGCCAATAGAGTTCCATCGCGTACATATTTCAATCTCAAGGGTAAAATTACATAATTACTGAAGGCCTATTTATTGCATTTTTAGTAGTTTTAAGACAGTATAATTTACTTAACTAATAGTTCTGTGTGATGCAAAAATTAGAAATAACCGACTTTTAACCATTGAATTTCAGTGGCTAGAAGATGTTATTTTTGGTCTGTCTGTGGAAGGGCTGATTAACCACAAACTACTCACTAATCCACGCCTTCTGCTTTGAGCACCAGGTTTTAAACATTATTTACCGTTGTCTGCAGCTGACAGTTTTGATTCCGCTCTATCATGATTTAACCTTGTGGACCCCATACATATTACTTGTATATTTAGACTTTGTTTGTTCCTGATACCTCAGTTAACATTAAATTGAAGTTACAGTACTGTGCAAAGTCTTAGGCAAGTCTTAAGTCTTAGTATTTAATTGTTCAAGTGGTTTGGGGCATTGTGGATTGTGGTGGTTGCAATCAGAGTTCAAACTATTTACCTACTTGTCAGTACTCAAGCCATTTGATCGGATGCATGCTTGCTTCCAGAAGAGGAATCCTCTATTGATCCTTTTCCCATTCTCTCACTTTCTATCAACACTATTATTTTTGCCAATTACTATAGAGGAAATTAACAGATGCCAGTTAACCTATCTCTATTATGGGAGAAAGCCAGGGCTCCTGATGGAAACTGACACTGCCACAAGAAGAATGTGCAAACTCCACGTAGACCATGCCCAAATTGCAGTTGAATCTGGATTCTTGGAGAACTGAAGCAGCAGCACAAACTACATCACCATGTTTTCCACCTTTAATCTCTAACTATTCGACCGCTTGTAACACTTTCTACATTCACAGAGTTATGCAGCATGGAAGCAGAACCTTCAGTCCAATTTGCTCATGCTGGTTAAGATGGCTATTTACAATAATCCCATTTGCCTCTCTTTGGCTCATATTCCTCTAAACCAGGGGTTTCCAACCTGGGGTCCACAGATCCCTAGCTTAATGGTATTGGTCCATGGCATAAAGAAGGTTGGGGAACCCCTGCTCTAAACCTTTCCTATTGATTTATCTACCCCAATGCCTTTTAAATATTGTGATGGTACTTGTCTTTACCACCTTCTTAGGCAGCTTGTTTCATATATCCCACCACTCTCTGTGGAAAAATTTGCCCTTCAGGCCCCCTTTAGATCTTTGTCCTGTCATCTGAAACATATGCCCTCTAGTTTTTGACCCTGGAGAAAAGGACTGCAATTACCTACCCTATCTACTCCTCTCATAATTTTATTTATCTGACTCATGTCATCTTTCAGCCTCTGTTGTTCCAAGAAAGAAGTTCCAGTCTAACTAATCTGTCCTTGCAACTCAGCTTGGTTGCTGTGGCCTAACCCACAGGTGGACTATTGTGTACAATCTAGTTGCCACAATTTGGACAAAGGTAACATGATGTTCCATCTCCTATACTCAGTGCTTTGGCCAGTGAACGCAAGCATATGGTACGGCATCTTTGCTACTCTGTCCCTTTGTGTCATCACTTTCAGGGAACTGTGTACTTGTAAACCAAGGTCTGAATGTCCAATAACACTCCCAGGATCCAGCCATTCACTGAGTATGTCATGGGCCTGGTTTATCTCTCGAAGTGCACTGGGGCCACATGGGTTTCCGTCAGGTGCTCTGGTTTCCTCCCACATTCCAAAGACGTACGGGTTAAGATTAGTTGGTTGTTGGCCTGCTCTGTTGGTGCCGGAGGCATGGTGGCACTTGTGGGCTTCCCCCAACATATCCTTGACACAAAGGACAGCTCTAGACATAGGAGCAGAATTAGGCCATTTGGCCCATCAAGTTTGCCTCGTCATTCCATCATAGTTGATTTATTATCCCTCTCAAACCCATACACTTGCCTTCTTCACGTTACCTTTCATGCCCTGACTAATCAAAACCTATTGATCTCCACCTGCACAACCATCTGTGGCAATGAATTCCACAGATTCACCACCCTCTAACTAAAAGATTCCTCCTCACCTCTGTTCTGAATGAATGCCCCTCAATTCTGAGGCTGTGCCCTCTGGTGCTAGACTCCTTCACTGTAGGAGATATCCTTCTCCACATCCACTCTGTCTTGCCCTTTCAATTTTTGATAAGTTTCAATAAGACCCCTCCTCCCCCTCCCCAATTTTTCTAAACTCCAGTGAATGTAGGTCCAGAGCTATCAAATGCACTTCATACATTAACCCTCCCATTCCTGGGATGATTCTCATGAACCTCCTCTAGGCCCTCTCCAATACCAGCACATTTTTTTTCTTAGATGAGCTGCTCACAGTACGCCAAGTGCAGTCTGACCCATGCCTTATAAAAATTGTAGCCTTGCTTTTGTATTTTAGCCCTCTTGAAATGAATGCTAATATTGTATTTGCCTTCCTTTCCACTGACTCAGTCTGCATGAGGACTTCTCTGCCTTTCTTTATATTGTCCACAAACTTGGCCAGAAAAACATCAATTCTTTCATCCAAATCATTTACATAGAGTGATAGAAAAATTTAGCGCGGAAGCCAGTCTTTCAGCCCATCTAGTCAATGCAGAGCCATTTAAACTACCTACTTACGTTGACCTGCACTGGGACCATAGCCCTCCATATTCCTCCTATCCATGTACCTATTCAGACTTAAACATTGAAATTGAACTTGCATGGACCACTTGCGCTGGCAGCTTGTTCCACACTCTCGGGCACTCAGAGTGAAGAAGTTTCCCCTAAGGTTCCCCTTAAATTTTTCACCTTAACCCATGACCTCTAGTTGTTGTCTCACCCTTTACTCATTGGAAAATGACTGCTTGGATGTAACCTTATCTATATCCCTCATAATTTTGTATAACTCTATCAAATCTCACCTCAGTCTTCTATGTTCTATGTTTAGAAGGGGTAAGATGAGGGAACACAAACCAATCCTCATAGAGGGATCAGGTGGAGAGAATGAACAATTTCAAGTTCCTGCATGTCAAGATCTCTGAGGATCTAACTTGGTCCCAACATATTGATGCAGCTATAAAGAAGGCAAGATAGTGACTATATTTCATCAGGAGTCTGAGGAGATTTGGTTTCTCACCTGAAACACTCAAACTTTTACAGATGTACCATGGAGAGCATTCTGACTGGCCACATCATCATCTGGTATGGGAGGGGATGGTGCGGTTCCTGCACAGGATCGAAGTAAGCTGCAGAGAGTTTTGAAATTAGTCAGCTTTCGTAGTATCCAAGACATTCTCAAGGGGCCATGCCTCAGAAAAGCAGCTTTAATCATCAAGTACCCCTTCCACTGAGGACATGCTCTCTTCTCATTGTTACAATCAGGGAACAGGTAGAGAAACCTGAAGGCACACACTCAGTGATTCAGGAACAGCCTCTGCCATCCGATTCCTAAATGGACGTTGAACTCATGAACACTACTTCACTACTTTTTTCTAAATTTTTGTTTTCACACTACTTATCTTAATTTAACACATGTATTTTTTATATATATATATATATATATACATACACACATACTGTAATTCCGTTTTTATCTATGTTTAATCATTCCAACTTTTTTCTA
Organism: Hemitrygon akajei; assembly: GCF_048418815.1. Taxonomy (NCBI): domain Eukaryota; kingdom Metazoa; phylum Chordata; class Chondrichthyes; order Myliobatiformes; family Dasyatidae; genus Hemitrygon; species Hemitrygon akajei. The sequence continues at coordinate 53,391,464 of NC_133145.1, forward strand.
CATTTGATCATGTATTGTATTATGCAGCTGTCCTGCAGTTGATAAGTTTCACGACATGCAGGTGATATTAAACCTGATTCTGATTCTGAATAAAGTCCTAACCACTTCAGTTTTTCCTTATAACTAACTTCATATTTCCCTTTGATAAATATAACTTTCCTTCTGATGTATAACATGGAAAAAAGCTGTCCCAACACCGACACCTGTGGCACACCACTGGTCACTGGCAGCCAACCAGAAAAGGCCCTCCTTGTTTTGCCAGTCAGACATCTTCCATCCATGCTAGGACCTTTCCTGTAATACCATGGGTTCTTAACTTGTTAAGCAGCTTCGTGCAGCACCTTGTCAAAGGCCTTCTGAAAATCCAAGCAAACAATATCCACGGATTCTCATTTGTCTATCCTGCCTGTTATTTCCTCAAAGTATTCTAGCAGATTTGTATAGTAAGATTTCCCCTTTAGAAAACCATGCTGATTTTATCATGTGCCTCTAAATACACTGAGACCTCTTCCTTAATAATAGTCTCAAACAACTGACAAAGAAATGGTTGTTGACTTCATGAGGGCACAGAGCGACCACTCTCTGCTGAACATCGACGGCTCCTTGGTAGAGATCGTTAAGAGCATCAAATGTCTTGGGGTTCACCTGGCGGAGAATCTCACCTGGTCCCTCAACACCAGCTCCATAGCAAAGAAAGCCCAGCAGCGTCTCTACTTTCTGCGAAGGCTGAGGAAAGTTCATCTCCCAACCCTCATCCTCACCGCATTCTACAGAGGTTGTATTGAGAGCATCCTGAGCAGCTGCATCACTGCCTGGTTCGGAAACTGCACCATCTTGGATTGCAAGACCCTGCAGCGGATAGTGAGGTCAGCTGAGAAGATCATCGAGGCCTCTCTTCCCGCCATTACAGACATTTACACCACACGCTGCATCTGCAAAACACACAGCGTTATGAAGGACCCCACGCACCCCTCATACAAACACTTCTCCCTCCTGCCATCTGGGAAAAGGCACCGAAGCATTCGGGCTCTCACGACCAGACTTTGTAACAGTTTCTTCCCCCAAGCCATCAGACTTCTCAATACCCAGAGTCTGGACTGACACCAACTTACTGCCCTCTACTGTGCCTATTGTCTTGTTTATTATTTATTGTAATGCCTGGACTGTTTTGTGCACTTTATGCAGTCCTGGGTAGGTCTGTAATCTAGTGTAGTTTTTTGTGTTGTTTTACGTAGTTCAGTGTAGTTTTTGTATTGTTTCATGTAGCACCATGGTCCTGAAAAACATTGTCTCGTTTTTACTGTGTACAGTGCCAGCAGTTATGGTTGAAATTACAATAAAAAGTAACTTGAACTTGAACTGAAGTCAGGCCTATAATTTCCTTTCTTCTGCCTGCCTCCCTTCTTAAACAATGGAGTGACATTTACAATTTTCCAGTCCTCAAGAACCATTCCAGAATCTAGTGATACTTGAAATATCATTACTAATACTTCCACAATCTCTTCAGCTACCTCTTTCAGAATCCTGGTGTGTAGTCCATCTGGTTCAGCTGACTTATCTGCCTTCAGACTTTTCAGATCTCAAAGCGCCTTCTCCTTAGTAATAGCAACATCACTCACTTCTGCTTCCTGACACTTCCACATTTCTGGTATTCTGTTAGTGTCTTTCACAGTGAAGACTGTTGCAAAACACTTACAGTGCCTACCTGTCTGTCCTTTCAACACGTGCTACAACATCATACCTGCCAATTGTGCTACAAGATTATCTACCTTATTCTGTCTACTGCTTGCATTCATATATAACATCTTCAGTAGTCATCACCCTTTTTGATTTTAGATAGATAGATAGATAGATAGATACTTTATTCATCCCCATGGGGAAATTCAACTTTTTTCCAATGTCCCATACACTTGTTGTAGCAAAACTAATTACATACAATACTTAACTCAGTAAAAAAAAAAATATGATATGCATCTAAATCACTATCTCAAAAAGCATTAATAATAGCTTTTAAAAAGTTCTTAAGTCCTGGCGGTAGAATTGTAAAGCCTAATGGCATTGGGGAGTATTGACCTCTTCATCCTGTCTGAGGAGCATTGCATCAATAGTAACCTGTTGCTGAAACTGCTTCTCTGTCTCTGGATGGTGCTATGTAGAGGATGTTCAGAGTTATCCATAATTGACCGTAGCCTACTCAGCGCCCTTCGCTCAGCTACCGATGTTAAACCCTCCAGTACTTTGCCCACGACAGAGCCCGCCTTCCTTACCAGCTTATTAAGACGTGAGGCGTCCCTCTTCTTAATGCTTCCTCCCCAACACGCCACCACAAAGAAGAGGGCGCTCTCCACAACTGACCTATAGAACATCTTCAGCATCTCACTACAGACATTGAATGACGCCAACCTTCTAAAGAAGTACAGTCGACTCTGTGCCTTCCTGCACAAGGCATCTGTGTTGGCAGTCCAGTCTAGCTTCTCATCTAACTGTACTCCCAGATACTTGTAGGTCTTAACCTGCTCCACACATTCTCCATTAATGATCACTGGCTCCATATGAGGCCTAGATCTCCTAAAGTCCACCACCATCTCCTTGGTCTTGGTGATATTGAGACGCAGGTAGTTTGAGTTGCACCATATCACAAAGTCCTGTATCAGTTTCCTATACTCCTCCTCCTGTCCATTCCTGACACACCCCACTATAGCCGTGTCATCAGCGAACTTCTGCACATGGCAGGACTCCGAGTTATATTGGAAGTCTGATGTGTACAGGGTGAACAGGACCGGAGAGAGTACGGTTCCCTGCGGCGCCCCTGTGCTGCTGACCACCGTGTCAGACCTACAGTCTCCCAACCGCACATACTGAGGTCTATCTGTCAAGTAGTCCACTATCCAATCCACCATGTGAGAGTCTACTCCCATCTCCGTTAGTTTGTGCCTTAAGATCTTGGGCTGGATGGTGTTAAAGGCACTAGAGAAGTCAAGGAATGTAATCCTCACAGCACAACTGACCCCCTCTAGGTGAGAGAGTGATTTGTGCAGCAAATACGTGATAGCATCCTCCACTCCCACCTTCTCCTTATACGCAAACTGAAGAGGATCCTGGGCGTGCCTGGTTTGTGGCCTCAGATTCTGTATTATCAGCCGTATCTGTATTATTTGCCCCTCCGTTATACTTTAACTCAACCCACTGATTGCCATGCTGCCCTATCATCTGCCTGTCCTTCCTCACGTCCACTACACACTGCATCTAGTTGTATAGCAACTGCCCCATCCTCAGCTCCATCACTCTGGTTTTCATCCTGCTGCCAAATTAGTTTAAACCCTCCCCAACAGCTGTATCACTCAACAGCTGAATACCTACACTCGGTCCGCCAGAAAAAGCAGGATCTCCCAGTGGCCACACATTTTAATTTCACGTCCCATTCCCATTCTGATATGTCTATCCATGGCCTCCTCTATTGTCAAAATGAATCCAAACTCAGGTTGGAGGAACAACACCTTATATACCGGCTGGGTAGCCTCCAACCTGATGGCATGAACATTGACTTCTCTAACTTTCGTTACCTTCCGTTAATGCCCCTCCTCCCCTTCTTACCCCATCCCTGACATATTTAGTTGCCTGTTCTCCATCTCCCTCTGGTGCTCCCCCCTCCTCCTTTCTTTCTCCTGAGGCCTCCCGTCCCATGATCCTTTCCGTTCTCCAGCTCTGTATCACTTTCGCCAATCACCTTTCCAGCTCTTAGCTTCATCCCACCCCCTCCGGTCTTCTCCGATCATTTCGCATTTCCCTCTCCCCCTACTACTATCAAAACTCTTACTATCTTTCCTTTCGGTTAGTCCTGACGAAGGGACTCGGCCCGAAACGTCGACAGTGCTTCTCCCTATAGATGCTGCCTAGTCTGCTGTGTTCTACCAGCATTTTGTGTGTGTTGTTGTTTGAATTTCCAGCATCTGCAGATTTCCTCATGTTTGAGCTGTATCACTCATCTGTTTTACTGTATGTTACAGTGTACTTGTGTGAGAGATATATATATATCTTTACAATTGTCTGAATTAAATTCCACCCACCATTTCCCTTGGCCACTTCCCCACATGATCTGAATCCTGTTATAAACTTAGCTTCCAATTTTGTTGTTTTCAACAGACTTATTAATCGTGCCTCCTACCTTCTCTGCCAAATCATGATGAACATGGCTAATGAAGATAGAAATATCTCTGCCAAGGCCAATTTATACTTCATATGTTGCTGTCATTTTCCAATTTATAAGACACCTCATTGTGCCAAGGTTTGGTGTAATAACTGGTTGAACAGTTCACTGGACAGTAGGTGGCAGATTAACATGCAAGTTGGGATATTCATATTGGGAACCAAATATTTTCTGGGTTTTTTTTGCATGAGTGTGCTGCAAAGTGTAGGTGTTCTTTAATCATTTTCTAGTGTAATTCCTTAATTTAATCCTCATGTTTTACAAGCTAATAATTCATGTAGTACAGTAATTAAAACTGGTATGTAATTTGTGTAGAATTTGATTGTATATTGAAAGCATTTGCATGCTGAATATTACCAGCAGACAAGAAGTATTGAATGCTATTGTGTATTTTGGCCTAATAAAAATCTAATTAATGGTGATTCAAGAAGATTTTTGAAGATTTGTTTTCCTCCAACCTTGGAAAATATTAATTTTTGGTAAGACCTAGTTGTTCGGATAGATCTTCAGATAGACCTAGTTGTTTGGAATCCAGTTTCAAGACCAGTGCTTCAAATGAAAATCTATAATGTTTTAGTTGTAATTGCAAGCTGTCAGGATGGGAGTGCAGAATTTCAGAAAGCATCTTACAACTTTGAAATCATTTTATATTCTCTCTCATTGCCTGAGTCAAAGGAAAGGATCTTAATTTTGTCCCTGGATTTTGCTTCTGATCTGGTGTAGTGGTGAGGGTGTGCTGGATTGTTGAGAAGACAACATAGAACTAAAATACCAATTATATCATTGCGCTGAACATCTATGCTCTGTCCGCCAGAGAAAGCAGGATGTCCCAATGGCCACACATTTTAATTCCACGTCCCATTCCCATTCTGATATGTCTATCCATGGGCTCCTCTACTGTCAAGAGGAAACCACACTCGGGTTGGTGGAACAATACCTTATATTCTGTCTAAGTAGCCTCCAACCTGATGGCATGAACATTGATTTCTCTAACTTCTGTTAATGCCCCCCTCCCCTTCTTACCCCATTCCTTATTTATTTATTTATTTATTTTTTCTTTCTCTTTTCTCTCTTTGTCCCTCTCACAATAACTCCTTGCCTGTTCTCCATCTTCCTCTGGTGCTCCCCTCCCTCTTTCTTTCTCATCCCATGATCCTCTCCCTCTCCAGCTGTGTATCCCTTTTGCCAGTCACCTTTCCAGCTCTTAGCTACATCCCTCCCCCTCCTGTCTTCTATCATTTTGGAACTCCCCCTCCCCCTTCCACTTTAAAATCTCTTACAATCTCTTCTTTCAGTTAGTCCTGACGAAGGGTCTTGGCCTGAAATGTCGACTGTACTTCTTCTTGTAGATGCTGCCTGGCCTGCTGTGTTCCACCAGCATTTTGTGTGTGTTGCACCAATTATACTCAGTATTCTCTTTATTAAGTGTACACCTGTACACCATATTATTGCAAATATCTAATCAGCCAATCACAAGTCAGCTACTCAATACAAAAATACATGCAGACATCATCAAGAGTTTCACTTGTTAAGACCAAACACCAGAATGGGGAAGAAATATGATCTAAGTGACTTTGACCATAGAATGGTTGTTGAAGCCAGGCGGGGTAGCTTGAGTATCTCAGAAACTGCTACTCTCCTGGGATTTTCATGCACAAGTCTGTGGAATTTACAGAGAATGGTGCGATAAAAGAAAAAAAACATCCAGTGAGCTGCAGTTCTGTTGTCAAAAGCTCTTTATTAATGAGAGGTCAGAAGTGAATGGCCATACTGGTTCAAACTGACAGGAAGGTGATATTAATGCAAGTAACTACTCGTTACAACAGTGGTATGCAGAAGAGCATCTCTGACAGCACAATGTCAAACCGTGAAATGGATGGGCAATGACAGCAGAAGTCCACTTCGTTAGGAACAGGAGGTACCCAATAAAGTGGCCAGTGAGTGCATACCCAAATTAATGTTGATAATGCTATGAAAAGGTGAAGAAAAGCAGAAGTGGTTCTATTATCACAACCAATAGCACCAAGATTGGAGTTGATTTATTCATGGTATTGTTTTATAATTGTCACATATACCAAGAAACAGTGAAAAGCTAGCCTTGCATACTGTTCATGCAGATCAATTCATTACACAGTGTATTGAACTAGAATAAGGTAAAACAATAATAATGCAATATTAAGTGTAAAAGCTACCCAAAGATTGCAGTGCAAGATCACAATGATGTAGATTGTGAGTCCATCTATCGTACAAGGTCTGTTCAAGAGCCTGATAACTTTGGATTAGAAGCTGTCATTGAACCTGGTACTTTCACATTTTTGTATCTTCTGTCTGACGGGGAGAGCGGAAAAGAGGGAATGTCCAGGGTGGGTAGGGTCTTTCATCATGATGACTGTTTTACTGAGGCAGCAAGTAGAGACCAAGTCCACGGAGGGGAGACTGATCCTGTGACGTGCAGAGCTGCACCCACAGCTCTCTGCAGCTTCATGTGGTTGCGTGCAAAGCAGTTGCCACACCAAGATATTATGGATTCATATTGTCACGTGTACTGAGAGACAGAGCAAAGCTTGTCTTGTACATTCTTCATACAAATCAAACTATTACACAGTACATTAAGTTAGAGCAAGTTAAAACAATAAGAAAATGCAGAATAAAGTGTAACAGCTACAGAGAATGTGCAATGTAGGTAAACAGTAATGTGCAAGATCATTGTCTGATCATCCTTGAAAGTTTCTGTGAACAAAGTGGCTGTTTCATTTATCACCAAATGACAGTCACTGTATTTCTAAACCATGCCAGAGGAGTTTGAAAAGCCTTTTCATAAAATTGCAAATGGTCATTCTGAAATGAATCAGCATTACCATTTATTGAAACTGCAAATTTATTTCTGAAAATTGTACCACAGTAGGAATTTTATGTAAAATTGTGCTTCACAACATTGAGCTTTCGATACTGTTAGGGTGCATCCAGAAATCACAAAGTTTGTAAAGGCTCAGCTTTCTCAGCATTTGGATTTGAAAACATTGTCACTTTTGTTGGAGTGGGACCAGTGCTAAATTATTCCTTGCCTATTACACAAAGCCATTTACCTGAATTCCACATTGGGTCTTTGGGACTACTGTAGAAGAGGCAATCTGGAGTGCTATAATGAGCTATAAAAAGGACATTTCTTGCTGTTTGTTATTAGCATTGGTTTCCCTGTGGAAAAAGCGTTCCTAGCAGAATCTTCTCTAAAAATACAAATGGTCCTTGCATTCAGGCAGTGATATGATCCCTTGAGATCATCAGCAAATGACTGCAATGTCTTCCTCTGTGTACTCCAATTTCCTCCCACATTCCAAAGATGTATGGTTTAGGGTTAATGAGTTGTGGGCAAGCGAAGTCAGTGCCAGATACGTGCAACATTTGAGACTGCTCAGTATAATCCTTGCTGATTTGATTTAGCAAAAAAAAAGCATGTTGTGATGTACATTTGATAAATAAAGCTAAACTGATCGTTATAAAAAAAATACACAAGCTTGAAAGGATAGCTACAAAATCACTTCAAAAGCTTAAAGATCCTACTAAAAATTTGATTGGGTGAAAGGGTAGCCCATTAGGTATTGACCACTGAATGGAGAGCCACACAATAATCTTCCTTTTGCTTCAGCCTTGAGCCATTGTTTCACAAAATTCCGGTTCTAATAAACTACACTGGGTGGATAGGTCTCTATCAGCTTTGCACAACTGGACACTACAATGTTTCCTCATTCTCCTTTACAAAACTGCTCAAGCTATGTCAGATTGCATGGGATCACGAGTGAACAGTCCGTTTCGAGTCCAGCCGCAAATTCTCAATTGGATTGAGGTCTGGATTCTGACGTAGTCACTCCAGGACATTAACTTTGTTGTTTTTAAGCCAATCTTGTGTAGCTTTGGCTTTATGCTTGGGCTTATTGTCTTGCTGGAAAACAAATCTTCTTCCAAGTCTCAGTCCTCTTGCTGACTCTTGCAGGTTTTCCTCCAGGATTTCCCTGTATTTTGCTGCATTCATTTTGCCCTCTACCTTCACAAACCTTCCAGAGCCTGCTGCAGGGGAGCATCCCCACAACATGATGTAACCACCACCATGCTTCATGGTAGGGATGGTGTGTTTTTGATGATGTGCAATGTTTGACTTACACTAAACATTTGGTTTTGATGTGATGGCTAAAAAGCTCAATTTTGGTTTCAACAAACCATAGAACCTCCTTCCAGCTGACTTCAGAGTCTCTCACATGCCTTCCGGCAAACTCTAGCCAAGATTTTATGTGAATTTCTTTCAGTAGTGGTTTTTTCTTTGCTACTGTCCCATAAAACTATGAGTGGTGAAGTACCTGGGTAACAGTTGTTGTATGTGCAGTCTCTCCCATCTCAGCCACTGAAGCTTGCAACTCTTCCAGAGTTGTGATAGGTCTCTGGGTGACCTCCTTCACTAGTCCCCTTCTTGCACGATCACTCAGTATTTGAGGATGGCCTGCACTAAGCAGATTCACAGCTGTGGCATATTCTTTCCATTTCTTGATGATTGCCTTAAATATTCTCCAAGGGATATTCAGTAACTTGGAAATTTACTCGTTTCCATCTCCTGACTTGTGTTTTTCAATAACCTTTTGCCCGGATACTGCCTCACCAGCAGTTGGACCTTCCAGGTACAGGTGTATTTTTACTGCAATCATTTGAAACACCTTGACTGTACACACGTGATCTTCATTTAACTAATTATCTGACTTCCAAGTCCAATTGGCTGCACCAGTGATGATTTGGTGTGTCATATTAAAGGAGGTGAATACATACGCAATCAATTAATTAATTAATTCACTTTGACATGAAAGAGTCTTTTACTGTTGATCAGTGTCAAAAAAATCAAATTAAATCCACTTTGATTCAATGTTGTAAAACAATAGAACATGAAAACTTCCAAGGTAGTGAATATTTTTTACAGGCACTGTACATGCTAGATGCAGTTCACAGCAGCCAGTTAACCTACTGAGTGTACTTTGGGATGTGGGAGGAAGCTGGTGCACCCAGTGGAAACCCACATCAGCAGGGGTCAGGATCAAACCTGGATTGCTGGAGCTGTGAAGCAGCAAGTCTACTAGCTATGCCATCTGAATTTTAAATCGGGATTATTCCGTGCGTAATTTAAAGATGATTTCTTGCCTATCCCTTCACTGAATTTTTCATACCAGTTTGAACATGTGTCCCCAGCCTTCATATTATCTGCTAATGGGAGCAGCTTCTCTATTTACCGACCTCTATTCTGGTAAAATGGTGGTGCAGTGATTTCTGTGTGACCAACCAAAGGTATTATTGTCTTTTTTTAATGTATTTTTTTACAACTGAAAGACCCTGCTGGACATTAAGAACTTAAAGTACTGCAGGCCTAGCCTATCAGTGGAGTTGCTCATTGGCAGAGAAACTGAAGGAGCTGGACTTGATGCGGACTGTGATGCTGCTTGTGAACAGAGAGGCGTTGGTGCACGAAGGGAGGTGTGTAGTCTAACAGCAAGTGATCATGATAGTTGCTTTTCTTGTGATTGCAAGACCCTGTTGGAGATTAAAGCTCTGGAATACTGCAAGTCCAGTTCATTGGTCTTTTGGCTAATGTCAGGGGTGGACGGCGGGGGAGCTGTGTGGCCTCAGTTGCCGCAAGGACTAGGCCTCGAGCCATGGTGTTGCCTGTTTGCCATTGTCCAGGGAGAGGCTTTGGAGTTGGCAGCAGGAGTGCCGGAGGCAGTGTGGCGTGGCATCTGTGCTGGAGTCGGTACTGCTCTCCCCCCAGTGTTCACTCAGCAAAAGACAAGCCGTAGTATGCTTGACTGGAGACTGCTGCAACATTCATGGACTCAGGGACTTGAACTATATTTTTAGTGTGCGACTATATTATTGCTTTGTTACTCGTGCCTTGTGCATGACTGTTGGTACTGTGTTTTGCACCTTGGCTCCAGAGTAACGCTGTTTCATTTGGCTGTCTTCGTGGGTACTTTTGTATGGTTGAATGACAAATCAACAAACTTGAATTTAAATCCAATTTCTGAATAATGAGATAGTGGATTCTCAAGCCTTACTGTAAATAGGTTGGATTTGGTCATTGAATACCATTCCCTAAACGCTTGCTTAATATTCAGGTTTCTGGGAAAGGAAAGGGAGGACAGTAATGGAAAGATGTGAATGATGGAAGGTAGTAATGTAGAACGATCAAGCTTTTTCTTATATACTGATCGTGTGTCTGTACCCTGGAAATTTCTTAGCTTAAAAATACATTGAAATAAAATATAGTTATGGGTTTTTGCAAATCTTATAAACCAGTTGGTCTTTGGGGAAATTATGATTCCATGTAAACTAGAGGAAACCTGCGGACCTACAAGAGACTGCAACAATCTAGAGTTGCTCGAGAAAGCCTGTTTCCAATACTAAACTTATCATCACTGATGCCACAGACATGAGTCCATCTTGATTCACTTGGTAGAAACTTTGAAATTTGAACATAATATGAATTCTGACGTTGCTCAGTCCTGAGTAAATATTTTCAGTGAAGCCCCCTTCTATATATCTGCCATCTTAGGTATGGTACAGTCTTTGAAGAAGAATCTCTCTGCAGCAATTAGAGTATAGAAGAACATGGAACATACAACAGAGGAACAGGCCCTTCGGCCCACAGTGTTGTGCTGAACCAATTAAATAAGTGATCAAATAGTGGACTAAACTAATGCCTACATAATGCTCATATCCTTCCATTTCCCTAACATTCAAGTACCTACCTAAACATCTCTTAAAATCCCTAATGTATCTACCTCTGCCACCACACCTGGCAGTTCATTCCAGGAACCCACCATTCTCTATGTTTAAAAAGTTGTTTTTTGATTTTACCCTCTCTCCCTTAAATGCCTGCTCTCTGGTATTAGAATTATCCCTTAACTAATAATAGTCACAAGCACTCCATGTGGTCACTTATCTCTCCTACGCCTCCAGTATCTATACGCAAATCGAATGTGGTGTTTCAAGCATTATAGTGAAATACGGTTTTAAACAATAATCAAAATTTAAAATGAGTGCTCTTACTGGAAATCTGAAATTAAAGATGCGCAGGAAATATTGAGCAGGTCAAGCAGCAGCGTTGGAGAGAGGAGTTGAACCATCTTAGTTCAATAATATTTTATCAGAAGGGTATGAAAACGTGATGGAAGTTCATCAGCTTGAAGCATTAACTCTGTTTTCTTCTTTGGTACTGTATGGCTCTCTGGGTATTTCCAGCATTTTCAGTTTATATTACAGTTCAGATTAATCAGTTCGGCATGTCCTCAGGATGTGCAAAATGGAACAGAAATCATTCTTGAAGTGAAGTAGAAAAGTGCCCTGAAGAACAGTTTCAGCCCGAAACTTTGACTTCATTTCCATGTTGCTGCCTGACCTGCTGAGTTCCTCCAGCATTGTGTTTTGTAATAGAAGTCATTGTTTATTCTTTTATCATTTCTACTAATAATAGTAAGGTCTCTATTTAATATGCTCTTTGGCCTCGAAATACTTTGTATATTGTGAAAATTGAAAACAAAAGAAGGAAATTCTCATGCTCTGTAAATGATTATTTTCTAAATATTATGTCATAATTTTAGATCTATTAGAAATGATTATTCTCACAATATGTTGTTCTGTTGTCATAAAATGTAGGTTGCTGAAGTACTACCTTCGGTTTATATCAGTAATCCTATAGCTAGGTACTACAATTATAAAGGTAGCAGTCTGTTATCATGGACAAGGGTACAGTTTAATCTGATGATGGAACCACAGGTAGGCAGTCTAGTATAGGAGCGTGTATTCATTATAAGACTGAAGAATATATTATGCATAATATGTGCATGGCTGCATTGAGGTTTGGAAATGAGGTTGAAGAATCTTGCTTGATTTGCAGAGGCTCAGGGAGTCTGTGAGTTAGATCAATAAAGGGTTGATCATTATATGGGTTGGAAGAGGAAATAGCTAAAACAACACAGTAGATTGAGGTGGAGAGGCTGTCGAAAGCGATGGAGCTGCTGAGCACCACTGAGATGAAAGTATGGATATAGATCTCAACAGTGGAGAAGGAGGAGAGGTGCAAGTAATAATGTACAGAGATTAAATAAATCAATCTGGAATAGAGCGGAAGATGCAGCCCTGGGGGTCAAAGAGAACCTGGACAAGTACACACCAAATGTATCCATTTTGTTTTCTAAAGCAAACCAATGTTTCAGAAGAGTAGGCAATGTCATTGAACAGAAAAGCCTACAAAAAGTAGTAGAGATGGCCCAGTCTGTCCCAGGTAAAGTCCTCCCCACCATTTAGCACATGTACACAGAACATTGTTGCAGGAAAGCAGCATCGATTATCAGGGACCCCACCACCCAGGTCATGCTCCCTTGTCACTGCTGTCATCAAGAAGAAGGTACAGAGCTTCAGGTTCAAGAACAGTTGTTACCCCTCAACCATCATGCTCTTGAATCAGAGGGAATAACTTGTCCCATCACTGAACTGTTCCGCCACTTTCTCAAGGACTGATCATCTTGTGCTCTTGATATTTAATGCTTATTTATTTGTTTGTTTATTTACTTTTTGCATAGATTGTTATCTCTTGCACATTGCTTGGTTTTGCCATCCTGTTGGGTGCGGTCTTTCGTTGAATCTATTATGGTTCTTAGTTTTACTGAGTATGCCGTCAAGAAAACAATTCTCAGGGTTGTATGTGGTGACATGTATGTACCTTGATAATAAACCTATTTTGCCCTTTGATTTTGAGCCTTGAGCTTCATTTAAACGCAGATAACCTCAAATATATCAGTGACATGCTACAATTGGGATTTGCTGATGCTTGTATCTGTTGCCAAGCCTATTATTTTTGGAACAGCTCTGAAGTTGTCTTTGTGCAAACACATGTGCAGGCCTGAAAATGCCAAAGTCACTGAGTCATTTATTACTTCGACAGACAGGAAGGGCGCCAGCTCAGCTGCATAATCAGGGTGTGCCTGTCTCAAGGGTAGTTGCTGCAAATGAAGCTCAGCACCTCCTTATACAGTGACAGAGCAGGCAGCCAATTGGTGTTCTGTGGCTGTTGCACAGTCAATTGTTAAATTACACAAAGTGTAGTGATTGGCTTATGAGTACTAGGTACCGATAAGCCCCGCCTGCTTTTCAGCAACTTGAGCTGTGTTAAGAATTCTTGGATCTCTGCTCAGCAGTTTAAGTTTCAGCTTCAACTGTTTCATTGAAATAGTTTTTATTTTGTTATTTTGATCTAGAACGGGTGCCGGGAACAATGGTTCTCAACGCTGAAGGTGGTGTTGGTAAGTTTGAATATCTGACAGGAAATCCATTTCCTTTCAACAGTGTAATCTGTTTATTCTCTGCCAGTATAGGTACGAGTTTATAATCATGAAGGAAGCAAAGAAGCATTGAGTGTTTGTAAAGTTAACTTATAATTTATTACTAAATTTCTGAATATACTTTACAAACATTTTTAATAATGGAGTATATGTCCTGTGACGCTTTTCATGTTACCTCGTTCTAAACTGAAAATGAACATGATTGTAACTTTTTTTTTGTGCTAGCTATATTAATTGACCTGCAGATGGTGTTATACCAGACTTTACTGAACAATGCTGGATAATTCGGAAGTAGCTGTTCAAGCATTTACGTATAAAGTAATGACTTTGGAGCTAAATTGCCGTCTTAACTAGAATACATTTTGTCAACATAATTGGCAGCATCAGATGATATGATTTTTCCTTGATGAAACTAAATGACAAATCATTATTGATCTGTGAAGTGTCTTTGTGGCTGTAGAACAGGGGTTTCCAACCTTTTTCATGCTGTGGACCAATACTTTTAAGAAAGGGTCTGTGATAGAATGTTTATTGCTCCATCCACTCCATAATGTACTGGTTAGGCACAGGAGTACATTCAGCCAGTGACTCATTCCACCGAGATGTAACACTGAGCGTCATAGAAAGTCATTCCTACCTGTGGCCATCAAACTTTACAACTCCTCCCTTGGAGTGCAGACACCCTGAGCCAATAGGCTGGTCCTGGACTTATTTCCGCTTGGCATGATTAACTTATTAATTAATTATTTATGGTTTTATATTGCTATATTTCTTCACTATTCTTGGTTGGTGCGGCTGTAACGAAACCCAATTTCCCTCGTGATCAATAAAGTATGTCTGTCTGTCGGTCTGTTGCTCCAAAGTATTGAAAATATACTTTTATAACCTATTTCACTTCTTGCATAACCTCCATGGAACATTCTGCTTCTTCTTTTCTTAAGCCCTTCACCCCTACTGACAGCAGCTCACCTGTGTCACCTATCCTGGGCCAGTCTTTCAAATTGTCCCCAGGTGTAGTGTATCCCTCCTCTCCCCAAGACAAGGATCTTTGAGCTTCTGTTACGTTTCTGTAGCACTCGGTTTTTCCCAGAGTGGGGTTGTTTGTCCCAGGCCCAATCCTCCTTCTTTTGCAGCTGGGCTTGGGACAATTCATGACGAAGTTGAGGAGCCTTGCAGCCAGTAACAGTTCTTAAACCCTATTGCAATGCAAGCAGCTTTGTAGCTGGCTTCTTTATAGCCAGCTTCTGCAAGTTGTAGTGTCAGAATGGTCACAATTTTGTTTTGATGATGTTGATTGAAGGACCAATACTGAACAAGACACTAGCGAGTACTCACCTGGTATGGATTAATGTCTCATCCAAAAATTTACTAATCAGATTGAGTCATTGCTAATTTCTAATTCTGAAATTTAAGCAAATTAATGAAAATAAATAGATTCAATATGAACTATAAATGTTCGCATTTTATTAGTGAGTTCTTCACTGAACTAATGATTTTATTTCTGGTTCAGCATGCTGCTTTAAATCCGACATGGTTGTTTAGAAACATAAAATGATGGCTTACACTGCAGTGACTCCAGCAGAGAAAAATTCTCCTCTTCAAAATTCACTCCTTGTGTGTAATCTCAATATACACAAGTTATCAGAAAATGGAAGTGGGAAGCCATATAAGGTTTAACAGTTTGCAATGATCTTTCTCAAGTTAGAGAATGCAGTTTTGTTCTTCAAGTCATAATATATGGATTTTTTTAAAAACTCTCGAATCAAAAGTGCACAAACTCTTTGTTTAAATTATATAGAATAGTGGGAACAAATTGCAGCAATGCCTCACATTATAGGGAATTAACTTTCTGCTTAAGGATAGCCTAATCAATTCCTGTTTAAAATTATCTTAATATATTATGTAAATGTTGAATCTTACTGCTAAAAATGGTACATCTTATCATTATGTTGGGGTCAGGTAGAGTGGGCGAAAGTGTTTGCACACCGTTTTAAAAACAAGTAAAATAGGTTAGCTTAATTAGAATTGTGTTATGTGCTGCCATCTAAGTTTAAACTCCAGCATAATTTCAATCAAGTCAATACTTTTTTTCAAAAATTATTACCGTTGTCTTCCATAGTTGTAGGAGACACAACCCCTTAATTTAATTTGAAGGACATTTGAGTGCTGTGCATTCTTTATTTCTTTGCTTCAGTATTAGTTCTTTGCTTCATCATTGTGCACTCTCAGATGCCTGCCCTTTGGCCACAGCTTCAATTACTTGGAATAAAGAGTTGACATTTCAGACAGAGACCCTTCATCAGGACTGCGAAAAAAAGGAGGAAGAAGGTGGGGGGAGGGGAAGGAGTCCAAACTAGAAGGTAATGGGTGAAGCCATACCAAGGGTAAGGTGTGTGGAGTGGGGGGGGGGGGGGAGGTAGTGGGTGAAGTGAGAAGTTGGGAAGTGCTGGATAGAAAAGGTAAAAGGCTGAAGAAGGGTGGCAGGTAGCATAGTGGTAGCACAACACTTTACAGTACCAGTGATCTGTGTTTAATTCTTGCTGCTGTCTGTAAGGAGTTTGTACGTTCTCCCGATGACTGTATGTTTCCTCTGAATGTTCCAGTTTCCTCCCACAGTATGAAAACGTACTGGTTAGTAGGTTAGTTGGTCATTGTAAATTGTCCTGTGATTAGGCTAGGGTTAAATTGGGGGCTGCTGGGCAGTGCAGCTTGGAGGGCTGGGAGGGCATACTCCGCACTGTATCTCAATAAATAAATACGTAGATAAAAGGAGGAATCTGATAGGAGAGGAGAGTGAACCATGGCAAAAAGGGAAGGAGGAGGGACACCAGAGAGAGGTGATAGGTATGCAAGGAGAAGAGAGAAGGTGCACCTTCTTATTCTGGCTTCTTCCCCCTTTTCAGTCCTGATGAAGGGTCTTGGCCTGAAATGTTGTCTTGTTATTCCTTTCCACAGATGCTACCTGATCTGCTGAGTCCAGCATTTTGTGTGTGTTACTCTAGGTTTCCAGCATCAGCAGAATCCTTTGTGTTCAGTCACTGGGTGTGCTTTCCCAGCCTCTCATACTTTGCCCTGCTCCACAAATCCATTGAACAATTTGTAGATTGGATACCAGTATTTGTTTATGCTATTGGGAGGTGCTTGGAATATTTTTGCCTTGTAAAGGTGCTATATAAATGCATCATGTTGTTTTAGCTCCCAGTAATCACCACTTGTGTAATGATTGTTGCTTTAGTGCAAGGAGAAAGAGTCCCAGTCATACTGCTAAATAAAATTTGCAGATTACAAGCTTAGTGTATTATGGTACATACATTCTTTGAAACTGCATGGAAATGAAAAAGAAATTCAGCCATTTCTACCCCATTTTAAAACTTCTTTGGTCTGTTCTATGATTTTCAAATTGATTCTGATCTTGTGGTCTGAGAAAGTACAAAACTGATTAAATCATTCAGTAGCCGATTTTGAAGTAATGTAATGTCATTGCGCTGTAAGTTATTACAGTCGGTTAGGGATTGAGGGCAGTCAAATATATCTTGTTGAAGCCCACTTAATGGGTTCTGAGAAGTTGTGATTAAATTATCCTTTCGTTTCCTGCCTGCACTAAATTTGGTGCTGGTCTGCTACAGGACTTTAACTTGTATTATTTCAGTTCCAGCCAGTGTATACTCAGATACAGCTGACACAAGACTTTGTAGATGGTATAATCTGGAGCGAAAAAAGAAGCAAACTGCTAGAGGCAGCATCTGTGGATGCCAAGGGATGGTTGACCTTTTGGATTGAGATGCAGGTCGGGACCTAAAACTTCAATCATCCCTTTCCTTGCACAGATACTGCCTAACCCATCTAGGCTTCTAAACCAGTGTGGATAACTTCACTCACCCCCACACTGAACTGATTCCACAACCCATGGACTCTCTTTCAAGGAGTTCTCAGTTTTATCTGTCTATCGCTTTTCTATTTGCAGTTTGTTTGCTTTTGCACATTGGTTTATTCAGTCTTAGTGTGTAGTTTTTCATTGATTCTATGATAATTCAACTGTAAATGCCTGCAAGGAAATGAATCTCTGGGTAGTATATGATGACATATATTCACTCTGATAATAAATTTACTTTGATTTTTGACTTTGACAAGCTCCTCCAGCAATTTTTTTTTGCTCCAACTAATGCCAGTTGACCTGCAGTAGCTGAAATCTTCACATTCGTCTGTAGTGTTGACAATGTTAATGCCTCAGTCTCGACAAGACAAAGGAGATGGTTCTCAACTTCAGGGAACTCTCATCACTCAGACCCCTCTTTACATTGGCAGCACAGCAGTGGAAATTGTTAGTCGTTTCAAACTCCTGGGTGTACACATATTGCAAAACTTCTCATGATACCAAAATACATCCAGCACACTCGGGAAAGTTCACCGAATGCCTCTACTTTCTGAGGAGGTTGAAGAGAGCTGGGTTTTGTACATGTATACTCATTTCCTTCTACATGTGCGCTGTAGAGAGCTTCCTAACATGCTGCATTACTGCATGGTACGGAAATAGCACTGTGGCAGACAGGAAGGCTCTACGTCGGGTAGTCAAAACTTACGATGCATCACTAACTGCTGCCTATCCGCCATCAAGAACATGTGCTGGAAAAGGGCCAGAAACATCATGAAGAATCCCACCCATCCTGCTCATGGACTGTTTGTCACACTCCCTTCAGGGAGGAGGCTGCATAGCATCCACGCTAGGACCACCAGACTCAAAAAGATACTTTCCTCAAGCAGTAAGGCTGATCAACACCTTCACCCACCCCCCACCACAGCTTTATTACTTCCTATCAGAGGCACCTTACCCCCACACCTAGTGTCACTTTATGAATGTACAATCAATCTATTTATACTTATTCTTTTTTATTGTTCTGTTTATCTTATTTTTTTTTGTATTGCATCAGATCTAGAGCAACAATTATGTGTTCTCCTTTACACTTGGGTACAGGAAATGAAACTAAACAATCTTGAATCTTAATATCATATTCATGAAATGCTGAATTCTTTCTTATCACTGTAATTTTATTGTGTTTGAATCACATTTGTAGCTACTTATTTCTTGTAGTCTGGGTGTTCAGATAGTCTGAAATGAAAGCATTCAGATTAGGCAATCAATGGGGCATCTGCCATTTTCTTGACAATATTATGTAGATGATTGTTTTAACATTTGCATTCATACATGAAAGGAATTTGTTGTATTCCCAATAAAAGGGACAGCACTTTTTGGAATGTGGGCCAACTGTGTAGGCCATAAGCAAATTTGTTTTCCTTTTAACCCTAAGACAGAACATTGGTGCTATTAGAATGCAACATTTGATTTATTGTCCTCAGGGATATGGTCAGGAAATCACTGCTGCTTTTTTATCCCTAATGATTGTCCATTGCCAGAGTTGTCAGTACCTTATGTTCCTGATGCAGTCCAGAAACAGTCTGTCAGCTTCAGGTATGAGTTCTGGGACGTTCAGAATGTCAGGTGTAGTGGCCCGAGACTGAAAGTTGCTCAAGCTGTCTGGAGATTCTCAGCAACTCATTGGTATTATTTTTGAGGCCCCAGGCCTGATACCACAGGAGTCATGAGCCGAATTGAATATCTACCTCAATTTCTTCTGTCTCCTTTGGGGAAGTGGGCTGCCTGTCAATGAACAGCTGAGCCCTGGGGCTGGAAACTTCAGTCAGTGCTGCTCACTATGAATTATAAATCAACCTGTTTGCCATTTCAAAGCAAATTAAATCAGAACAGTTCCAGATATCTGTACAAATGATAGTTTAAACTTGAGGTACTCCAGCATTGATTGAACAGCAATGATGTTTTCAGGAAAGAAAATGGAATCAAAATTTCTCCTCTTCAAAACCCAGTCCATATTTTCCACATAAATCACATTGTACACAAGTTAACAGAAAATGGAAGTGGGAAGCCATGTAAAGATTAACAGTTTGCAATGTTCTTTCTGAAATTCAAAAGAGAGGGGTAACTTGTGTTTAAATCATATACGATAGCAGGAACAAATTGCAGTTCTGTCTCACATTATACACTCAGTGGCCACTTTATTATGTACACCTCGTTAATGTAAATATCAAACCAGCCAATCATGCAGCAGCAACTCAGTGCATCAAAGTGTGCGGAGGTTCAGTTGTTCAGACCAAACAGCAGAATGGGAAAGAAATGTGATCTTTGTGCCTTTGACCACGGAATGACTGTTGGTGTCAGACAGGGTGGTTTGAGTATCTCAGAAACTGTTGATCTCCTGGAATGTTCATGCACAACAGTTTACAGACAATGGTGTGAAAAACAAAAATAAATCCAGTGAGCAGCAGTTGTTTGGATGAAAGTGCCTTGTTAATGAGAGAGGTCAGAGATGAATGGCCAGACTGGTTCAGGCTGATAGAAAAGTGACATCAATTCAAATAACCACACATTACAACAGTGGTGTGCAGAAGAATATCTCTGAATGCACAACACATTGAACCTTGAAGTGGATGGGCTACAGCAGTAGAAGATCATGAACATACACTCAGTGGCCACTTTATTAGGTATGGGAGTAAGTGTTAACTTTCTTTTTAATGGTAGAGTAATCAGTTCCTATAATCTATAACTTAGTGAAAATTTTATCATCTACTGCAAAAACATCTTGCCATGTTGAAAATCTTGTGTGTCTCTGATAGCGTAAGATTACATAGATTGTAAGGAAGGAACTCCAGCACTGAGTAACTTGATTTTGCTGCTGTATGTTGCAATAATGTCTGCCACTGTAAGTATAAAATGAACCTTCTTCATTAGACAGACATTAGACAAGTTTGATGAGCCATTGGTGTAGTGACCTGGAAGGTAGTGTGGTGCTTTCTGAATCTGATCGACATTAGCACTACAGTTTGGCAAGGGGTGTTTAGTTAGAAGATGCATAAATCTGCGTCTTTGTTCTTAATATAGTGAATTAGTGAGATATTTTTGTGATCCACCATTAGCTGCTTACTCTGTTATTTAGGCTGGTCCTCAGAAGCTCGTACCCAATACATGTTTTGCAGTATTACAGGGATACTCTTAGAGTGAGTGTGTGAGTGAGTGTGTGAGTGAGTGTGTGTGTGTTATTTTGAAGATTGAATCTGTAAGAGCCAACTCCAAGTTTCATAGTTGCTAGTTAATTGAAGACTGGACATTTCATAATAAGAACAACTAGCATTTAACTGGTATCTTTTAAGATGGTAAAATATCTAGTGATGCTCAACAGGGTAATTAGCAAATAAAATTTGATGCTGAGCCACAGTTAATTAAATTTTGAAGCCGCTGACAAAAGCTTGATCAAAGAAATGATCCGTACAGAGAAGAAAAGTAGGGAATTTTAGGAATACCCGTCAGAACATACAGTGGTAGAAGGAAATTGAAGTTACTTAAGAAGCTGAGGTTTAAGGAAACTAGAGATTTTCACAAAAAAAAACTTGTAGTACCAATAAGTTTTACTCTCACATAGAGTTAAATAACCTAGCTTTAGAAACCTAAAAAATGGGAACAGGACTTTGTCATTTGCTCCTTCAGGCCAACACAATCATGGCTTATCTTCTACCTAAATGACATTGTCTAACGTTGTATCTGCATTTCCTGATTCCCCTAATATCCAGAAGTATATTGATCTCGGATATGATTGAGCCTCCACACCTCAATGGGGCAGAGACCTGGGTTCAACTCTAGTGCTGTCTAGGGGGAGCTTGCACATTTTTATTCTAACTACATAAGTTTCATGGATCCATACAGCAAACAGGCTGTTCAGCCCCACCATACCGTGCAGACCAGTGCGTACCCATTTCGATGAATCTCATCTTCCAGCACTTGACCTGTCGCTTTTTATACCTAAGTGCTTGTCTAAATACTACTTAAGTGCAGTTTAATGGCAACTTACTAAGTGAAATGTTTCCTTTCACAATTGAAAGTAATTAGTTGGCCGCTGTGAGATACCACAATTTGTGTAGGTGAATAATGGAGATTGGGGGGAGTTGATGGAAATGTGGGAAGACTGAAAAGAGATTAGTGTAAGATCAATGTAAATTAGTACTTGCGGTTGGCATGTACTTGATGGGGTTAAAGAACCTGTTATATAATAGCAACACACACAAAATGCTGGAGGAACTAGATGCAGGCCAGGCAGCATCTGTGGAAAAGAATACAGTCGATGTTTCGGCCTGAAATACTTATAAGTCACAAAGGAGCAGCACAATAATGTAGTGGTAAGTGTAACACTGTTACGGCGTTAACTGTAATATCAGGGTTCGATTCCTGCCACTGCCTGAGTTGAGTTTGTATGTTCTCTCTCTGACCGTGTGGGTTTCTTCTGGGTGCTCCAGTTTCTTCCCGTGTTCAAAAGGGTGTGTGGGTTAGGGTTATTGAGTTCTGCTTATGCTATGTTGCCACTGGAAGCATGGTGACACTTGCAGGCTGCCCAGCACAATGCTTGTTGAGGTGATTTGATACAAACGACACATTTCAATGTATGTTTTGATCTACATGTGATAATTAAAGCTTTAATCATATTTGATGGTGGATCATACTGTAAGGCACATAATTTGTGAAGCCAGCTAACTCTGGAGAGGAAGTTGTCTTGGACGTCTTGGCTTTCAAGCTCCTGTATTTTCTTCCTGAAGATAGTGAAGAGGGAATGGCCAGGGTGCCTTAGTGACCAGGGAAAAGAGAATGTAAATTCCTTTTCATGTGGCCATAATTGAGGCCAAGCTCAGAATTTCATTGAGAGATTGTACCACAATGTTTTATCAAGCAGGCTGCTTCACAAAAATTGGCTTTGCCTTTCTGAAAACCCTTTCCAAGTAGATCACTTGTTTCACAAATATATTTGATGCTATTTCAGAATTAAAGAACTAGGTTTTTCTCCTGTCACTTGTTAAATCAACTTTAAAATGAATGACAAAAACATCATATTTTGAAAGGTTTTTTTTTTAAACATATACATTTATTTTTTATTAGCTGAGGAATAACTATAAATCAGTTTCAGGAACTCTGTTTGAACAATCAGAAAACAGTGAACTTTCCTGTGCTACCTACTGGAATTTTGGGGATTGGTGAAGATGCGTGGCTTGTGGACCTTTGGTTTCCTCCTCCTGAAGTCAATGATTACTTCCTTCATCTTGCTTTTATTGAGTAAGAGGTTGTTATTGTGGCACCACTAAGCCAGATTTTTTATCACCTTATATACTGATTCGTCACCACCTTCAATTTGGTCTTTGTCAGTGGTGTCATCAGCAACCTTGAAAATGGCATTGGAACTGTGTAAAGCATGGGCCAAGCACACAGCCTTGTGGTGTATCTGTGCTGATGGAGATGTTGCTAATCTGAACTTGACTGGGTTCTTCAAGAGAGGAAATGAGGATCCAATTGCACAAGGAGGTATTGAGGCCAAGGTCTTGAAACATATTGATTAGTTTTGAGGGAATGATGGTATAAAATGTGGAGATGTAGTCAATAAAAAGCATCCTGATGTATGCATCTTTGCTGTCCAGATTTTCCAGGGTTGAGTGAAGAGCCAATAAGATGGCATCTGCTGTTGACCTGTTGCTAGGCAAATTGGAGTGGATTCAAGTAGCTTCTCAGGCAGGAGTTAATATGCTTCATCACCATTCCAGCATCTGCAGAATCTCTTGTATTTATATCTGAGTAAAACTGTTTGTAGTACTAAATCTCAACTGCAGGATATTGCCAAAATTCCTTGGAGACTTTGTTTTGGTATTTCTGCTAGGAGTGGGGTTTCCAGTATGATCATGCAGCACAAGCCGTTTGACCCACTATGTTCATTATGATCTTTTTTTGCCCGTTGTCAGGGTGATGCAGCATGGGAACTGACCCTTGACCCAACTCGTCCATGAGACCATGATGTCCACCAAGCTGGTCCCATTTTCCTGGTGTCCCTCTGTACCCCTCTTATCCATGTACTTCTCCATGTCCTGTTTCATTGGAAGGAAGGCTAAATCTTAGTCATTTATTGTTTCTTGTTAAGGAATGCACAGACTATTCAGACACTCAACTAATCCGCTTTCCCTCCAGGGCTGATGAAATGAGTCAAAATGTTGAGTGAAATACAGCTGACTTAGCCTTCTATTTCATTCTGAGGTTGTGTGCTATCTTGTGACATCAGATTGCAGACAAGTTTGATCTACTTAAAATTTTTTGTGGAAAACACCTTGCCACTGCAACTGCTGTATGGTTAAAATGTTGACTGCAGTTGCTTTGAATGTGAGATACATAGCAGGAACACATATCTGAGGGTTCAGGAAGTGGCTTTGGATTCTGAGTGTTAGTTTTATTCACACAGAAACAAAATGTGCAGTAATACTAAGATTTGGGTTACACAGGTTAGTATTAAAGCCTAACTACCGAAAGCATCCGTTTGGTTCATCTACATAATAACTACATAAATATTTCACTTCTGAAGGATTTACTGTCCACAAAAGTATGCTCTCAAATGAAAAAATTACCTTTTCAGTTGCATAAGTAGGTTGAGTGCTTTGGTGTGACGTTTCCCAAGAGAGTTTCCTGTCATCACAAGTTGCTTCATGATGCTCCAGCTGAGAGCTGGCAAAGTTCCTCTTCGAACAGTGAGCTTGGATTGCAGACTTTAGTCTCATAAGAACATAAGAAGTAGGAGTAGGCCATCTGGCCAGTTGAGCCTGCTCCGCCATTCAATAAGATCATGGCTGATCTGACCATGGACTCAACAACAACTACCTGCCTTTTCTCCATAACCCTTAATTCTCTTGTGCTCTCACTCTGTTTCTCTCTCCCTCCTATCTCGTGCTCTCTCTCTCTCTTCCCCCTCCCTACCTACTTCTCTCTCCTCCCCCTTATTAAATTCATAAATTTTGCTAATATTGTCAAACAGTATTTATTTCACACTCCTGGCCATGAATATTTGGTAAATGATCATGCAAACCTAATTCTGATTTTTAAAATGAGTAAGTATTCATCAGTCAAATGTTAAACATTAGTCACCAGACAAGGCTCTGCATCTATCTCATACTTGCAAGTGAGTTGATAGTGTGTCAAAGAACCACACCCCAGATGCATTAGGAAACTGTTCAAGTAGGACAGCTGGCAGCCCGCAGCAATTTTCGGCTTCAGCAGTTCCTTCAACAAGTTGGGAGTGGATATTATGAAGGCCCCTCCCTTCTTGTAATGCATTGGTGAAGCGTTCATCTGTAAGAGTTTGTGATTTAATGAACCTGAGTATTCTCAGAAATGGGCCCGTCAAGATGTTCATTTACTCTGTAATCCCATTTGGCCCATATTTCTCTAAACCTTTCCAATCTGTTGTGTACAATCTAGTTGCCACATGTCAGAAAGGATGTGGCAGTAAGCGAGGAGGAAAATGCAGAAGAAATTTAACAGGATTTTGCCTGAACTGGAGGTTTATAGTTGGAAGGGGAGATTGCTGGGTTGGGTTTATTCTCACTGGAGTATAAGAGGCTGAGTGATGAGTCTTGATGAAGGGTCTCAGCCTGACACATCGACTCTTTATTAATTTATGGTTGGCATAGACAAGGGTCCTACACTGTGCTGTTACAAGTGTCTGTAGGGCCCGGACAAACTCAGCGCTCGACTCTCCGGCCTGCTGCCGCCGTGTTGCTAAGCGATGTCTTGAGTAGACGGTGTTCACTGGCCACAGGTATTGTCTTTTGAGGGTGTCCAGTGCCCCTTGGTAGGTTGGCAGGTCCCTGATCAGGGAGTAGACCCGTGGACTGACCCTGGAGAGGAGAATTTTGTGCATTGTGGCAGGCTCGGTCACACAAATCTCCTCCAGGTATGATTGGAAGCATGCAGGCCAGAGTTCAAAAGCGATGCAGGCTTCTGCAGATTGAGGGTCAATATCCAATCTGTCGGGTCGTAAAATGCTCTCCATGTTTTAAAATTGCTGCTAATAAAATTGATGCACCATCAATAACTCTCGGAGACGGGAGGCGAACGATAGGCTTTTATTAGCAGCAAAGTGGAGCACAGCATCTCGGAGACTGAGGGGGGGAACAGTGCCTCCAATCGCCTTTATACAGGGGTCTGTGGGAGGAGCCACAGGAGCAGTCAGCAGAGGGGTGTGTCCAGACAGGTATACGTAGCTTACCACAATTCCTAATTAAAATGGAAAATGCTAGAGACGCAAGCAACACACACAAAATGCTGGTAGAACGCAGCAGGCCAGGCAACATCTATAGGAAGAAGTACAGTCGACGTTTCGCGTGGAGACCCTTCATCAGGACTAACTGAAAGAGAGATAGAGATTTGAAAGTGGGAGGGGGAGGGGAAATCTGATATGATTGAAGAAGACAGGAGGGGGAGGGATGAAGCTAAGATCTGGAAAGTTGATTGGCAAAAGGGATACACAGCTGGAGAAGGGAGAGGATCATGGGAGGGGAAGCCTAGGGAGAAAGAAAAGCCAGAGGAAGATGAAGAGCAGGCAAGAAGTGATTGTGAGAGGGACAGAGAGAGAGAGAGAGAAAAAAAGGAGGAATAAATAAATAAATAAATAAATAAATAAAGGATGGGGTAAGAAGGGGAGGAGGGGCATTAACAGAAGTTAGAGAAATCAGTGTTCATGCCACCAGTTTGGAGGCTACCCAGACGGAATATAAGGTGTTGTTCTTCCAACCTGAGTGTGGCTTCATCTTGACAGTAGAGGAGGCCATGGATAGACATATCACAATGGGAATGGGACGTGGAATTGAAATGTGTGGCCACTGGAAGATCCTGCTTTCTCTGGTGAACAGAGCGTAGGTGTTCAGTCTCTCAGTCTGCGTCGGGTCTCACCAATATATAGAAGGCCACACCAGGAGCACTGGACGCAGTATACCACACAACCCGACTCACAGGTGAAGTGTTGCCTCACCTGGAAGGACTGTCTTGGGCCCTGAATGGTGGTGAGGGAGGAAGGGAGGAAGTGTAAGGGCAGGTGTAGCACTTGTTCTGCTTACAAGGATAAGTGCTGGGAGGGAGATTGGTGGGGGGGGGTGGGGGGGAGGTGGATGAATGACCAAGGGAGTCGCGTAGGGAAGCGATCCCTGCGGAAAGCAGAAGGTGGGGAGGGAAAGATGTGCTTGGTGGTGGAACCATTTGAATTATATTCCTAACTGTTCTGTAATTTGGGAATGATAAGGTGGCCCTGTTACTAGGAGTTTAAATCCCACCGTGGCTTGAGAACTGAAATTTGGTTTTTAAAAACATCTAGAAATCAAAAGTGTTATCAGTAAGCATGATGGCAGATATTTTATTATTTTTCTTTTGGCTTAGAAACCTGTGTTCAATCGCCAATCTGATCTATAAGTCATCATACCTACTGCAAGGACACAATTGGTTTAACACTCTTCTGAACTACCTATCCTCCTATTTGTACCAAACTGCTATGAAGATGATACATTATATCTTCTCTTCCCTATAAGTGTTAAATGTTAAATATATGTAATCCAGCATTTTGGGAATCTGATTAATGAAACTCATTCTAGAGATAAAGTTGCCCTGCACTAACTTGCGTACCTGGAGATTTAAAGTTGACTATTTTGGAATATTGGCCCAATACAGCCACTCCCTGCCTTGTGTTCATCATTTCCATCAATAACACAGGAAATCCTTTCCAGGAAGCTCAAACTATAAGCCATATCCTTTCCCGTCATTGATGTAGAAATCACTTCCTTTTACCAATTATTCGGTTACAATATTTGGTGGTTTCATCATTGTGCAGTGTAACTCTGGAATAAGAGTATGATATTGAGGAAGGCTTTATGAATTGTTGTCATTCAGCTAATGCCGGGGTTATTCAGTGAACCAACAAAGTGTAGGTGTGTAGGCCTCCATTAGTCTCAACAGACCATGGATTTGCGCCTTGGAAAGTTTTCAGTACCAAAGACCTCAGTACCAAAAAGTGAATAAAATCTTGATTGGGTGGTTTCTATCCTAAAACTGTAATTCGTTCATGGTTGGTCCAGTGGCGTGCTCAGTGATGCCATTTCTAAGATGGATTAACTTGAGATCAACTTTATTTAATTTCTGTTGCTAATTGCGTAGGAAACTGTAAAAGTAGACTATTTTAGGCACATTCCTTGAGTGGTTTTGATTAATTATTGGGACAAAGTCTTGTTCCTGAATGGATTATGGAATTGAGATTTTAATGGTTCCCTCATGCAGTCTGATTGTTAACAGCAACCATTGCTGTTTCATTTTCCAAGGTCTGCTCCAAACAGCTCTGTTCCCTATAAACCTCAGTAGAAGATGTTTTTTGTGTTTACTATTTCTGCTATGCAACAGCACAGAAGGACACTCTCTGGCCCATTTCGTTAATGGCTTTAAATGTTGCTGAACTCTTCTCCAGGTCTGATCCATGTCATCTTTTCAGAGAGCTAAAAATGAATAACCTAATATTTGTGTATTAGCCATACACAACATCTTTTCATTGCTTCAAAACGCAAAATGATTTGAGAGATCAGTCAGCATGTTCTGATCAAGACTGATCAGGTTTCCAAGTGAGTACCTTGCCTCTTTCTGCTAACCAGTCCTTTCCTTACTCCACTCAACATTTATTTTCCTCAAGTTCTGCATCAAATGATTTTTGTTTACTGCACATGGGAGGCTTTTGTGAGAATGAAAATTCTTTAAGAGCCTGGAGTCACACAGCACAGAAATAGGCCCTTCAGCTTAACTAGTCCATCCCAATGAAAATTCCGATCTAAGTCCTATTTGCCCACATTTGGCCTGACCCCCTTTAAACCTTTCCTATCTATGTACTTGCTCAAGTTCCTTTTAAATGTTGTTAATATGTCTGCCTCAAACACTTACTCTCGCAGCTCATTCCTTATTCTGACCACAAACCACTTTAACACTTGATTACTGAGTCCCTTCTACATTGGGTAGAAATGACACTCGGAGAGCAAAGAGAAAGGAAGGACTGAGATTGAGGCTTTGGGCCTACTGTGACTGCCCTGGGTCTATAGATTGTTTTGTCACGAATGCTGTTGTTTGAATGATTTGTGTTTTTTTTTCCTCTTCTCTGAGCATTACATGATGGTGTTTTATTTTAAAATTGGGATTCTTTTGGGTTTCTTTGTGGCTGCCTATAAGCAGACGAATCTCAAGGTTGTATAATTAATACATTCTTTGATAATAAATGTACATTGAACCATTTGAAAGGAAAATGGTTAAGGCAGCCACAGTGATGCAGTTAGTAGAGCTGCTGCCCCACAGTGCCAGAGGTACTGGTTCAATCCTGAGCTTGTGTGCTATGTATGTGGAGTTTGCAAGTTCTCTCTGCCTCCGCATGGTTTACCTCTTGGTGTCTAGTTCTCTCTCACATCCCAAAGATGTGCTAGTTGCTAGTTTAATTGGCTAGTTTAAATTGCCCCTAGTTGTTGAATGATAGAATCTGATTGGTAGTTCATAAGAATACAGGGACTTTAAAATGAGTCCATATGGTTAGTTGGGTTGGAGGTCTTGTTCCTCAGCTGTCTCTCTCTAAGATGACATAATACTATGAAGGAATTGGGGAGGAAAAGAAATGGATGACAATTAGAGCAAGGAGAACATTTATTACAATGAGAGAATAACAGTGGTTCAGAGATTAGGCTTGATACGTTATAGGTGTTTGTGAAGGAAAGCTGGAACCATTGATCAATGAAGAATGTCAGCATTTATTTAAGGAAGGTAGTTCAGGCATAAACTGTGTATTAGTTTGGGTGGTGGGGAGCAGGGTTTTGAATGTTAGTTGGTGGCAGAAAAGAGGATTATTTGAAGCAGGAACATAAAAAGCTGCAACTTTATGAGAGAGGAAGATTGCTGATTTGAATATGGACAGGCAAAAGGAAAGCAGATTGGAAAGGAAGGATTATCTTATAAAATACAATTCTATATCATTTCTGTTTCTCACATGCCATTGGCAGACCCCCAACATGCACAAACTTAAGTCTGATTTAAAAAAAACTTTTATTTTTTCCCCCTTAAGTATGATGTGTGAGTTTACTTTTCAAATGAAGGATTGTTAACAGTGCTTGCAGATCAAGTTACAAAGCCTTCGTTGTTCATGGTATTCACATGCTTATAATTGAGGTCATTACTGAGTTTTCAGCTGTTTGAGTTTCTTCTGTTCTTGAAGCATTTGTTGGTTTTCTAAGTTGGAAAGTATGATCCTTGTTTGGGACCCTGATGAAACTGTTGCTTCTTTGTGAAACCACTACTGTTTCTTTCTTTTGATGTAAGTTTCAAATGGAGGTGTTTGAATTGCTACCATGTGGTTTAATACCAGAAAGGAAGCTGCCAGATTGTCGAAATTCAGTTCTCTCATGTACGTCAGACCTACCATTTACACCAGATCTACCCACCTTTAAAAACAGATGGGTGTTCAACCTGAAATGTTAATTTGATTTTCCCTTTCCACAGATGTGTCTTGACCTCTTGAGTATTTTCACAATTTTTCCATTTTTTATTTTAGATTTTTAGTGATTGTAGATTTTTAAAATTTTTATTCGCCTTATCTTATTGGATAAATTGTTCACTCAAGGCTAGTGTATCATTCAGTTATATAATATGTTAACGTTGTTTGAGGTTATCATCCTTTACTCTACCATTGGGGAATGATATATGTGGCAATATCAGCAAAGCCAGCATTGAATGACATTTTTTTTTAAAGAAAACAGGTTCAGGCCACAATCTATGCCAGTAAATTCTTTTTTGTTAAGATGCCAGTTAAGTTCTTTAATGTTGTGCTTTTGTTTGTGTTTCTTGTTCAAAATCAAAGTAAATTTATTATCAACGTTCATATATGTCACCATTAACTACATTTTCTTGCAGGCATTTACAGGAAGGTAAAAAAAATCAAATAGAATTTATGAAAAACTATATATGAACAAATTTGGATAAACGAACGTACAAAAGAAGACAAATTCTGCAAATAAAAAAATAAATAATACTGAGAACACGAGTTCTCAGAATACAAGAGGGAACTGAAATCTGAGCTCATTAATATATATCATGCCAAGATAAAACTGCGGATAGTGTGAGATATGAACAAAGTGCACTAATAAAGTAGGCTTTCCTTGGAAGTTGAGTCAACATAAAGTCTAATAAGCTGTGAGTCAGAAAAGAATTATCTTTTAGAGGATATAGAAATGCTGGTGGAATGGGATGACTTGTGGAAGGTTAAATTTTACACAGAAATGTGCAAAGTGTTATATTTTGTTCAGAAAATTGAGGAAGGCGATTTTCAGCTAGAAGGCACAATTCTAACAGGAATAGAAAGATTTGGAAGTACATCTTCATAAGCCATTGGTGCCAGGGCAAGTGGAGTAAGTGGTTAAAAAGCATAAAGGTCTCTCAGTTTTATCAACAGAGGCACAGTCTGCAAGAATAAGGAAGTCATAATGAATTTTTGAATAATATTGGTTCAACCACATGTGGGTATTGTGTCCAGTTCTGGGTGTTGTATTTGAGGACAGATGGGAGAGGGAGTAGAAGAATTTACTGCAGCCCTTTAAGCAATGAGGGACTCAGTTATGTGGATGGATTGCAGGAGCTGGGGTTTTCTCCTTGAAACACAAACTAAAGAGGTCTTTAGGAGATACTTAAAGTTGCGAAGAGGAGACAGTAGACGATGAGAACCATCGTCATTGGCCAAAATGTGAAGCAACAGAGGAGCTAGAATGAAGGTAATTGACAAAGGAGCCAAAATTACCAGGTGGAACATTTTTATGCAGAGAATGATTGATGTCTGAAATCTGCTGCTGGTGTGGGTAGTGGAGACACAGCCAAACATGGTGTTTGTTAGGGAGCTGGACAAGTACTTGAAGGGGAAAATGTTGCAGGATTGTGGGGAGAAGATGGGAGAATGCAACCGCTCTTAATAATTGCCTTTTTTAAAAAACTGATCTTTTGTGATTGCAAAACCTTGCTGGACATTAAGAAGTTAACGTACTGAGGGTCTTCCCCATCAGTGAGTTGCCTGTTGGTGGAGAAGCTAAAGGAGCTGGACATGGTATGGACTGTGATGCTGCCTGTGACAGAGAGATGTTGGTGCATGAAGGAGGTGTGCAGAATACCAGTGAATAATTGCCTTAGTCGCTTTTCTTGTGTTCGCGAGACCCTCCTGCTGGACGTTGGTAGTGTGGAATGCTGTTAAGTCCAATTCATTGGTTTATTGCCAAATGGTGGGAGAGCTGCATTGCCTCGGTCATAGCAAGGACTAGGCTCAAGCCGCGGTGTTGCTCGTTTACAGCCGCCCAGGGAAAGCATTGGAGTCGGGCACTCCACCAGAGTGGTGCAGCGTCCATACTGAAGCCGGTGCTACCCCCCAGTGTTTGCTCAGCAGAAGACAGACCATATTGTGTTCAACTGGAGACTGCTGTAACATTCATGGACTCAGGGATTTGGATGACTTTTGTTGTGTGACTAAATTGCTATATTATGTGTAGAGTAACACTGGGTGTATTCATGGGTATTTGTGTGGTTGAATAAGAATTAAACTTGAACTTGACTGCTTGAATTGCTCTTATATGGAACTGACAGACTGAAAGGACTGATTGGCTGCCTTCTTCCTCCATCCTGATGAAGGGTCTCAGCTCAAAATGTTGACTGTTTATTCCCCTCCATAGGTGCTGTTTTGATCTGCTGAGTTCCTCCAGCAATTTGTGTATGTTACTCTGGATTTCCAGCATCTGCTGAATGTTTTGTGTTGCTGGTCTTCTTCCAAGTTGTGGTTCTGTAAAAGGGGTTCGATTCTGCTAAAAGCAGTTAGTGCAATGATATAAATTCTACTCATTTTGTGGTGTAACTCAAGAGGGTGAAAGCAACAACTTGGGCAAATAGAGCCAGTGAACAAGAGACAGAATACATAGAAAAGATTTATCAAAAGTAGAAAACAAAAGAGTAGGAGTTGAAAGTGGTAATACATGGGACCGGTGCTTCATTTTACACCAGAGTAAGCACCATTGTGTTTTCAGAGTGATAGTCATCTTGTGCAGCAGCTGTAATGCTGGTCACTGATGGCAAAGTTCCAACCTTGGTCTGTTGGGTGACTCTTGCACAAGTTTTGCCCAGGCCATGTTTCTGTAGGATGGTTCAAGATTTGATCTTTATAGGGTTGTGTGGGGGAGAGGGGGTGCCTGCGTGAGGAAAATTATGCAGGGTATAGGGCAGAGCCCCAGCAATTTTCCATCCAAATGCAGGATCTTTTTCGATACAGGACTATTCACTTCCCCATCCTCCCTCTACCTTTCTCTTACCTCCACTCCCCTCTTCTCTCATCTTCTCCCTCCCATCCTACATCTTTCCTCTCTGTTTCATCAACCCCCTCCCTCCTTCCACTCCTCGCCCTCCCTGAAGAAAGGCTTTGGATTAACATGGCAAAGCCATTTTCACTTGTTTGTGATTCATAAAGAATGAACTTTGGTCTACAAAAGGCCAGGTATGTGGAGATAGAGTTTTAAACGTATTTCGAGTTACAGCACAGTAATAGGCCCTTCCACTCCATCAGTCTACGTAACACAGTTACAATTGTGTGACCAATTAACCTACTAACGGTGCACGTCTACAGAGTGTGGAAGAATTAATCTACAGATTACTGTGGCACAATGTAAAAAGAAAATACAAACTCCTTACAGACTGCGGTAGGAATGAAACCCAGTTGCTGGCGCTGTAAGATGCTACCCATTGCACTGAATAGTTTATGTACATTCCATTGTAAGT
The DNA here is from genome assembly GCF_048418815.1 of Hemitrygon akajei. NCBI lineage: Eukaryota > Metazoa > Chordata > Chondrichthyes > Myliobatiformes > Dasyatidae > Hemitrygon > Hemitrygon akajei. The sequence continues at coordinate 53,424,771 of NC_133145.1, forward strand.
AGCATCAATGGTATTGTTGATTGCCTAGATACATTTAATGGGGGGGGGGGGGGGGAATGCTAAAGCATGGCAAAGATTCAACGCACACTTATTATCAAAGTATGTTTAAATTATACACCGAGAAATTTGTCTGCTTATAGGTAGCCACAAAGCAAGAAACTTGAATAACCCAATTAAAATTATCCCGATCTGCTCCTAGAATAGCAACACGCACGTGCACAGGGACACTTTTTCTGCATCATTTAGCATATTTCTCCATTTAGGGTTCAATTAAATTACATATTCACTTATTTTTGACCCAGTTTCTTGTTATTGTGGCCCCTACGAAATCTAGCATGGCCCCTGGTGGGGGCATATGACCTACGTTGAAAACCATTGGAATACCCCACTCACACTCCTGCTTTCTTTCTATGAATAAGTCCTGAGCCATCACTGTTCCCAGAGTAAATCGTGGATTAATCAATGGGCCAGTTATGAGAGATTGTAGAAGATAAAGCTGTGATTGGGTGAATAGAGCTTGAGTGAATGACTTAATGTGGTGAGGGCCAAAGAAAAGTGTGGGTGAGAGGTGCTGCATGCAGATCATTGTGTCTCATTGTGTGTTGTGCCCCTTTTTAATATTAGGACATAAAGAATAGACAACTACAGCATAGTACAGGCCCTTTGGTCCATGATGTTGTGCCAATCTTAAACTTAATCCATCTGACGCAGGGGTTCCCAAACTTTTTTTATGCCCTGGACCCCTACCATTAATTGAGGGGACCTTGGATCCCAGGTTGGGAATCCCTGATCTAATACATACCTCCCACATCGCCCTCCTTTTTTTCTTTTCTTTGCATGTACCTATCTAAGAATCTCTTAAACACCCCTAATGTATCTGCCTCTACCACCATCCTGGCAGAGTGTTTCGTGCACCCACCACTCAGTTTGGGGAAAAACTAATGTATCCCTGTTATTCCCACTATACTTTTCTCTAATCACCATAAAATTATTCCCCCTTGTATTTGCCATTTCTGTCCTAGAAAAAGATCTGTTAGGCTGTAGATATTCCAAAAAAAAAATCCTCCAAATTTCTGCTGTTACGGAGCAAATATATGTTGAACAACCTTTGGCATTTTTAGCTGTTAAACTTGCTTTGCTAATGTCAACTGTGCTAAGTAAATTGTGTCAGTAAGTTATTCTACTGGCTGTTAATATTTAACATGTAATGTGTGTGCAGTAGTCTTCATGTGCCATTTCAATTTTAAAATGAAGTGTATCTGGAGCCAGATTTTAGATTTTTGTTCTTTAATTTCATGCCTTTTAATGTCAGTTTGTGCTTCAATATACAAAATTAAAATGGCTGCTTTTGGCTCAGAATTAATCATGATTCTCAGGTGGTTATTGGGGTAATGCTACTGTTTGTTTTTAGCACATTTTTCAACAAGCTGCCGGGTGCTAAGTATGTTAAGTAACCGTGGTGGAACATCCTATCAGTGCTGAAATTATGAGAAACGGTGATAGCACTGAGATTGCAGGTGTATCAGGTACTGGATAGACGTGACAAGAAAAAACTTAGCACAACTAACAAGAATCCATCCTATATACAGTACTGTGCAAAGGTTGTAGGCAAATACATGTAGCTAAGCTGCCTAAGAGTTTTGCACAGCACTGTGTTTGTCAATGGAGTGGAGAGCGAGTTTGTAAACCTGGGGGGAGTAAAGGATGTTGGGAATGGTGTGGGTGGTGCACTGCAAGAGGGGAGTGGGACAGGTGCCAGGGGTGGTGGTTGGCATGGGTGCAAACACACCCAGCCCTGAGACACCAGCAAGGTCATTTGATTCGATATATTTGGTTTATTGATCATTAGAGAATATCACATTGGTGCTTCCCATTCCCTCCCCTTTCCCTTCCTCATTTCCCAACCACGACTCCACTCTCCCTGTCCCCTTCCCACTCTTACTTCACAATAGAGACCTAGATCAGAATCAAGTTATCATGACAATTTTTTAAATTTGCAGCAGTAGTACAGTGCAGTACATAAAATTATATAGTACTGTACAAAATTCTTAGACACCCTGGCTCTATCTATCTATAATATATATATTTATTTAAGACTTTTGCAATGTACTGTATTTGAATTGTTGAATTGATTCATGTTTTATTCAGTGCTTGAAGTAATTTATACAAGAATTTATCTACTGTTGTAGATGATCTTATGGCATCCTGTGCAAGAACATTGCATACCTTATTATAAACTGGTTTTTGAAATAATATGCTGAGCTGATATTTGAAAGTATTTATAAATGATATGCCTCAATCAACGGTGGGAAACCATTAGAGCATCTGTTGAAGTGGTAGCTTATCTGACTGAAAATAAATCTCAACACTTATTTTTGAACACCTTGTTACATATTCATTATTTTCAGTTGTCATATTTTTTTCCAGAGTTATTGGGGTCAGAGTTATTCATTAAATCACCCTTTGAATATTGTAAACCATTTTGCTTTCCTACAATGTGTTATTTCTGATCACTGTTCTTAGGTAGCATCTAGCAGTGTGAGCTAATTGATTTGTATTAAATTCACAGAGCTGTATCTGAACAATCTTCCAGCAGGCTACTTGGTGGAAAAAAGGCCTTGGCTTTAAGTAAATGGCTTGGGATTGATTTGCACTAGAGATGTCCTGGAATGGATTTAAAATTGTGGAATATGAAAAATATGAGCCCTTTTGGTCAATCGCCTAGTTTATTTTAATGGTAGTCTGTAGTGCTGGCTTCTGCTATTTGTGTTAGAATTTTTAATTTTATCTTTTTTAGGTCGTAGGTTGTATAATAACAGCATGTAATTCTTAACTGCTACTTAAAAACTGCTTCAGATGTCATAAAAAGAGGAGTTTTAAAAAGAGACTCAAGAAAGAGGCTCTCAGAATAGAAACTTGCACAAAACCTTGAAAAACAGGAATAGCATCCAATTGAAGTAGCCTTTGATGGTGATTCAAGGTTAAATGGTGCCGGATGACAGAAGAAATACAAGTGAATCTGCCAATAAATGGCTTCAAGTAAATATGGATACGTGACTTCCAAACTTGGAGGACTCTCAATGAGGTCAGAAAGAGCAAGGGAACTGATCATTGACATTGGGGCATCAGAGGTGGAGAGGCTCAGCAATTTCAAATTCCATGGTGTTATTATTTCAGAGGATCTGTCTTGGGTCATTATGAAGAAAGCACAGCAGCGCCTTTACTTCCTTAGAAGTTTGCGAAAATTCGGCATGACATCTAAAACTTTGACAAACTTTTATAGATGTGTGCTGGAGAGTATGTTAACTGGTTGTATTATGGCCTGGTATGGAAACAACAATTCCCTTGAATGGAAAAGCCTACAAAAAGTAGTGGGTACAGCCCAGTCCATCACTTGCAAAGCCCTCCCCACCATTGAATGTATCTACACAGAGCGCTGTTGCAGGAAAACAGCCTCTAGCATCAAGGACCCCCACCATCTAGGCCATGCTCTCCTCACTGCTGCCATCAGGACCCACACCAGGTTCAAGAATTATTTCCCCTTAACCATCAGGCTTTTCACCCAGAGGGGTAATTTAACTTAATGTCACTCACCCCATCACTGAATTGTTTCCACAATCTATGGTCTCACTTTTAAGGACTCTTCGTCTCATGTTGTTGATATTTATTGCTTATTATTATTTTTCTTTTGTATTTGTGCATTTTGTTGTCTTTTACATGATGGTTATTTGTTGAGTGCAATCTTTCATTGATTCTGTTGTGTTTTGTGTATTTACGGATCTCAGGGTTGTATATGGTGACGTGTACTTCAATAATTTACTTTGGACAAACTGTTTTGGCTTATCTGCCCACAAGGAAGATCTATCTGGCAATGACTCGATATCAACTTTGAGCATGTTGCATATCTGCACCACCTGCCCACTCGTACTCTCAGTCGCTTCACGTCATGGAGACGAGCACAAGCACTGGCCTGATGAGCCTGTAAGGCTTGGGACAGACTTTAACTTTAATTACCTTAATGCTTTTTCCATCCCCATCTCTACTGTCAACATGCCACTCTCTCGTATTAAAAGGAGCTGTAAGATAAGAGCAGGAACTGCATAATACAGTTGCAAATTTGTTTGTGTCTGGCTTCTTATTACTTGGCTTCACGCAAAGAGAATGGTATTGGTAAACGAGTACAATCTGCTCACAAGACATAGGAACAGAATTAGGCTATTTGGCCCATCAAGCTTGCTCTGCCATTTCATCATGGCTGATCCTTTTCCATCTTGGCCCCAATCTCCTGCTTTTACCCTGCATCCCTTCATTCCCAGACTAATCAAGAATCTATCAACCTCTGCCTTAAATATACCCAATGATTTGGCCTCCACAGCCACCTGTGGCGGTGATTTCCAGATTCACCACTCTGGCTAAAGAAATTACTTCTCATCTCCATTCTAAATGGACATCACTCTGTTCTGAGGCTGTGTCCTCTGGTCTTAGACAGTCCCACCATAAGAAACATAACTCTCCACATTCACTTTATTGTAGCCTTTCAACATTTGATAGGTTTCAATGAGATTCTGCTCTCCCCCCCCCCCCCCCCTCCCACCACCATTCTTTTGAATTCCAATGAGTATAGCTGCAGAGCCATCAAACGCTCCTCATATGATAAGCTGTTCAATCCTGGAATCATTTTTGTGAACCACCTTTGAACCGTCTCCAACGCTATTAGACCCTTTCTTAGATTAGGGGTCCGAAACTCCTCATGATACTCTAAATGAGGCCTCACCAGTACTTTTATATTCTAGTCCTCTCGAATGTTCATCTTTGAATACTGATGGTAGATTGGTTTATTATTGTCACACATACTGAGGTGAAGTGGAAAAACTCTTGCATACTGTACATACGATCGATCCATTACACAGTGCTTTGAGGTAATGCAAGACAAAACAATAGCAGAATGCGGAAGAAAGATAACAATTCAGTGGATTACTGGTTGGCAGCAGTAAGATTCATGATCACAATGAGGTGAATTGTGAGGTTGAGAATATTTTATCTCACGAGGAAATCTTGAGATAAGAGCCCATTTTATAACAGCAGGAGAGAACCTCTCCTTGAGCCTGGTGGCATGTGATTACAAGCTTTTGTATCTTCTGCCCAATGGGAGGGGCGAAGAAGAAAGAACACCATGAGTAGGTGGGATCTTTGATTATGCTGGCTGCCTCACTGAGCTAGGAGGAAGTGTAGACAGAGTTGCTGGAAGGGAAACACAAGGAAATCTGCAGATGCTGGAAATACAAGCAACACACACAACATGCTGGTGGAACGAAGAGCCTCGGCCCAAAACATCGACAGCGCTTCTCCCTATAGATGCTGCCTGACCTGCTGCGTTCCACCAGCATTTTGTGTGTGTTGCTAGAAGGGAGGCTGATTTCTGAGATGTGCTGAGCTGTGTCCAAAACTCTGTGCCTTTCAAAGTAAATGTATAATCAAAGTTCATACGTCGCCATATACAACCCTGAGATTTATCTTCTTGCGGGCATTCACAATAAATACAAGAAACGGAGCAGAATCAACGAAAGAGCGCACCCAACAATCAACATGCAAAAGACAACAAACTGTGCAAATATGAAAAGAGAAATAACAATAAATAAATAAGCAATAATATAGAGAACATGAGATGAAGAGTCCTTGAAAGGGAGTCGACAAGTTGTGGGAACAGTTTAGTGATTGGTTGAGTGAAGTTATCCCCTCTAGTTCAAGAGCCTTTATGTTTGAGTGGTAATAACTGTTCCTAAACCTGGCAGTGAATCCTGAGGCTCCTGTACCATATTCCTGCTGACAGCAGTGAGAAGAGAGCATGTCCTGGGTGGTGGGGTGATGCTGGATGATGGATTCCTTGTGGTTATTGGCAGAGAACTTGCATACCAAGCCATGCTGCATCCAGACAGGTTGCTTGCCATGGTGCATTGATTACAATTGGCAAAGGTAACGGGGACATGCCAAATTTAATTAGCCTCCTGAGAAAGTAGAGGTATTGATGAGCTTTCTTAGCCGTGACTTCTATGTGGTTAGACCACGACAGGTTATTTATGCTGTTCACTTCTCGGCATTTGAAGCTCCAAACCCTCTTGACCTCTGCACCATCAATTTAGGCAAGAGAATGTATAAGTATAAAACATCTCATTATATTAAATTAAGAGCAGGATGTTCTGCCAATATCCTGACAATTGTTCGTTCCTGTAACAAAAATGCCCTTCAATGAGGCATTATCTCTTTCTTGTTTGCACTGGGCAAACTGACCATAATATTTATTCATCTAACAATGTCTCATGGGATGTGAGGCAGTTTGGGACAATCTGAAGGTTTAAAAGGCACTGCAATTTTTGCATTTGGACCAAGATTAGTTTCCTTTTTGATATTTTCAGTGTTGCCCAGTAAAATTTCATTGAAAAACATAGCTAATTGGATTTTTGCATTGAAACTTGATTGCAACTAATCTCTTCAGACTTTCTCAGTAAAGTTGGTGTCTTTATCTGTGTAATTAGATTGGGAATCACATGATGGTGGCTCATCTGAGAGTTTTAAAATAGTTAATAAGTGAAAGTTGTACTGTTCCAGAAGGATAAAGAGGTCATATATATATATATCGATTTATTGCAAGAGCTTGTATTTACTCATTCCTACCTTGCACTGAACAAATCAAGCAACTGCCTGACCTCAGCTGCCATGGTAACCTGGGTCAGTGATCATCTTACGGATTGAAATCACAGGGTTTGAACCAGAAACTAAATGGAGTCCTTGATCTTTTCTGTCCATAGTTTTTTTTTGTCAGGAATTGTCGAACAATGTATAGAGGATGTAATCATAATTACGGGAAACTTCACGGGTACTGATATCCCTCTGGTGTTTTGCACAACCACCTGTTCTTCATGGGCATTGCCACCTCGCTGATGTTCTGCAAGGTCATCTATTCTTCACCCACAAGTTAAGTGATTGCTGAAGGTGTGACAGTGAGGTAATCCTATAAACACTGCCCATTCAAGGGAAGTCCCATCACACATGAAGTCAATTCAATAAATTATCCCTGTTCCAGAGGAACTATGAAAGAGCTGTTCAGCTGATCCCAATTCCCTGCACTACTTTTTCTCCTTTTTAAATTTCAATCCAGTTCTTGTTTGAAAGTTGGCATTGAATATACAGTACCGTATCAGGTTGATCGCGACAATATAGCGAGCGTGCATGCGGCTGATCGCGCGGCAAGTTGATTGGGCCTCCTGCGTTCTGGAGGTACTCGCTCTTGGGCGTGGGCTTTCGAGTGAGTGCACATCTTTTATCTCGGTGGGATCGGTTCATCGGTCATTCACTGTGAGGTTGCCCAGTGTGTATCATTACTATCATGACTCAGTAAAAACATTTAATTATACTATTCCATTGTGGTTACTTCTGCGCATTCTGCTGGCACGACTCCACATCATAAGATAGCATCCCAGTTTTCCGGCAAGTGTTATGCAATTGGGAACCATGCTGAATACCACCTTGGCAAAAACAGCTTTCTAGACAATACAAGTGATGGGTTCATCCCTTCTCACGCACTAGTGACAAGGCAGAGGATTTCTGACAGCATCACATGTTATAAGATGGGATTTAAAATAAATAATCATAACTGTTGTACCTCTCTGTAAATCCCTTTTTATTTGTAGGACAAGTTTAGTGGTTCTGGCTGATTTTTTTCCAAGTAACTTCAGGAAGAAAGAATAGGACAGAATCTGTTACTGCCCTGCCCCTGCACTACAGTTGCCACTCTGTCGATGTGAATGAATGCATTGTAGGGGCTGTCTCAGCAGAGGGGGGACGGCTACACATTCTTGATAACTACAGCAGCTGGTGCGTCTGTGACACGTTCACCCTCATCCCCTCCCCGGTACCCCATTTCCACTTGGCTTGTGGCTTGCAAAACTGTCAGTTTGATCAGATTCATTCAATATTCACTTATATTCAGTGACACTTGTAAAAGTACAGAAGTTCTTTTAAAAAGATAGTTTAATGAAAGAATGTAAAGCTTTTCCCCTCTTTTTTAGAAGCTAAAGTATACATTTGCACACAACCAAAGTTATTAAAATAAATAACAAACATTAAAATACTGCAGGAACTCAGTGGGTTGAGCAGCATCTACCGGCAGGGGAAGGAACTGCCAGCAGCTCAGGTCATGTCTCTGCACCAGATGTCCCGATGCAAGGTTTCGACCCAAACCATCAATGGTTCCTTTCCCCCTGACAAATGCTGCCTGACCTGTTCAATTCCTCCAGCAGATTGTGTTGTTCCAGGTTCCAGCATCTGCAGTCTCTCATGTCTTCAAAATTTAAATTCTCATCTTTCTCCTGAGAGCCTATGTCTCTCGTTTGTTTGTCTTGGGGTCATACAGCAGGGAACCATGCTGACTAGGGGCACCCATCTGTATGAACCCAACATTTGGCCCCAAGGCATGAGTGTTACATATTATATATGTGGAACAAGAATGACAAGAAGTAGTAGGATTAAAGTTTTTACTGAGTTATGTTAGTGAAAGTGCACACTAAGCAACTTGCGGTGCAGGAGCGATGAATCAGGCCCGCCAAGTCGAAAATGTGTGCAATCTAAAGCCTGCATGGAAAGGTAGAGCCCTCTGCAGGGAGGAGGCCAAATCGCTTCACCACATGATCAATCAGCTGCATGTTCCTTTGTCACAACTGATCGATCAATGCAGTTCAATGAGAATCAGGGTTAGCTCAGCTCAAGGTCTGGGTGCGAGTTGTCCAGCCTGCGAATTGGGAGTCCCACAGAAGAATATGCTGCTCTGCTAAACTCTTTCAGAAATGCACCAGGACAGTCACAGGGCAACAGGTGACTGCTGTTCCCGGCACTGGAAAGCCAGGAATTCTGTGACGATACTCCGGTAAGACTCTTGGAAATTTCTACAGATATATCATGAATTGCATTCCAACTGGTTGCATCACCGTCTGTTATGGAGGGGCCACTGCACAGGGTCTGAAAAAGCTGCAGAAAGTTGAAAACTCAGCCATCTCCATCATAGGCCCTAGCCTCCTCAGCATAAAGGACATCCTCAAAAGGTGATGCCTCAAGAAGTTGGCATCCATCATTAAGGACTCCCATTCCCCAGGATGTGCCCTCTTCATCTCATTGCTACCGTCAAGAAGGAGGTATAGGACCCTGAAGGCACACCTTCAATGATTCAAGAATTGCTTCTTCCTCTCTGCCATCAGATTTCTGACTGGACAACGAACCCGTGAACAATGCCTCACTGTTTTTTCTTTTTTTGCTCTTTTGGCACTACTTAATTTAATTTTTATATACATTGTAATTTATAGTTTTTTATTTATTCAGTGTACTGCTGCCACAGTGCATTTGATGACATATTGCAGTGATATTAAATCTGATTCTGATAAATACCAGTATTAGATCTATTACATCCACGTTACACTCCTACAGCCTGCTTAGTAACTGTCTTAGTTTTTAATTCATTAGTGTGATTTAGAAGCAGATTGTTGTGCAGCTACTTATTAAAATCCTGATACAAGATCTTGACCTGAACTGCCAACAGTTCTTCCTGCCGACAGGTGCTGCTCAACCCAGAGATCCTGTAGCAGATTGTTTATTGCAGCATTTCAATATTTATTTATTTTAGTTTTAATGACTTTTAAGTGTGCAAGTGTATATTTTATCTTCTAAATGGGGGAATAAAACTTTTATATATTCCTAAATCAGTGCATTTAAATTAGACGGCACAATGATCTGTTTCCAAATCACTAGAGGAGTTACTCTTCCTTGTAATCTTAAATAGTGACCAACTTTTAAAAGTAATATTGAAAACAACAGATTGCTTGTAAGATTATTTGTTTGTCTGATGTAGAAGTGTTAGAGGGTGCAGAGGAGATTTACTAGAGTACTGCCTGGATTAGAGAACACATCTCATGTGGAAAGGTTGAACAATCTTGGGCTTTTTTCTTTGGAGTGAAGGAGGATGAAAGGTGGTTTGATAGAGGTGTACAGGATAAGAGGCATAGATTGAGTGTACAGCCTTTTTTTCTTGGGGAGGGAGAATGCAATAATGTATGAGGACACACTTTTAAGGTGATTAGAACAAAGTGTAGAGAGGGATGTCAAAATAGGTCTTTAAAACAGAGAGGTAAATGCATGGAGTTCTGGGGAAAGGAACTCCTTTTGGACTCGGGCTGAATTACAGAGGAGTGAGAGAAGGGCTGACCCCTGAGCACGCAGGCCCACTGGTGTGTGGTCACGCCCTGGTGCTCGTGAACCAGATCCCCAGCTATAGGTAAATAGCCCCACTGCCTCGTGGGCAGCCTTGGGAGAGACGAAGGCTACGGGAGTAAACCAGGGCAGCAAATCCAGAGTGGAGCCCCTAAGGCGGTTGGATGTCATAGAACATCCTTCTGGCAGCTCCTGCAGCCAAGCTGGTGCCAAACGTATTACTTCATAAGCTTTCCTTTGGACTACACTGGTGAGACTGAGAGGGGGATCTTGACAACTGGGCATCTCAGGACCCCCATACCTTCCACCCAGGCTTGTAATGATGATTATCATCACCCATTGTCTTCTTGAGACAGACGAATGCCAACCAAGTGCATGGAACACACTGCCAGGGGTGGTGGTAAAGACAGGTACATTAGGGACATTTAAGAGATTTTTAGATAGGCAGATGGATAAAGAAAAATGGAGAGCTGTCTCAGAGGGAAGGGTTAGATTGATCTTGGATATGTTTTAAAAAGTTGTCGCATGATTTTGGGCCGAAGGGCTAATACAGTGCTGTACTGTTCTATGTTCTAATATTGTAATACTTATTCAGAGTTAATTAAATAAGTCCTTCCATTTTCTTAAAGGATTAAAAGACTGATGCATAGAAAATATAAACCAGGTACCTGTACATGTTCAGGTGCTGAGTTGGAACATGTTGCTGACTTATCCATCCCAGTGCCCTCAAGCCCAAATACCATCAGCATCACTAATGGCTGCTGTATATAAGCATACTGCTTAGATTAAGTTTCACAGCAGGGCTCATGTCTTCAGAAGAGGATAGCTGATAACTGACAAATAAATATGTAAAAATTCTCAAAAGGTCAAAAAAATGAGCAAGTACCTCAATCAAGTCTCCCAAGGCCTGTGGCAAGCTGAACATCAGAGTGCAATCACCATTGATCCACTGAAGAAGTGTATAACACATTTCTATGAAATAAATTGATCTTTAACAGATTTTGAGGTATAAATAAAGCAGGGATATTACTGAAAGGTGCAAAAGCTGGTGTTATTTATTTGAGATCCAATCTCGTTACATGCAATGCCATTAGAAATCCTCAGCCTTGTCATCCATGCATAGGAAAGGGTGAATCTGTCATTTGTAATGCCTGGAAAGCTGTTTTTGTTGTGGTGGCATTCATTATCTGTGTACAGGATGATAATTCAACTATGTTCAGAGCAGATGGAACTCTGCAGGTTAATCGGTCTAGAATGTGAAAAGAACAAGTTGATTAACAGAAGTAAAAATTTGTTATTATCATTAATTGTCAATTTTCACATTGTTGGATAGAATTATATGCTTTTGTTGTGATGCAATTAAAGCTATATAAAATGAATTTGACATTGGCAGGCAAGTTAGAATTGAACAATTAAGATTGCATAGGGTGGCAAGGTAGCAGAGTGGTTAGCATAATGCTTGATAGTACAGTTGCTGCCAGTTAAATTCCTGCCACCACCTGTAAGGAGTTTGTATGTTCTCCCCCTGACCATGTGAGTAGACTCCGTGTGCGCTCACAGTCCAAAGACCGACTGGTTGGCTGGTTAATTGGTCATTGTAAATTGTCCCGTAATTAGGCTCAGATTAAACTGAGGGATTTCAAGTTACAAATTTCATGACGCCGGTGTGATGGTAAACCTGATTCTGATTCTGCATTGTGGCACGAAGGGCTGCAAGGGTGTATTCCGAGCTGTACGTGAATAAATGAATACAATTTCTTTTTTAAATACAAATACAGAAAATTTCTGAAATGTCCTGTGCTTCTGATGTTAGCAGTATATTCCAGCAAATCAAGATGATTGAAACTTGGACAATGTCAGTTAGAAAATTATCAGTATAACTCCTTCAAATGGAGTGGGATGCATGTTAAGTAAAAAAGGGATTAAAGGCTGTAGAGATAAATGTGGATCAGATGATCAAGCATAGTACAGGCATAATGGACATCAGCTAAACAGGTTTGAATTTTGAATGTGTGAGGATAGATGGACATGTTAGAACTTGTTTTTACTCTGCTCTGTGAACAATGAATCAGTGTATTAGGAAGTTAAGCAGGCAGATTGGGTTTTATTGGACAGATGTCTTTGGGTCTTTGCATAAGTGAGCCTCATTGACCAAGTGTAGTTTTCTCATGCTTCCTTTTGTTATACTCTTATGACTAAATGATAGACTCATTCTAATGTAAAATAGCAAATGCTGTTTATAAAAATTAATTTTTATTACAAATTCTATAGAAAATTCACAACCCTTTGTAATAAGCAACCATCTTTCAGAATATTAATTTTATACTGAAAAATGGTGCATGGAAGTATAATGTAAGGTCACTGTGTGTTATTTTAGTGTGCTGCTGGGTGTACGTATGTATTAAACACTTCAATATGTTTTTAGTGTTATGTTGGTGTTGCTACAGTAAACTCAGCAGTGACTGTGTCAACGAGTCTAAACTCACAGCAGTTAGATTTAAAAAAAGAAGTGCTTTAAATTTGTTCATACCCAAGGCACAGGTCATGGGCAAATTAATATTTCATGGGCCTGCCTCTTGAAAATTTAGTAGTATATAAGCCCAATGCTGAATAACCTGTACCCAGTGTATGGCTTTTGTAGCCTACTGGTGAGGACTGTGCTAAAGAAAGCTTGGGTCTAGATTGGGGAGTGGGTGCATGGTATAAAAAAACTCCAGAGTGGGATGCACTGAGTCTTTTGACTGAGTCTAATGCGTGTGTGCGTTTACTTGCATGAAATGTTGATGCAATTTATTAGATGAGAAAACAAAATGAATTGTGTGTTTTTTTAATTATAATTTTACTTATGATTTCAACAAGACTAAATTTGGAAAAGATACTTTGGCATTCAAGGAAGAGTTGAATGAGCTTATGAGCTGAAATAAGATTCAAATGTAATTTCTTTATATTTAGAACTAATTTGACTGAAAAAGGAGGAGGAATTTTCTGGCTGTTCATTCTATAGTTACACATGCGAGTACTGTTGTACATGCAAAACATCTATAAATTTTTTTATCATAATTTCTTAATACTGTATGTTACTGTATTCATTTTTATTTTGAAACTTGCAGAAACCCCTCAGCACGATTAAACGTACAAATTAAGTTACAGAACAACTTTACACTTGAGTGCTGAAAACCAGTTCCACCATTTGAGTGCTATTTTATTGAATGTGCTGCCCTCTGGAGGAAATGTTGAAGGTCCCAGCTTCCCACTCCAGCATTCTCTGTTAACCCATACTGGAACACAGCAGTTAACTCAATAGTTTAAGCTGATAGAATTGATTTCTGAGAAAGTGGATCTATCAGTGGTCAGTCAAGCTGTAAGTAATTTAACTTATCGCTTTTTTTGTGAATGGCCATGCCTACAAGCCCAGACCAAGAGAAATATGAGCAGATTTATGATGAGTAGTTTATTGTTTGGATAATATTTATTACAGCTCTTTTTCTATACAGATTATGCCTGTGGAACACCCACGTTTAATTTGCTGGAACTGCTAAATATACTCAGTGGCTACTTTATTGAATGCATCTGTATACCTGTTCATTAATACAAATTGGCCAATCACATGACAGCGACTCAGTGCATAAAAGCATGCAGATGTGGTCAAGAGATTCAGTTGTTGTTCAGACCAAACATCAGAATGGGGAAGAACTGTAATCTAAGTGACTATGGATATGTGTGTTGGTACCAGATAGGGTGGTTTGAGTATTTTAGAAGCAGCTGATCTCCTGGGTATTTCACAACGATCTCTAAATGTTTACAGGGAATGATGCAAAAAACAAAAAAAAACACCCAGTGAGAGGCAGTTCTGTGAATGAAAATGCCTCTCTAATGAGAGAGGTTAGAGAAGAATGGCCAGGCTGATTCAAGCTACCAGGAAGGTGACATTAACTCAGAAAATCATGCTTTACAACAGTGGTGTGCAGAAGAGCATCTCTGAATGCACAACACGTTGAACCTGAAATGATGGACTACAACAGCAGAAATCCAAGAACCAGGCAAAAGACCAGGCGGTACCTAATAAAGTGGCCACCTATATTTCCACAATGTAAAAAATGACCATGCATTAAGATAACTTAAAAGGCACAAATATGTGCACCATTATGATCCTATCCAAAAAGGAGTCATTATTATCTTTAAAATCTTGTTTTAGTGGTAAATGCTGTTGACATCATGAGCGATTATCTGAATTGCGTGCAGACATTTCAGCTTGTAAGTTGCCCATTTTCTCCATTTGAGGCATTTTTAACCATTATCATTCAGTGCAGTTGACATTGGTTAACATGCATTCATTGCTTCAGCTTTGACTGCATTTTCATTTACAATTGTCAGTCCATTTTATAACTCAACTTAATCCCATTAATGGTCTACTTCATGCTTTCAGATCTCCTGTTAAAATGGTCACTTGTGAAGTTTAGCTCTGATGCACCTATTTCTGTTTCTTTTATCCATGTACGTGATTGTACATGGCCAGATTTTATTGTCCAGCACATCTGCTCTTTGGAACCACTACAGTCCAGTGGTAAAGGTATTTGCACAGAGCTGCTTTGGGATAGAGTTACATGATCTAGACACAGTGATCCTGAAGGAATGTATTTTTAGATCAGGATGATGTGTGGGACAGAAGGGAACCTGCAGATGGTGATATTCCCCATGCACCTACTGCCTTTACTCTTGGAGGGCAAACTGGCAGGTGCAGGTTTAAGAGTGAATTAGGTAAGTAACAGTGATGCACTTTCTGGAGGGCACACGTGTGGTGGTGCAAGGAGTAAATACTTATATGAGTGGAGTGTCATCCAAACCAAGGTGTTTCACCCTAGATGGCATCAAGATTCTTGAGGGTTTTTGAAGCTGCACTCATCGACACAAGTGCAAAGTATTCTATCACATGACTGATTTGCTCCTAAGAGATAGTGGCAAGGCTTTGTATTGGTGATATTGAAGATATTTCTAGACACTTGAGAGACCAATAAAGAAGCAAACTTTTTTTTGTGTTCATGGAATAGAGTGGTGTCCTTTTAGAAGAGATGAGGAATTTCTTCTCCCTGAGGGTGTTAAATCTGTGGAATTCATTGCCACAGCTATGAAGCCCAAGTCATATTTAAAGCAGAGTTTGATAGGTTCTTGATTGGTAAGGGCATCAGAGGTTATGGGGAGTAAGCAGGAGAATGGGGTTGAACAGGATGATAGATCACCCATGATCAAATTGTGGAACAGCCTCAATGGGTTGAATGGCTAGTTCTGCTCCTTCATATGTCTTTTGGTCCCATGGAATAATGATTGTGTATGAAGTTATATGGACCAGACTGGTAAAGATGACATTTCCTTAACTAAAGGTTATCAGTGAGCCTTGTAGGCTTGTAGAAGAACCTGTTTGTTTCAAGAATGATTGTTGAAAATATCTATTTAAAAATCAGTTTACTTAATTAGATGAACTCAAGTGTCCCAACTACATTGATGAGATTTGATCTATGGATCATTAAGCCAGGTCTCTGGTTAATTGGTCCAGTAATTAACTGCTACACCTAAGTTCCGACCATGACAGTTGTTCTCAGCAAGTAAATTCAAATAAACAGACAATGCCTGTGAATAGTGAAGTAGTGAAATGCAGCAATTGTTCTGCAGGGCTGAGCTGGTCTCAATAAATGAGATGGCAGGGAGGTTCAGGCAATGGGAGAACCCTTTTGAAGTGAAATAATCTTGTCCGTTGTCAATGTAGTGGGACCTTCACCGAGGACCTTTCCTAGAGTGCCACTGCAAATCATGTCATAGCATTCGGAACTGAACCATATGACGAGATTGCTGATTGTTTTAGTTGGAAACTTGGCTGTTTATCTGAAATGCACATTCAACATGACAGCAACGGATCATTATTAAGTTATGTTTTGTAAATGTTAAACACTCCGTCAACATTAAATCATGCCTGAGTATGTATTGTTGCTGTCTAATTGAAGGAAAAATTGAATGTATGGCTCAGTAAAAATGAGTGCACTTGCACAGGACAGCTCACAGTGGTATGCATTGGTCAGCTGTCTGGCCAAAGATTAGGAATTATAAACATGAACACAGTTGTCAGCCCAGTAGCGGGCCTTCTGGCCCACCGTGTCCATGCTGACCTTCAAGTACCCATCTATACTCAAGTAACAGCACTTGGCCCTTGACCTGCTTTCTCTTTCCCCTTTAAATTCCATATTGGGGCTGAGAAGGAAAATGGATCAACCATGATGAAACGATAGAGCAGACTTGATGGGCCAAATGGCTGAATTCTGCTCCTACATCTTATGGTCTTATAAATGCTTATCATTAGGGATATTGTGAGTAGCATACTGCCCCAGCGCTAGAGATTCGGGGTCAGTTCTGACCTTGGATGCTGACTGTATTGTGTCTCCCTGTGACCACGTGGATTTCTTTTTTGTGTTCTGGTTTCTCTTCCACCCACCCCTCCCCCCATGTTCCAAAAGATGTGTAGGTCCGCAGATTAATTAGCCACTGTAAATCCTAGTCTAGAGCTGAGTGGTAGAGTCTGGGGGTGTTGAAGAGAATGTTGGGATATATGATGAGCCTAAATGGGTGGTTGATGATCAGCATGATCTTGGGTGGCCAAAGGGTCTATATTTGTGTTGAATGCCTCATAAATCTACAACTAGATCTTCCTCTACTATCATCTCAAGTAGTGTGTTTATATCCGGGGTTCCCAACCTGGGTTCCCTGGACCCCTTGGTTAATGGTAGGAGTCTATGACATTAAAAAATGGTTGGGAACCACTGCTCCAGATGTGGGAAAAATAATCCTCAGATCCTCGCTAAATCTCTTGCCCTATCCCTGTAGCTCATAATTTTATACATATAGTGTTTCTTTCCTTCTTCCTTCTCCCCCTCTGTCATGCAGTCTAGGGAAAAGGATTTATTCTATCCAGTCTCTCCTCAACTATGTCAGCCAACATTTTGGTAAATATCTTCTTCATCCTCTTCCTTCAGAACAGAATGTCAAATCTGGGACTTGTGTTTGTTGAGAAATCAGTGCCTCCAAATAAAAATCATGGACTGACACTTACAAAGCACAGTTGGCTGAATGGACTCCTTCACTGTGTGCCCAAGAGTCGTAATTTAGTTCCAATACAGAGCTGATTAGAGACTGTTTTGTGACAACTGGCTTAGTGTCCTGTAGGGAAAAAAAAATGCACTATGTCCTGATACATGTGGATATTTTAATGCAATATATTTTCCTGAAAGGAGATGATACTTGTTGGCCATTCTTGCCCAGTTAAATGGCAAACCCTGCAAAAAAAAACACATAAATTCAAACTGATTTGGGGTAGATGATTATTTTTTTGAAATGTTGGTGCTTTATTCTTCTCCATAGGTGCTGCCTGACCTGTTGAGTTCCTCCAGCATTTTGTGCATGTGTTGCTCTGTATTTCCATATCTGCAGAATCTCTTGTGTTTGTGGTTATTTTCCTTCCTGCTTACGTTTCCGAATCAGGCAACTCAAAGTGCACACATTTATCAAATACTGATGATCTGTATTTTAAGATTTCTTAGTGCATAACTTTAGACAGGATTAGAACCTAAGGAGTTAACTTTTAACCTATATTAATGCATGTGGTGTAATGTGTCCTTGGAGAATCCGATCAGGTTTGAGAGCTGATTTTCAGTGGAGCTGTGTTTAGCACAGGCAAGGGTGGAGCCTAATCGCATGCATCCAACAGAGAAAGAGAAGCGTACTTCGCACATTCACCAGTGTCACAGCTGCATCACTGGGGAAACATACTGAGAGTGCGGCATCAGCACCTTTTTCAGCCTTTTGAACAGGACTTAGCTGGAACCCTTTTGTATTTACGTTGATAGCACATTATTTTCATCTGATAATTCTGGCTGATGGATTAATGGTTTACTGGCAACAGCCACTGATCTTCTCAGCACAGGCTAAGGATATGCCTATGGACAGAAGAAGGACAACATTAAGATTGCAAAGGCCTTTTTAATCAAGGTGAAGGTTTTATTTAACAAAATGACATTTGAAATACACTGCATTTTACTGAACATGTAGAGCATAATTTCGATGGTTGTATTTTGTTGGAGATCTATTTTAATCTTAGAATTTGTCTGTACTCTGCTGTCTTGGAAAATACAACCATTTTTAATTATGTTGCTGTGTATATTGAAGACTGTCAGCTAGTGGATAGAAGCACTGTCAGGGCCCTGCACAAATGTACTCAGGTACATTATCTGAGTTGTGATAAATGCATATATTCCCTCTAAATTTTTTGAGCCATTTATTGAGAGTCTTTGTTTAAATTTGGGAAAACAAAAATTGAAATTTTATGCCTCACGTTCCCAATTTCTGTTCTTGCTTCTTTGAACAAATGATGCTTCATATTAAGAATTATTGCCTACATTTTCAGCATCGTTGTCATTGTCTTTAGATGCTCTCATTGCATTTTTTTCACTGCCTTGAGGAGAAAGATAACTAATACAATTAAATCAGAGGTTAGGAAAAAGTGCCTTTGTCCTAATTTGATATTTCTAATATTTAAGTGCAGTTCTTTAGATATGTGAGTTTGAACATGCTTTTCATTTGGTTAAAGTATACAGAAACCTTGCCTTTTGTTTTATAATATTAAGTATGGCAATTCTGCCCTTGTCATCCAGTGAGGACTATTAAAATAAGTGCTAAATTGAAATTGAAAATAATTATTTTCAGCTATTGTTGGGTAGTTTTGCATGGAAATTTGGTTATATTACAGCAAGGGGTTAATTAGGACGTCAGGACTAAAGAATTTCAACGCCTACTCTTTATGGCATTAATATCTTCTACGTATAATAAGCCAATTGTATAATAACAGAATTCCATTCTTTCTGAAAATGTGCCCTATTGAGGACCCTGGTGTAATATATGCTGTTTCAGCATTTGTCTATTGGGATCAAACCATCTGCTTCTCAACAGTTGCAGTCAGTGCTCACTACCTTCAGACCTGTCAGACCGTCAGCAAATTACCAGACCGGACAGTCCCCTTGCACACAATGTATAAAGAGCTCCAGGCTATGTTGAGGGAAATCCTCCATTTTCAACAGGCTTGGTTAACTGTTACATAGGAGATTACGATGATATCGTACAAATCTCAAGCTGTACATGACTTTATATATAAATTTCAACAGCAATTGCATTAATGCATTAACCCGTCAATAGCTTTCAGATCCACGATTCCAAAAATGTATCCAAGGTAAAGGATATGATTCTACACTGCAATAAATAAATAGAATGATTGCACCATATTGATTTTTTTTTGCATGCTTCCATAATAATTTCTGTTTTCCAGAAAGTTGCAAAACCTTTGTCCAACAAAAGCTTTGTTTTCTTGTATTCATGTATTTTTCTAAAGAATTTGTCTTTATTATGCGGTTAAGAAAAAAATTTACAACTATCATAATCCTTTCAGTAAAATTCACATTTTAAAATGGGATATACTGAAAGTCATCTCATATCGTAATCAAACATTTTTATTTCTGGGAACTTCCCACAAATGTTCTGGTAAACTCCTTTCATTTTGCTAATGGTAACGAGTTTTGATTTGTTTATTCAAAACAGCTGAAGCCATCCAGTGATGAACTAGCAAGAAAATTTATTGATGCTTATTAATTGTAATGTTATTCTCTGTAGTATCTGGAGGACTGTTAGTTGGATTGTCACATTGAGGTTGTAGGTCTGATACAAGTTTTTGTAAAATAGAAGTTGATTTATTTCATCAGCTAACGGGAGGGAAGTGATTCTTGTTTATGTCAGTACACGCCTGGTAATTCTGTTTACTATTACAGATATACAGCCAGACATGAACTGTAGTCAACCACTGAGCTGACATTTATACTGATCTGATACTAGCAATGAATTCAATAGCTAATTATTTTATAGGCAGCTGCTTTTGGAGGAGACAGTCGCAATTGTTATATTCTGAAGAAGTCTTAAAATTGAAACATTATCTTTGCTTCTCTCTCCACAGATGCTGGCAGCACTGCTGAGTGCTCTTGCCTGTTTTTATTATAGCCATTTTTATAACAGCTATTTTTGATATGAAGGTAATTTAGGAAATTTGTTTTAATTGATCTTTGTTATTATGATAGTGGTATAAGAAAATAGCAGGAGTTGGGTGCTTAACACTTCAAGCTTTTCCTACAATTTTCTATCATCAAGACTGATGAGCCTGTGGTCTCATGCCCTCTTTGTGCCAGATCCCCATTGCCATCAATTCATTGATCTTTGAAAAACTTAATCATTCCTTTTAATTACCCCTAACAAACTAGCCTGTTTCATCAGTCCTGATGAAGGGACTCGGTACAAAACATCAACCGTTTATTACTCTCTATAGATGCTGCCTGACCTGCTGAGCTCCTCCAGCATCTTATGTTTATCACTCTGTATTTCCAGCATCTGCACTGCCCCTCATGTTATTAAAATGCCGAATGTCCTTGTATTTATGATTTTGCCACTCTCTAAGGTAGAGAATTACAGAGATAAACTGCCCCAAGCAAGAATTTGTTTCTCAGCAGCTCACTTTTGAATGACTGTTTCCCCTAATCTTGTAACTCTTTCTGTAAATTTCTGGTGAGGCTGGATTCTTGTGTTTGGTAAGAGACACTGCACTAGGGTGGATGCAAAAGGTTTTGAGATGGAACAGAGGAGAGTTACCAGAATGATTCCAGGAATGAGGGTTTTCAACTACAAGGTTACCCATTTTCTAATATTTTTTTCTAGTCCTGATGAAGGGTCTTGGCCCAAAATGTTGGCTGTTTACTCTTTTCCATAGACGCTTCCTGGCCTGCTGAGTTCTTCCAGCATTTTGTGTGTGTTGCAGGGATTTTTCTCTTGTTTGGGACACAGGTTAATGGTGTGCAGGTGTATTTGTTACTGGAAGAGCTGTATTTCTTCTGTAATTTCTTTTTTCTTTGTATTTTTTTTATTTACTTGCTGGGATTCCTATGAAAAACAAGCTAGGGGAAACAGTTGAAGACCTTTGCCCGAATTATTGCCATTTTCAATTGCCCTGCAGTTGATGTTCCATGAGTTTCCTGTTTCCAAACATAATGCTTATCTTGAATAAGTATTCACATTTCCCTAAAGCAAAATTGAATTGCTTCAGGAAATATGAAGTGAAACAGAATTGCTGGAAACAGTCAGTGAGTCAGTCAGGCAGATCAGTGAGGTCACTTACTGTTATATGTACCAAATTGGTGCCTTGCTGGACTGTGAGGCACAATGTGCTGAAATTTATAATGAACCAGAATGTTCCTCCATATCTCATTTCTACATACAAGAAAAAGTTCAAATCTCTTTTAAATACAATATGTTATCCTTACTTTTATGACAAATATAGTGTTTACAGTACAAAAGGACCTTTTTAAGATTCATTTAAAGATGTTTGTGCAACATGTATTTCAGGATGATATTGAACTTCTTGGTGTAACATGAAATTTTGCTGCTCTCTTAAACTGTGATTGTGTTCACTTGTAAGATACTGTATTCTTTATTTTGTACACAATACACAAATTTAGGAATAGTTCTGAACTTGTGTCAAACAAGTCCCTGTCCTTCTCGGCATTCCCAGGCTACTGCTGATCTCTGCATTGTGTGCAAACCTGGCGATGTATCGAGCTGCTAGAATAGAGAACTGCAGCCTCTGTGTAATCCCACTACTGAAGAAAGAGAAGTTTACTGTTTGATCCAACAGAACTTTACTGTTTGATCCATCCGGGGGTGGACGCAGTCAGTCATTATTTAGGAATTAATCTTTACTCCCTTTCTTCAACCAACCAATGCTAAAAGGTTCATTTAAAACTGGTTTGAGTGGTTCAAGGTCAGCAATTTAAAGTTGGAATGATATGGACAGAATGATGTTTGAACTGTACAGTATTGTTTTGGAATGGTAAATAAGTATCAATAATACTTATGATTTAAAATGTAGCCATCTACATTGTTAAAGTTTTCAAACTTGCTTTAGTCTATTAAAGCCTGTGTTTAATTCTGTGGTTGTTGATGGTTAATATGGACTTTGTGGACAGATAAGCCTATTTCTTTGCTGTATCCCTTGTTTGATTTGCTCACATTCTATTTGTGAGAGCTGTGTAACAAGATTACGCTCAGTTGCCACTTGATTAGGTACACCTGTACACTTGCTGGTTAATGTAAATGTCTAATCAGCCAATCATGTGACACAAACCAATGCATAAAAACATGCAGTCATGGTCAAGAGGTTCAGTTGTTGTTTAGACCAAACATCAGAATGGGAAAGAAATGTGATCTATGTGACTTCGACTGTGGAGTAATTTTTGGTGCCAGGCAGAATGGTTTGAGTATCTCAGAAACTGCTGATCTCCTAGGGTTTTCACATAAAACAGTCTCTAGATTTACAGAGAATCGGGAGGAAAAACAACCAAAAACATCCAGCGAATGGCAGTTCTGTGGGCAAAAATGCCTTATTAATGAGAAAGGTCAGAGGAGAATGGCCAGACTGGTTCAAGCAGACCGGAAGGGCATAGTAACCCTAATGCTTTACAACAGCGGTATGCAGAAGATCATCTCTGAACGTACAACATGTCAAACTTGAAGTGGACGGACTGTAGCAACAAAGACAGAGAACATATGCTTAGTAGATTCCAGTTAATTGGGACATATTGGAACCAGTATATTTTGGTCCAGTTAAGTGGCTGCCCCAATTATCCAAAGGTTCATAGATATAAGTAAAAGGGTATAAAAAAAGATAAACTATCATTTAACTGGGTATCAAATTATGTATTTAAATGAAATACAGAACACATTTGAGCACAACCAATACCTCTACAGTACTATAAAATTGTGTATTAATTCCTAATAGAGGAATTCATCCAGTATTCACTGCCATTTTTTTTGAATGACTAAATGTACAAAGGGGTGTATGGGGTGTCCAGGGAGGGGTAGCAAGTCTGGTGAAGGGGCTTGTCATGTCCAATCTGGGACAGCTCCCTCACTTTGGCTCCCTACTGGACACTCAGATCTCGCCTTTAGCTCCAAGTAGCTGTTTGTATCTGATAGCAACCACATCCCATTCACTGTTCAACCTGCGGGCTAAACCGGGTGAGGGTAATCAGCGGGCTTCATACTACATTGAGATAGGGACATGCTTATCTAGTATGCGATCAGCTCTGGTGGACTGGTCTGGTGAGATCCAGCAGCCAGGAAGGCGATTCTGCAATGTCCCATGCAGAACAAAGGGCATAATGAGTCCCAGAAAGAGTCATAGCCATCCATTGCAACCAGGGAAGACCCCAGTTTGTGATGATTATCTATACCACTGGACCTGGATGGGCGAGGTTGAGAGAGTGGAACTACCCCAGTGCAACAGCTTTTCTACTTTATAAGTTCTCTCACACGTTTCCTGGCATTATCAGATATGATGGACAACCACCAATGAACAAAATCAGTGCAGATGCCATGCTTTTTAATGGACTCCCTTCATACAATGCCTTCGGTGATTGCATCCACCAAATCTTTCATTTTCATTGTAACATTTAAAACGATTGTCAACGAATTCTTCATAGTTCCTAATGTGTTGAAGCGTGAAATCTTTTTCACTTTCACTCCCAGCCATTTCTGACATCTCCAAACCTGAATGCTTGAAACGGCAGTGCACAAAACAGTTCTGAACTGTCTTGCTGCTTATTTCTGACCAACTATTAGTGACTAAAATCACAGCTTTTTGAACACAAGAAACTTGGAACTGACGCTATTTGAAAACAGTTTAATCTAAGCACAGTGTAGTGTCTAATGGCCATGCAAGTGCATGCGACTAACGCTAGTTAGAAACTGTTCGGTAACCGTCTCCTGACCCAATTAAGCAGCATTGTGTCTAAAATAAATGAAGGGAATCCCAGCTATTTTCTTGATTAGTTTTTGTTCCTTAAGAGTTGCCCCAAATAAGTGGCTGCTGCGATTAGCCGATGACCCAACTTACAGGAATCCACTGTATTTATAATTCTGAATCAGTGACTGTTTTTGAACACTGTATCTATAAAACATTTCACGGTTTTGGCATGTCCTGTTTTCTCTTTGCAATCTGATAAAAGATCCCCTATCCCATACACTGTACCAGGCAATGTTTTTCTGTTTTGTGTTAAGCAAAAACAAAACACTTCGAGTTAGCTTTGATTTCTTTTTCATAGGCAGTAGATAAGCCAGTAACTGAGAACACTAGATGGTATTCTTAGGGACTCAGTGCAGAGATACGTCCTGAAAGATGAACATTACATAAACTTGCTATGCTCAAAATATGCATAGCTGACATGAGAGATTAACCATCATAGTATCATATTGCTGCAGTGGGAAGACTGGTCTATTAATGTAGGGTTCTGAGGGCATAACCTAGACGAGTATGTGCACTGTCAAGCTTAAAATAACTTTCAGATTCCAGCAGTCCATAGTCCTTGTGTTCCAAAAATGAATTAATAGCCTCTCTGATTTGGAATCACAATTCTGGATGTAGCTTAAAGGAAGAATTTATATTGCAGTCGCCTGACTAGCTAAGGATAACTGCTGTAGTTTAGCATGTCACAGCTGGTAGCATTGGCCTCTGGGCTGAACTGTTATTTCAATTCCCATCTGAGTTCAGAATCTAGGGCAACAGTGCAGTGCATCCTTGAGTTGTATTGTTGGAGATGTCCCTTTTTCAAAGTTCAAAGAACATTTATTATCAGTCTGTATATACTGTATACGACCTTGAGATTCATCTTCTTGCAGACGGCCACAAAACAAAAAAACACAATATGATGGAATAAATAGGATTGTATCAGCTGTTTGAGCTCCAATGGGGATTCAAGACACCAGGCAGTATTGGAGGGGAAACAAATATTTTTCTATAATATTTCCCCCTCAACAAATAATGCATAAAACATATTAAATTTTGATTCAGCCCATAGCAGTTCATAGTTTGTGGCTCTCTCTCTGTGGTTGCAAAGTTTACCTACCTGGATAATCACTGGATTTTGAAAGTAATTTATTGCAGGAATTGCTTTGAGATGATCCACATGATAAGCTGCAGTTCAAAAACCAGGTTTATCTGGGTTAGGATAGATTTGTGCCATGTTTTAAATGCCATAATTGGAAAAGGTGGTTGCAATGGATAGTTTGCAGAAAGTATCACCTGAGATAACAGGATCTGAATAAATATATTGGCAAACAGTAAAGGTTAAGAGGGGAATGATTCAAAATTATGACAGATATTGTTGCTAAATAGGAAAAACAATTTCTATTGTTTAGCAAGAGCACACAATTAAAATTAGTAAAACCAGGAAGTGGGAAGGTGCAAGGTATCAGATTTGATATTGAAATCTATATTTTGTTAAAATTATGAGTTAAAATTAATTACAAACATAATATACTTGGAAATAATTAAAACCATTACTCAAAAGTAAAATAATTCAAAAAGTATTTGGCTTCTGGTTTGTCCCCAATCTGTAGGCTCACCATACCCATAGAAGTGTACAGCATCTTGTATTCTGCATCTGTGTGGGATCTGAATCAGACTGACTTGGTATGACATGAAGTCTGTTGTTTTGCAACAACAGCATAGTGCAAAAACAAAATTACTACAAGTTTTGAAAGCAAATACTGCTAAAATGGTATAATTAGAACAAAATGCTGGAGGAAATCAAGTCAGTCAGTAACTAAGGAGGGAGCAAACAGTCGATATTTTGGACCAAGTTCCTTCATTAGCAGTTTATGAAGGAGTGATGAGGTCATGTTCATGGTTCTAAGGACCATTTAGAAATCTGAAGGCAGAGGGGAAGAAGTATTCCTGAATTGGAGTATGCATTTTCAGGCTCCTGTACCACCTCTCCGATGGTATAGAGAAGAAGGCAAGTCCCAGATGATGAGGGTCCTTAGTGATGGATGTCACCATCGTTCTGATGGATGGCGATTTTCTCCAACATTGTACTTGGGAATCCCAGCACAGCCAACTCTGGAGTTGAAATCCTTGCAATCCAGTGATGGGTGTGATGCTATATGAATTATCAGTCAATGTACTTGAACTTCTGCCTTCCCTGCGTCTGAGAACCAGTGAAATCCCAGTAGTGTAAAGTGAGTGGTTAGGCAGGCAGGGTCTGTGGATTGTGAGTCCATGTGATCGGCTGGATCTAGCGTGATTCAGACCATTGTAACGTTCCAGTGATCCTGTTGGAATTCCAAAGGATGTTACAAAGAAAGTAGATAAATATTTTAAAATATAGAAAGAATGGTGTGCAAGACTATGAGGGGCATAGACAGGGTGGACTGTAGTAAGCTTTTACCAACACAGATATCTGTAACCAGAGGGTGTAGATTTAAATTATGGAGTAAAAAGGTTTAGAAGGCAAATATAAAAGTTTTTACTTGTGCAGAGGGTGTTTGAAGTTTGGAGCACCCAACCTGGAAGGGTGGAAGGAATGGAGAATAACAGCATTTAAATATTGAGTTGAGCACTGGAGTTGGCAAGGCATAGAAATTCTGCAGACCTGGAGCTCGTAAATGGGATTAATGTTGATGGGCACAGGTACTGTAGTTCTGATTTAATGAATCAGTATTCCTGATCCTTTTGAGCATTGTAGTTTGCTCCACTATGTGCTGAATTGAAGCTGAGGTTGTGGGCCTGTTCCGGCTGCTCTGGGGTTCATGTCTGAGGATTTTATTTTTAAAGGAGTCAGGGAGTCAGTTTATAACATTCTTCAAATATTGGCTTTTCAAGAAAAGATCCCCAACTCTTTAATCTGAGACCATACATTGTGTACTTAGAAAAGGGGTGCATGGGAATGAATGATTTCTGACTGGTTAGGAACATTCCAAATATATTCTTAATTGGCATGTCTAAGATGATGATTCACTTCAACCCAACAAAATAATTCTTCCTCAAGGTAACAACCTTCAGAGGCATTGGTATACAGCTATTCCTATACTGAACCGGAATGTTTCTCTCTTAGTAGTTTATGTTTTTTAAATATTTCATTTGTTACCATGGTAGTAACAATGTGGTGGGTTTTACCACAGTATATTTCTTGGCTTGAGTGTCATTTGCTCTGCGTGGTGATGTTTATGGTGTTTTGGTATTTTCACTACAAATAAAGATAAATGAAATGTTCAGAATATTTAGGCGGTCAGTCTACCATTGACTAGAATTGGAGAAATTGACTTGTAGACAAGCGCGCCTCAATGACTAGATAACTTGCCACTTTCGGTTAGTATACATTATGCTGTTGGCTTGTCACTTTGTGCAGATATTGCTGTCTATATGAAAATACAGCTTTGTTTTAATCAGTAATGTGCATCTTCCTGGTAGTTCCTGAGCAGTATTCCAAGCAAAGGAACTATTTATTGAATTAAGCTCTTGGCACTTGTGGATCTTGGGTTATTAGGTATTCATCTGTTTTAAGGGCAGTATGGCTGCTGATATATCAGTGGTTGGTAAGCTGTTAGAGAGAAAAAGTTCAAAATTCAAAGTAAATTGATTATCAGAGTATATATTTGTTACCATATACTACCCTGAGATTTCTTTTCTTTGGGGTATTCACAGTAGCTACAAGAAAACACAATAGAATTAGTGAAAAAAAACTACACACAAACAAAGATGAACAACCAATGTGCAAAGAAAGACCAACAGTGCAAATACAGAAATAATAATAAATAAACAAGTAATAAATAATATTGAGAACATGAGTTACAGAAACCTTAAAAGTGATTCCAAAGGTTGTTGGATCAGTTCAGTGCTGAGATGGTGAAATTATTCACAATGATTCGGGTTGAATGGTAATAACTGTTCTTGAACCTGGTGGTGTGGAACCCAACGCTCCAGTACCACCTTCCTAATGGCAGCATCGAGAAAAGAGCATGGCCTGGATGGTTGGGGTACTTGATGACGGATAAAGCTTTCTTATGGTAGCGCTCCTTTTAGATGTGCTCAATTGAGAAAGAGTGAGTTGTTGCACTTGGGAGGTCAAGTATAAAGGAAAAGAGTACCTTAAATGGCAGAACCCTTAGGAGCTTGATATACTGAGGAATCCTGGGGTGCAAGTCCATAGCTCTCTGCAAGTTCTTCGGCTGTCCATCGATTTTTGATGATGACTGAGGCCTAGGCAAGTTTGTACGGAAGACCTGCAGTTGCCCATGCTGCAAGTCTCCCCTCTCCACGCCACCAGTGTTGTCCAAGGGAAGGGCATTAGGACCCCTACAACTTGGCACCAGTGTTGTCACAAAGCAGTGCGTGGTTAAGTGCCTTGCTCAAGGACACAACACGCTGCCTCAGCTAAGGCTCGAACTAGCGACCTTCAGATCACTAGACCGACGCGCCACATACTGCAAGTTACAATGTAAGCACAGAAGGTGGTGATGAAGGTGTATGGCATACTTGCCTTCATCAGTTACGGCGTTGAACATAAGTGTTGGTAAGTTATATTGCAGCTGTATAAAGCTTTGGTTAGGCCACATTTGGGGTATTGTGTGCAGTTCTGCTTGCCGCATTGCAGCAAGGATGTGGAGGCTCTGGAGAGGGCACAGAGAAGATTAAACAGAATGGTTGCTTGTATTCGAGGGTATTAGCTATAAGGTGTGGTTGGACAAAGTTGGATTGTTTTATCTGGGGCGCTGGACGCTAATGGTAGAGCTGATGGAGGTTTACTATATTATGGGAAGCATGCATAGAATCTTCCTCACAGGGTGGAAATGTAAAATACTAGACAGCAGAGCTTTAAGGTGAGAAGGGAAAGCATGTAAAGGAGATGTACAAAATAAAATTTGACATGAAAGTGGAAGGTGCTTGGAATGCACTGCTGGGGTGGAGGTAGAAGCAGACATGGAAATGATGTTTGATAGAAGAGCACATGAACCGAGAGAATGAATGGATATGGATCACTGATGTGTGGGTGAAATTTGCATCATGTGTAGGCAGTTAGGATCTATGCTTCTGTAGATGTGTGGTGGATATTGATTGGCTGCGTCACAGCCTGGTGTGGAAATACCAATGCCCTTGAACAGAAAATCCTACAAAATGTAGTGGATACCTCCTAGTCCATCACGGATAAAGCACTCTCCACCACCGAGCACATCTACCCAAAACGTTGTTGCAGAAAAGCAGCATCCTTCATCAGGGACCCTCATCACCCAGGACATGTTCTCTTCTCACTGCTGTCATCAGGAAGAAAGTACAGGAGCCTCAGGACTCATTATCAAGTTCAGGAACAGTTATTAAACCCCCCACCCCAACCATCAGGCTTGAACCAAAGGAGGTAAATTCACTTAACTTCACTTGCCCCAACAATGAAATGTTCCCACAACTTGCAGACTCACTTTTCAGGACTCTTCATCTCATATTTGTGATTATTTATTTATTCTTTCTTTTTGTATTTGCCCAGTTTGTTGTCTTTTGCACACTGGTTGAACACCCAAGTTGGTGAGGCTTTCATTGATTCTGTTATGGTTATTATTCTATTATGGATTTATTGAGTAAGCCTGCAAGAAGATGAATCTCAGGTTTTCTATATGGTGACATACATGTACTTTGAAAATAAATTTACTTTGCACTTTGAACTTTAATTGAATTTGGCATCATGACTGGCCCCAGATTATCATGGGCTGAAGGGCACGCACTGGTGCTGTACTGTTCTGTGTTCCATGTTATATTGAACCCCTATTAAAACAGACAGAAATTAAAATATTTCTGGAAAATTGTATGTAATTGTACTGTGGTCGTATTTTAACAAAGATTTTTTTATTGTCTTGGGGCCACATTGCCTGCCAGTACCATGACCTTTTTTTTTGGTTTTGAGCTAATGGTTATATGCATGACTGAGATTTTTAATCTGTTTCAAAGTTCCTGATGGACTGGCTTGTTTTGCATTTTAAATATTTACTTAATTCTGCTTTAAATATTTTTCTCATGTTTTAAGTCCTTTGCAATGCCAAGTTATCTAAGCTAATCAAGTCCCAGACCACTGAGAGTAAAACCAGGGGCCAGGCTATACAAACAAAGCAATCAACTGCATGTCTTATGACAAAAGTTCACTGCATTGCAACAATATGTGTTTATTGTTTTGGGAATAGTTAATCCTGCAAAGAAATCCCACAATATATTGATTTACCATTTTTTTTTTGGTTATTTCTTGCTGTTTGTGGTGTTTACTGAAGGGACATTGCCTTATGCATTTTTTGAAACTTCTATTGTGGATTGCTGTAGATGGAAGAAATATTTTGTTGCAATAGCAGAGAATTCATAATGCAAGTCTGTGAGTCTAATACAAATGAAGGACTTCATAAAACCCACGCACATTGCAACCACTTGAAATTCTTTGGGAGGCCCAAGGTTGTGGAAAATAATTTATAAGTCAGTTTTTTTTTTAAATAACTGGTTTGAATTCTTCAGTGGAAAACGGAAAATTGCATTCACGTGAGGCTGTGTCATCATGGGAGCTTCAGTGAATATTTCTGAAGAATGTGAAGAGATAACCTTCAGAAGTGCATACATAGGAAATCATAGTCTAAGCAACCAGTGGGTTGTTTCTCTGAACTGGAAAGTTGGGGTTATAATATAAAAACGAGACAAAATGAACGGTGAATCATAAACGTGATTCTGCAAATGCTGGGAATCTAGGGCAACATACAAAATTATAGCGTGATGATGAATAATGATGAACTTTTTGTGCCAAGACCCTTCATCAGGACTCATTACTAGTTCTGAATGAAGGGTCTCATCTCAAAGCATCAACTCTTTATGCCTCTGTAGATGCTACCTGACCTCCAGTATTTTGTGTTGCAGAAAATTGATAGTGATGTTTGCTCTCTCCTATTAAAACTGATTGTGGATGGACCATGAGTAATGTAAGGAGGGAAGAGTTCTGAGGCATTAATAGCTTGAATATTTTACTTGACTAAAATTCACTGATAGCATTAAAGACCTAGTTTTCTGAAATGTTTGAGTTATCATCAGCCTTTTATTTATGCTGCATACCCTGAAGCATATATTCTGGACTTACTACAGATGTAAGGATCAAGGATCAGCTTTATTCTCTGTACACATTTACATGTATTAGGAATCTGCTGTGGTGTGTTGGTGCAATATGCAATGAATAACAACATTCAACAATTAATGAAGATATATAAAAATAAGTTCAAGGTTCAGGTGCAGAAATACATAAATACCAGCATGTACTTACAATTCAAACAGCACTGTCGTGAAATAAATTTCACGACGTATGCTGGTGATTTTAAACCTGATTCTGATTACATTACAGTGTAATGTAGTAGATAGAGGGATGTGGGGAGGCTAATTAGAATGGTTAATCTGATTAACTGTCTGGGGGAAGAAACTTTTATGATGGCGTGGAGCTTTTTTAATAGCCTTATAGCACTTTCCAGAAGGGAACTTTTCGAAAAAGGCATTTTGCTGGTTGAGTATTCTCTGCAATGATTCTTTTCTGCTGACTTCTTTGTCCTAGACTCAGAGAATTCCTGCACTGATGCTAAATAGTGTTTTATCACATTTGTGACCGTTCCTGAACTCAATTCTCTGAGTGACCATATGCACAAGTAAAAGACTTAATTTAAAAAAACACTGTTGTTGATATGTGATGGTTCTTTAGATAAGTGGCCAGAACTTGCTCTTACCAGTGAAAAGTTTAGTTGTGTGTTCTGTAAATGAATGCTTTTTTGTTGTGTCAGAAATATTGACTTCACTTAAAAGATAGTTTTATGTGATAGATAGTTTTATCCAGTTTTTATGTGATACATGAAAAGGAAGCTGCAGTTAATCTCAACGCTTATCTTTATAACTTGTTATCTTGAATTGATAATACAGTTTATAATATCAGAAACCATAGACTGAGCTTGGCTGTTCTGCTTATCATTTCCATCGAAGCTGATTTAATAGAGCCCACATGTTCCTGCATTGTAATTTCATACACTGTTCCACATATTTTACAGTGCCTGATAAGGCTGTACTGAAAATGACATTGAATTTAGAAATTGAATCTCATTATACACATTGATAGCTGTGTTAATTTGATTCAATTAGAAATGTGGAATCTTTGTAACTGCTTCGTAGACATTAACTTAAAAATTGGAAATGCTGTGTTACGTGTTGAGATAGAGTTTAATTTACGTGAACATGCATACATTAATCAAAGGAAGGGAAAACTCTGGTATTATTCTGTTCTGCCAAATGCTTTAGGCAGTTCTGAATAATTAATTAGTGGTTTGGGGAGGGAGAAGTAGAAGGCACCAAGCATGTGAAGCAGCTCTTGACTAGTTTAAACATGGGTCAGGTGACATTGAAGGTCAGAACAGCTGAGGTTTGCCAACCAGCAGTTGTGCTCGCATTAGTGATCTCGCCGGCTCACTGTATTCATGTCTTTACTTCTAGTGCCCGCAGACCTGACTCCAGAAGAAGTCATAGAGCTAGAAAACATCCGACAACGCAAGCAGGAGCTCTTGGCTGACATTCAGGTACGTTGCTGATTAGACTGGGTGCCTTATTTTGACAAGTTTAAAGTAAATTTGAAATTCCAAACAGAAGTTCTCAAAAGTTTTAGTTAGTTTTTATTAGTTTTACTTTCGATCCAATTGTTAGCAAAATGTGATTGATTTTCGAAGGTCAAATTCTTTATAGAATTGGAGAACGTTAGCTAATGTGAGATATAACTTCTAAAATTTTAAAACTTCATTTGAGTGAGTAGCTTTCTTTCAGCTTTTGCAGAAAACCAGAAAACAATTCTCATTTGTTCAGGTATACTTTTTTGGATGGATTTGCCATGAGCAGGATCTGCTGTACAGCTCAAAAATAAATATAAACTTTGACTTAAGTCAAGATCTATAATAGTAATTTCTTACCCAGTGCTTAAGCTGCTTAATTTGCATAATTTATAATATGAATAATAATTCATAATTATTTATGAACAACTACCAAAATAATGCAAATTCCAACTATGTCTGTAATTGACAATACAGTTTTTAAGGCGCTTTCTTATGTGTCAACCAATGTGTAAATGTTACCGCCTTCTCTAAGCGCTTCAGTGAAAATTATACTGTATTGTTCAACTTCTTTTATCTGATCTGCAGTAACATTGCTGTGGGGTATTATCCATGAATCACTTAAACCTTCATCCAAATTAGCAACTGGATTTTTTATGATCATATTACTTTAGTTTATGGTTGATCCAATCAGCTCTTGCAACTGTGTGGATATATCATGATGTATCAAACATATCTCTTGAAGAAGCCACATTTTCATGATGTGCTGGACATCCACATGCCTGTCCCATTTTTATTGCCAATTGTAGCAAAGACACGTTTGCTCAGCAACTTGGTAACATAACGTTTATTGGTTTTCCATCTCTCATATAAAGTGAGCTGAAAAAGAATGACTGTTGTGTCCTGTCCCAAAAACACAGGAATGTATTATTCATCGCTAAAGCTCAGTGCAAGTGCACGTGAAAGATTAGACTGTGATCCCCACTCTAGGAATGGTGTGACCTATACCTAGGAAATCCAGGTAAATGTACAGAAGAGAATTGTGTGCTAAACTGGAAGTAACAAGCGCAGATTTTTTAAAAAAGATGCTTACTTGTATTTAGGGCCATATCACATCTAAGCAAAATTACTGGCTACTCTGCCCCCATGGGACACCACCAGAACACTTGCAACTCCTCTCTCACATTGCTACCATCATTCTCCTTTCTACCGAGGTTGGATGGGACTACAACCAGAGGTCATGGTAATGGGTGAAAGGTGGAAAGTGTAAGGGGAACATGAGGGGAAACTTCTTCACTCAGAGGATCATGAGAGTGTGGAATGAGTTGCTAGTGCAGGTGGGTACATGCAAGCTCAATTTCAGTGTTTAACAGAACTTTCAATAAGTACATGTATGATAAGGTTTTAGAGGGCTAAGGTTCCAGTGCAGGTCGATGGGAATAGGCAGTTTAAGTGGATTGGCATGGACTAGATGGGCCAAGGGGACTGTTTCTGTGCTGTACTTTACTGTGGTACTGTCATTCTTTGTAATAGCCTCATAATCCCAATTTCCTATCTTCCATCCTTGCCTTCAGCAGACAGCCCATTTACTCAATCTTCAGGCTGTGTCAGCTGGATAAGTCCACCCAACCCCCACATTAAAATCTATTTCTACTTTAGTATTTTTGTCCAGAGATGGAGTACACCTATTCTTGAGGCCAGTTATTTGTTTTAATCAATAGACTGTTTTCTATCCCCTGAGCACATCAAAAAGGCAGACTAATGGGTATTTTGGGATGAGGGGATAACATTGGGATGAGGATGTATATCATAAGAGGTTTTAAAACGAACATTGCTTTGGGAGAAAATCATAAACACAAGATATTCTACAGATGGTTGAAATCCAGAGTAACTCACACACAATGCTGGAGGAACTGCTGAGTTCCTTCAGCATTTTGCATGTGTTGCTCCGCTTGATCTTGATTCCCGTTTAGGTAGAAATGCACAATTGTTCAGCTTATAATGTTAACACCAAAATCAAAACTGCTGTCACCAAAATCAAGAGTAGAGTCATAGAAAAGTTCAGTACAGAAACTGGCCATTTCGCCCATCTTGTCCATGCCAAAACTGTTTTTAAGTTGTCTATTGCCATTGACCTGCACTGGGACCAAATATTTCCCTTCACGTTTGCCTTAAGCTTTTCAACTTTCACCTTTAACCCATGACCTCTGCATGTAGTCCCACCCAACCTCAATGGAAAACTCCTGCTTGCATTTATCCCTCATAATTTTGTATCCCTCTATCAAATTTCTTCCCAGTGTTCTACTTTCTAAGGAATAAAGTCCTAACCCATTCAATCATTCCATGTAACTCAGGTCCACCAAACTCAGCAACATTCTTGTACTCTTCTCTGTTCTCTTTCAACCTTAGATCTTTCCTGTAGGTCAGGGATCAAAGCTGCAGACTGTATTTCAAATTAGGCCTCACCAACATCTTGTACATCTTCAACATAACATCCCATCTCCTGTACTCAATACTTTGACTTATGAAGGCCAATGTACCAAAACCTTTCATTACGACCCTATCTACCTGTGACATCACTTTCAACAAACTACGGACCTGTATTCCCATTTCTCTTTGTTCTACCACATGTATCTGTGCCCAACCATAAGACCTACTATGTTTGGTTCCACTGAAGTGCAACACCCTGCACTTGTCTGCATTAAATCCCATCTGCCATTTTCCAGCAGATCAAGATTCCTCTGCAAGCCATGATAGCCTTTCTCCCTGTCCAACAACACCCCAATCTTGCTTTCATCACAAATTTGCTGATCCGGTTAACCATTCTATCATGTGGATGACAAGCAACAACAGACTCAGCACTGATCCTTGTGGCATACCACTAATCACAGGCCTCCAGTCAGAGAGGCAACCCTCTGGTACCACTCTTTGGCTTCTCTCACAAAGCCAGTAGTTGTAAATCCAATTTACTATCTCATCTTGAATGCCAAGTGAATGAACCTTCTTGACGAACTTCCCATGCGGGACCTTGCTCACGTCCATGTAGACTGCATCCACTGCCTTGCCTTCATCCACTTTCTTGGTAACTTCCTCAAAACTCTATTAGATTGATTAAACATGACCTACCATGCACAAAGCCATGCTAACTATCTTAATCAGTCCATGTCTATTCAAATACCTGAATATCTAAGTCCTTAGAATACCTTCCAATAACTTTTCCACAACTGACATTAGACTCACCAGCTTATAACTTCCTGGTTTATGTTTAGAGCTTTCTTAAGCAGCAGAACAGTATTGGCCTGTCCCTTAAAACCCTCACTAATTTTTATAGGTGCACCGTAGAAAGCATTCTTCTAGGGTGCATCACAACCTGGTATGGAAGTTGTCCTGTCCAAGACTGGAAGAAGCTGCAGAAGATTGTGAACCTAGCCCAGCACATCACACAAACCAATCTTCCATCCTTGGACTCACTTTACACCATACGTTGTTGGAGCAGTGCTGCCAGGATAATCAAGGATAAGTCCCACCCAGCCAACAAACTTTTTCTCCCACTTCCCTCCGGGAGAAGGTTCAGGAGCATGAAGATACGTATGGCCAGATTTGGGAACAGCTTCTTTCCAACTGTGATAAGACTGCTGAACAGATCCTGACCCGGATCTGGGCCGTACCTTCCAAGTATCTGGACCTGACTTGCACTACCGTACTTTCCCTTTTCTGTTTTCTAATTATGATTTATAATTTAAATTTTTATTATATTTACTTTGATTTGTACTTCAGGGAGCACGAAGTGCAGAAACAAATATCACTGTGATGATTGTACGCTCTAGTATCAATTGTTTGGTGACAATAAAGTATTTGTATTTGGTCCTCCTCCAATCCTCTGATACTTCTCCGGTCACTAAGGATGATATAAATATCTCTGGTAGTGCCCTGGCAATTTCTGCACTTGGCTTTCCATAGGATCTGAGGGAAAGTCTTGTCAGACCCTGGGGATTTATCCACCCTGATTGCCTCAGATAGATAGATAGATAGATACTTTATTCATCCCCATGGGGAAATTCAACATTTTTTCCAATGTCCCATACACTTGTTGTAGCAAAACTAATTACATACAATACTTAACTCAGTAAAAATATGATATGCATCTAAATCACTCTCTCAAAAAGCATTAATAATAGCTTTTAAAAAGTTCTTAAGTAGTTTACTTAAATACATTAAATACAATCAACCCCGGCACTTTAACATATCTTACTCCTGGCGGTTGAATTGTAAAGCCTAATGGCATTCGGGAGTATTGACCTCTTCATCCTGTCTGAGGAGACAGCAGAAACCTACTCCTCTGTAATCTGTACAGAGTCCATAAAGTTGATGCTGCTTTGTCTCACTTCTATAGACTCTGTGTCCATCTCCTGAGTAAATACAGCTGCAAAAATGTATTTAAGATCTCCCCCCCATCTGTTTTGGCTCCACACATAGATAACCATTCTGATCTTCCAGAGGACAAATTTTGTCTCTTGCAATCCTTTTGCTGTAACTGATCTGTAGAGTCCCTTCAGATTCTCTTTCACCTTGTCTGCTAGGGCAACTTTGTCTTCTTTTAGCCCTCCTGATTTCTTTAAGTGTTCTCTTGTATTTCTTGTACTCCATAAGCACATCAATTGTTCCTGCTTGCTCCTCATTTTTTTTGGTCTGTTATCTAGGGCCTCAATATCTCTTGAAAACCAAGGTTCCATACACCTGTTATTTTTACCTTCTATTTTGACAGGCACATGCAAGCTTTGTACTCTGAAAATTTAACTTTCAAAAGTCTCCCACTTATCGAGTACACCTTTGCCAGAAAACAGCCTGTCCCAATCCACACTTTCCAGATCATTTCTGATACCATCAAAATTGGCCTTTCTCCAATTTAGAATCTCAACCTGTGGACCAGACGTATCTTTTTGCATATTTAATTTGAAACTAATGGCATTGTGATCACTAGATACAAAGTGTTCCCCTACGCAAAGTTCTGTCACCTGTCCTGTCTCATTCTCTGATAGCAGAGCAAGTATCATACACGCTCTTGTTGTGACTTCTATGTACTGACTAAGGAAACTTTCTTGAACACATTTGACAAAGTCTACCTCATGTAGTCCTGTTACAAGTATGGGAGTCCCAGGCAAGATGTGGAAAGTTAAAATCACCTACTATAACAACCTTCTGTTTCTTGCAACAGTCTACGATCTCTCTATAAACTTGTTCCTCTAAATCCCTGGAATGTTTTGTAGTCTGTAATATAGCCCCATTAATGTAGTCATACCTTTCTTATTTCTCAGATCCATCAGTAATGCCTTACAAGTTTTCCAGTCTGTACTGATGAAGCACTGCTGTGACATTTCCCTGACTAGTAACACCCCCATTTTATCCCTCTTCCCCCCCCCCCATTTTATCCCTCCCCCTCTCCTCATGTCTAAAACAGAAACCTGGAATATTATGCTGGCAGTCCTGCCCCTCCTGCAACTAAGTCTCAATAATAGCTACAACATTATAATTCCATGTGTTTCTATGTACTTATATGCTCTGAGCTCATCCTCCTCTCCTATGATACTTCTTGCATTGAAATACATGCAGCTCAGGACACTGGTTGTATCATTTTACTTTTGATTCCTGACTTTGTCTGAGGTCTTACCAGCATCTGCATCTGCCTCCACAACCTGTTCACCAAGTGTTCTGGCACTCTGGTTCCCATCTCTGTGCAACTCTAATTTAAACCTCACTGCGCAGCATTTGCAAACCTTCCCACTAGGATGTTAGTCATCTTCCAGTTCAGGTGCAAACCATCTCTTCTGTACAGGTCTTACCTTCCCTGCAAGAGAGCCCAATGACCCAAAAATCTTATGCCTTCCTACAGTTAGAAGCAGGAATGTGAAGTGAAGGATCTATTACTGAGCTTCAAGTGAACATTAGTTATTGGATTTGTTTGTAACCTTTTCAGATAAGAATTTTGCATTTTCATAAAAATCTTTTTCAGTGGAGCCAAACATGTCTCAAATTTCATCCAGAGTTAAACCATATAACTTGCTTACTTTTTTAGCTCCCAGTGGGGAGTTATGATCTCCTGTTTCCATCATCCTCTGAAATCGATGGTACGGTTGGAGTTCATCAATGCTTCTGCAATCCATTGCATCCACTATACAGGGGATTGGGCGATACAGCTTCACTAGAGCTCTGTTGGCTAGCCTTAGCTGTTTCCACCTCTCAGAATGAGGACATAGGGTTGAACTTTGAGAGACAAACAATATAAAGCTAAAGAAATTAATCTTGCAACTCTTGCCAAAAATTATTAAAGGTACAATTGTTCTATCCTACTTACCTATGTATTGGCATATTGCCAAAGTATTCTTTTGCCTCACAAATTGGAAGCTTAATCCATAGTTAAGTGAGTATTTGAGGCTGATGCTCCAGCGCAGTGCTAAAAGGTTGCTTTCAAATAGAATATTAATGTGAGAATAACCTTGTGTCATTAATCTTGCTCATTTATTTTCCTCAATCAATGTCACAGAATTAATGTGGAGCAGAATCAATGGGCTCAATGGCCTAATTCTGCCTCTGTCTTGGCGTATAATTGCATAGCATATGTACAGAATCAGTGTTGATGTGTGTTTATCACATCTACACTCCTTTTCAACTTTATCCATATTTTCTAATTGGCAATGAAGTATTTTGGGACATGGTGAATGGTGCTTCACATTGCATTATTTTTCGTCCCTCTAGGAATAAGGTCTTTTAGTATAATATTGGTTCATATCCTTACAAATGCCGAACTGACCAGGAGAAGTTTACCGTGAACATTAGTCTGTACTAAATTTCAAATGTAGAGATCTTCTAATCCTGTTCTATAAATTTCACTCAAATAGTTGTTGAGATTGTTTTACCCCTGCAACTTGTGTTTATGTTTAGCTCAAACATTGTGCAATGCTGGTGAAGCTCCGATTAGAATGGGTGTGGTGCTGGTAAAACTAAAACAGTATTGGAATTTGTAATGCTATTTATGGTGGAGTGGATGGCTAGCCACTGATTGTACCAATTTATTCTATTACAATAATAGAATAATATTCTATTACCAGGGCCTGTCATAATACTTAGTTCACGACTTGGAAAAAATCATGTTCAATTCAGTAAGACGGTGATTATCTTCCTGCTAGCAAGTACATATTGAGAAAAACTATTCATAGAATTGCTGTTCTTTTCCACAGAGAACAAAAATGTATTTTAGGCAGTGTGGCCTTTTTCATTGGATGTGTTTTGTAAGGATAAACAAATCTTGAGTGATAATTCTTCCTTGTTTTCTATCACTGTTGTAAAACAATGTACAATATTGTCAAATTCATCTGTTTAATTAGTTGCCTAAATGGGGCATACTGCCTTAGAATTCTTTGGCACTAAACTTAAAGGGAATCTTTTATCAGTTTTATTAGCCCTTAAGCTCTGATAGTGTACCTTAAACACAGTCATAATTGTGTCAGAGCTCGTGCGCAATTTTGCACAATGACATTTCTTCACCCACCATTTACAGAAAGTGAAATTTGTGGAGGAGATATGTTGTGCAGCATACCATTTCAGGAAAAGAGGTGATTGGCATTTTATCCCTGCAAAAAGTATTAGTTAAGGTTAATTTCCTGCAAAGACTTTTGAAAATGAAGCTGTTTCAAAGTTTTTCTTGTGAAACAAAAACAAGTTGTTACATTCTCTGACTATGTTACATTCTCTTTGAAATAACTCAAGAAAATAATTCAGATAACATTTTGAACATTGTGTCACTGATTTGATTGAGAATTTTGAGTAGTTAACAAAAACAATTGAGGGCAGCAGGGTAGTAGACATTGTCTACATTAACATCAGTAAGGCATTTGACAAGATGCTCCCGAAAGTTAAAGCAGTTAGGATCCTAGGAGAGCTGGCTAATGTAATCGAAATTTGCTTGACGATGGGATAGTGGTGGAAAGATGCTTTCCTGATTAGAGATCTGTGACCAGTAAAGCACCAGAGGGATCAGTGCTGAGACCCATGCAACAACATTGATGTGAATTTAGGAGGAATTATTCAGATGTTTGTCGGTAACATTGGAAGTTGGCAGTATTGAGTAAAGTGAGGAAATATGTCCAAGTTTAAAGCAGGATATTGATCGGATGGAAAGTTGGGGAGAGCACTGGCAGATGGAATTTAATCTTGACAAATGCAAGGTGATGTATTTTGGGAAGTCAAATAGGATTGGATGTGTATATAGTGAATAGTTGGTTGGTAAGGAAAGTTGATGAACAGCGGGACCTTGGGTGAAAACTGAAAGTAGCTACATGGATAGATTGTCACATAGATGGCTACACACAGCAGCTATGATCGTGCATTTATGAGGCTTTTACACAGTTACTTGAATACCTGAGGAGTGGAGGGATGTAGATCATGTACAGGCAGAGGAGGTTTAATTTAATTTGTCATTGTGCTTGGTGTAGACATCATGGGTCATAGATCCTGCTCCTGTTCTATACTGTTCTATTTTCTTTGTTCTGTAGGGTGGTGAAGAAGACATCTGACATGCACGTCTTTATAGTTCAGAACATAGAATACAAAAGTTAAGATGTTGTAACTTCAGACAGTAGTGGTTAGACTGTATTTGGAGTATTGTGCACTATTGGAGAAAATACATTGGAGGTTCATCACAATGTTCCCTGAATTGGAGAACTTTGATTATAGGAAGAGATTGAATAGGCTGGTCTTGATTTCCCAGGCTGAAAGATGGAAAGGCAAGGTGGTGAATTTGTGGAATTTGTTGCCACAAGCAGATGTGGAGGCCAGGTCATTGGCTGTGTTTAAGGCAGAGATTGAGAGTTTCTTGTTTAGCCGCGGCATCAAAGGTTGTGGGGAGAAGGCCGGGTGAATGGGGCTGAGGAGGGAGAAAAGGATCAGCCATGATTGAATGACGGAGCACAATGTGCCAAATGGCCTAATTCTGCTTCTGTGTCTTATGGTTAGAGGGATATGGGTCAAATGCAGGCAGATGGGAACAGCTTTGATAGGCAAGTTGGTCAGTGTGGATGAATTGGGCTGAATGGCTTGATTCCATGCCGTGTAACTCTATGATTCTTTGACCTAATGGAGAAATATAAAATTATAAGAGGCACATGTAGAGCAGATTGTCAGAATCTTTTTTTTCCCCATGGTAGTGATAGCAAAACAAGCGGGCATAAGGTTTAAGGTGCGACGAAGGAGAGTTAAAGTTTTTATTTACACAGAGAATGGTTGATAAGTGGAACCTGCTGCAAGAGGGATGATGGTGGAGCCAGATACAATCGTTATGTTTAAAAGACACTTGATAAAAAAAGGGTGTAGAAGGATATGGGTAGCTGGGATTAGTGTTCACAGACAAAAAGGTCAGCATGAATGTGCTAGGCAGACAGGCCTATTTCCATGCAATATGTTTAGTACTGGAGTCATAGAACACTAAACACAGAAACAGGCCCTTTGGCCCATCTAGTCCATGTTGAACTATTAATCTGCCTCTACCATTGACCTGTACACAGACCATAGCCTTCCATACCTGTCCCATCCAAGTACTTACCCAAATTTCTCTTAAATGTTGAAATTGAACCTGTACCTCACCTGTGGCAAAGGAAGTTTTAAATATCTCTGACAGGGCCCCTGTAATTTCTGCACTTGCCTCCCACGGGGTTTGAGGGAACACCTTGTCAGGTCCTTGGATTTATCCATCCCAATTTTCCTGAAGGCAACAAATGCCGCCTCCTCAGTAATATCTATGACTTCCCTGCTGCTTTTCCTCATTTCTGATAGTCACATAGTCTGTTTTCTGAGCAAATACAGATACAAAAAAATCCATTTAAGTTCTCCCCCATATCTTTCAGCTCCACGAATAGATAACCACACTGATCTTCGAGAGGATCAATTTTGTCCCTTGCAATCCTTTTGCTGTTAATATGTCTGTAGAAGGCCTTAGGATTCTTCTTCATCTTGTATCCTAGAAGCAACCTCATGTTTTCAGTTAGCCCTCCTGATTTCCTTAAGTGTTCTCTTGCATTCCATGTACTCCGTAAGTACCTCATTTGCTCCTGCCTGCTTATACTTGCTAAGCATCTCCTTTTTTCTCTTAACCAACACCTCAATATCTCTTGAAAATTAAGGTTCCCTAAAATTGTATTCCTTGCTTTTTTTATTCTGACAACATACAAACTCCGTACCCTCAAAATTTCACAATTGGAAGATTTCCCATTTACCAATTACACCGATTGAGGGGAACAGCCACAGGATACTCTGCACTGGCTGCTCATCCCCTTTCACTGTTCTGACAGTCACCCAGTTACCTCTGTTCTGCACCTTGGGTTTAACTACCTCCCTGTATGTCCTGTTGATCAATCCCTCAGCTCCCGAATGATCTGGAGTTCAGCCTGTTCCAGTTCCTTAACACTGAGGTCTCCCTGCCTGCCCACATCCCACAAGAGGAGCTTTCCACTACCCTGCCTGGCAACCCCACTGCTCTAACTGTGCAAAAAGAAAGAAAAATTAAACAAAAAAATTAACTTGCAGCCCTCCACATTTCTCTCCGAAGCCTCTGAGCCAATGCCTGGGCTTCCCACTCTAACTCTGGCTCACTCGCACAATGGCAGCTCCGTTTAAAGTTTTAAAGATTCAAAGTGCATTTGTTGTCAAAGAACGTATAAATTATTCAACCTTGAGATTTGTTTGCTTAACAGGCAGTTGCAAAGCAAGGAACAAGTTTCACTACACTTGCTGGTGATAATAAACCTGATTCTGAACCTGAAAGAACTCAATTAAAAAAAAATAAGGCCAGCCTCCAGTGCCCACAGAGAAAAGGGGAAAAAAATCAAATCATGCACATAGTAGAAGCAAGCAGCAACAATAGTATTCTGAACCAAGTTTAGTCCTTGGATCCAAATCCCCAGAGTAGGCCCAAAGTCTTGGTATTCAGTTAATCATATTTGCAGGGAAATCACCACAAAGTTCACAGACATGAGACACAACAGCCGGGGGCAGACTCACAGCCTCAGCATTGTGAAGAGGGGTCCCCAGACTATCTGTGCTGACATTTAAAATTGTCCAAATTTCACATTAGGATCCATGCCCCCTCTGCAACGAATCATTCTGGGACTAGATTTTCCTGTCGGAGAAGCTGTTCTCAACTTCTGCAAATCGGTTCGGCACTTGGAGTGATCCAACCTTGGCGGACTCTCGATACCCTGCCTTTCCGGTCTGTTTGGGCCGGTGTTTAGATTATTCAAACAGCGTATTGTACCTCGCATTAGGACCTGGGCCTTGCCGTGACTAATCACTCCAGGCCTAGAACACACCACCCAAAATTTGCATCAGACTTGAATATCACTGCTGAAGAAGCCGTTCTCGACCTCTCCAAATCACCTCGACGCTTAGAGCTATTCACACTCGTAAATGGGTTAATTGGATGGGCATCTGAACTCCTCTGTCCCTAACTTCTTTCTAATGGCATTTGTCAAGTGCCTATTTATGCACGATCCAAAGTCTCCTTGGCACCCAGAATGTCGGTCTGCCCCCACTCGCTT
Organism: Hemitrygon akajei; assembly: GCF_048418815.1. Classification (NCBI taxonomy): domain Eukaryota; kingdom Metazoa; phylum Chordata; class Chondrichthyes; order Myliobatiformes; family Dasyatidae; genus Hemitrygon; species Hemitrygon akajei. The sequence goes on from NC_133145.1 coordinate 53,469,164, forward strand.
CTTTTGAACTCTCTCTCGTGCTACACAATCCAATGTCTCCTTGGGAACTGTATAATTTCTGACTCTGGCTTTCAAGCCATGGTTAATTTCTATCCACTTACACTGTCTTCAGTGAGGCATCTCAGGAAATATTTGGGCTTAATTCCTAATTTGTGTGATTTAAGTACTCTGGATCACTTAAAAATTGCAAGTGTGCTGTTAATAGTAAAGAATGACATCATTTGAAATTTTGCAAGTTGATAGGGCTGCTCAGAAGGTGTGTGGTGTGTTAGCTTTCATTAATCAGGATTCAGTTCAAGAGCTTTGAGGCAATATTGCAGCTCGATTTAAAAACCCCAGTTAGACTACATGGAGTATTGTGTTCATTTCTGGTCGACTCATTATAGGAAGGATGTCAAAGCTATGGAGGGAGTGCAGAGACAATTTACCAGAATGCTACCTGGATTGGAGAGCTTACTGGAGATGTACAAGATGATCGACTGGATAGCCAGAGACTTTTTCCCCCAGGGTGACAATGTGAGAGGGCATCCTTTTAGAGTGAATAGAAGTAAGTATAGGGGGATGTCAGAGGTAGGTTTTTTTACATAGTGCTGAGTGTATGGAACTCACTGTTGGGGGTAGTGCAGGCAGATACATTAGAGACATTTAAGAGACTCTTAGGCACATAGATGACAGAAAAATTGGAGTTTGAGGGAGAGAAGAATTACATTGATCTTGGAGTAGGTGAAAAGGTCAGCAAAGCATCATATCACGAAGGGCCTTTACTGTGCTGTGCTGTAATGTTCTGTGAAAGTGGACCATGAAGCAGGTAATGGTAAATAACAGACAATACTGTGATTGTCTTTTTTGAATAATATATTTGTCTTCATCTCTCCTGTGATGCAGGCTTTGCATTATAATTTACTTCTGCAGAAAATCATTAAGCAATTTCAACAGACTAATATTAATCTTGAGTAATTTGAGATGAGAGATGTTATAATTAATTTCTTATCCTATTTATCTTCTTTCACCAGAACCAGAACAATATTTGTTTTTTGTCCCTCCAGGTTTGTGGAAGAAAAAAACAAACAGAATTTTTGTTCAGGTGTTAGAAGATAAATGGGATAAGAAATTAATTATAATTGTGATTAGTTTCATTCACATTTTGAGATGAAAGAATAGCCAGCCATGATTGTGAAACGAAAAATCATTGGAATTGATTGTTAGTGGTGGCCATTATTTTTGCTTTAGAAGAGGACAGGGATTGGACTCCCTGTGATTAACAAACAAAAAGTCACCTAGCATTGGTCAAACAATAGTGCATTGACAGTGGTCACAATATACACAATAAACAGTGGCCTGAGGAACACTATATTGTGCAGGGTGGCAGTGTTTTTTTATGAGGCCGAGTTGCGAGCTCGATATCAACCCGCCACTTTTATAAATCTATAAAACCCCATTCATTTGCTCCAATACCACTGCAATTTGTGGTGAAGGTGAACTGTGTCTGATACCAGTCTCAATACAGATTTGTGCCACCTCAGCATCTACAGAACTGTAGAGATAAAGTTATTGTCATACAAAACCCTTGCTAGTGTGTGTTGTGAGATGATGGCATTTATGTCATTAATACAAATTGAGTGGAAGAAATTTGATTTGTGTGCTAGCATGGTACACTTAAGAATTTGGGCTATTAATTCCATCTGACTCTGGCAGTTGGTTGTGATGTAACAGCTATGACTCTTGAGTGCCCTGATGAAGGGTCACTGTCTGAATCATTGACTGCTTACTCTTTTCCATAGCTACTGAGTAGCCCAGCCTACTGAGTTCCTCCAGCATTTTTTGTGTGTTGCTCTGGATTTCCAGCATGTGCAGATTTTCTTGCATACGTGCTGTTCTGACTAGTCCTAATGAAGGGTTTTGACCTGAAACATCGATTTATTTATTTTTTTATTACCCTCCATAGATGCTGCCTGACTTGCTCAGTTCCCCTTTGTCTTTCTTGTCTGTTTTTAAATGTTATTTGTTAAGGTCATAGTAGAAGAGGCAGATGTAGTGGTAGTGTGATCACTCAAGTTGAGTGTGATACCCTAGAAGTTTGTCAATGGAGAATGCTATCACAAGGTCCTTGACAGGTCGGGGTTAGGATCCAGTGGCATGTAATGCAAGATGACTCGGAGACATTCACTGCTGCAGCCTTTCGCCACCTTCACTGCCATTCTGATGTGTCATCTTTCGCCAGCTCCACCATTAAGGTCTTGGCTGGATTGTTATTTGTCTGGAACCTCCCCCTTGACCTCATCACTGTGGATGACCCTACCATGAGCTAAGCACCAGATGGCTAAACTCCAGATGGCATAATTTTCACTATCTCAGAAATTCACAGGCTTCTCCATCACGGCAAGGCGATTGAACTGTGAGACCTGTCATGTACAAGTTCCCTGATCACCCTAATTATGTTTCCATGCTGCTGTAGCTCATAATTAACTGTAGTAGAAAACTATGGTTTGATAGGTCATGGCACTTGTTAACTATGTACCACTTATTACGTTGCTTGGCTATTGTTAACTTGTGGGTATCTTCTTCAATGAATCGCACTTAAGTACAGATCTTTAATTTTATGTGGCAATCCTGATTCCTTCTCCAAATGTAAACAGTTTGAACTCGTGACAATGGAAGCACGTTGCTCAATTGCGTCATTTGCATTGGTTCTGTCCATGCAAATACATGTTAAAACTCAAGGAGATTGCTGTTTCTTTTTGACATTTGAAGTTTAGTAAGCTTAAAATTATCATTCTTTATTCTGATTAGTGGCTTCTCTGTTCCCTAAAGAACGAACCACTTTATATATTTGTATGGAGTTCTTCCTATTGCTGTCCAAAGACTGTTGGATTCAAAGTTGCAGTTAAAATCTGTTCCATTACAGATAGAAAGATAGCCAAATTAACTTTCTAATTATTCTAATTACACTTGCAAGCAACATATCACCAAATAAAAATTAATCTCATGGTAGTGGAATTCATGTGAACAATTTATACAAACCAGTAATTATAATAAAAGTTGTTATAACATAGATCTCTATACTTCATCTTTAATCCATTACTTCAGCAAAAACTGTGAGAATATCCTCCATGAGTTGCACAGTGTTGATCTTGTCACATCAACTCCTTTTGTCTTGTTCACGCTTAATGCTGTGGGAATATTTAGGAACAATTCTTTCAGTTCTGTAATCATTTTTATTAGCAAGGGTAGGAAGCCATCACGATATATTTGAAAGGTTAATATATGAGGAGCATTTAATGGATCTGAACCTGTACTTCTGGAATTTAGAAAATAAGGGAGAATCTCATTGAAACATCAAATATTAAAAGGTCAAGATAGTGGATGTGGAGAGGATGTTTCCTATATTGGGGGAGTCTAGGACCAGAGTGCACAGCATCAGAATACAAGGGGTGTCCCTTTGAGTCATAGTTAAAGAAAAGTACAGCACAGAAAAGAGCCTTTGGCCAATGTGGTCCATGCTGAACCATTAAAGCTGCTTATTCCCATTGACCTGCACTGGGACCATAGCCCTCCATACCCCTATCATCCATGTAACTATCCAAACTTCATTTAAATGTTGAAATTGAGCTCACATGCACCACTTGTGTGGAACAAGCAGCCAGCACTCTCATGGCCCGCTGAGTGAAGAGTTCCCCTCATATTCCCCTTAAACTTTTCACCTTTTACCCTTAACCCATGACCTCTGGTTGTATTCCCACCCAACATCAGTGGAAAAAACCTGCTTGCATTTGCCCTTTGTATATCCCTGATAATTTTAAATACCTCCATCAGATCTCCCCTCAATCTTCTATGTTCCAAGAAGGAAAGTCCTAACCTATTTAATCTTTCCTTGTAACATGGGTCCTCCAGAGATGACAAGATTCTTATAAATTTCCTTTTCTCTGGACTCTTTCAATCTTATTGACATTTTCCTGTAGGTTGGTGACCAAAACTGCACACAGTACTCCACAATGGCCTCACCAACATCTTGTACAGCTTCAACATAACATCCCATCTCCTGTATTCAATACTTTGATTTATGAAGCCAACGTTGCAAAAGCTTTCTTTATGACCTATCTACCTTTGACTCCACTTTCAATGAATTATGCACCTGTACTCCCAGATCTTTGTTCTACCACACTCCTCAGTGCTCTACTGTTCACTGTGTAAGACCTACCTTCGTTGGTCTTACTGAAGTGCAACACCTCACACTTATCTGCATTAAATTGCGTCTGCCATGTATCAGCCCATTTTTCCAGCTGATCCAGATCCCTCTGACAGTCATGATGGCCTTTCATGCTGTCCACTATACCCCTAAACTTGGTGTCACTTGCAAATTTGCAGATCCAGTTAACCACATTATTATCTGGATTGTTGATATAGATGGCAAACAACAACAGACCCGGCACCGATCCCTGCAGCACTTCACTAGTTACAGGCCTCCAGTCAGAGAGGCAACCTGCTACCACTCTCTGGCTTCTCCCGCAACAACAATGTCAAATCCAATAAAACCATAAGATATAGGAGCAGAATTAGGCCATTTGGGCCATCGAGTCTGCTTCGCTAGTTCATCATGACTGATTTAATGTTCCACTCAGCCCCAATCTCCTGCTGCCTTCCTGTATCCCTTAATGCCCTGACCAATCAAGAACCTATCAGCCTCTGCCTTAAATATACATAAAGACTTGGCCTCCACAGATTCACCATTCTTTGACTAAAGACATTCCTCTTCATCTCCATTCCAAAAGGAAGCCCCTCTATTTTCTGAGGCTGTGTCCTCTGGTCTTAGATTCTCCCACCATAGGAAACATCCTCTTCACATCCACTCTATGAAGACCTTTCACTATTAGATAGGTTTCAATAAGGTCACCCATCATTCTTCTGAATTCTAGTGAATACAGGCCCAGCGCTATCAAATGGTATTCATATGCTAAGCCATTCAATCCTGAAATCATTTTCATGAACTTCCTTTGAACCCTCTCCAGCTTTAGCACATCCTTTCTAAGATAAGGGGCCCAAACCTGCTCACAATACTCCAAGTGAGGCCTCACTAGTACTTTATAAAGTCTCAGTATTACATCCTTGCTTTTATATACTAGTTATTTTGAAATGAATGCTAACATTAACTTTCAAATTAATCTTTAGGGAATCCTGCACAAGGACTCCCAAGTCCCTTTGCATCTCAGTTGTTTTGTATTTTCTTTCCATTTAGAAAATAATCAACCCTTTCATTTCTTCTATCAAAATGCGCGATCATACACTTCCCAGCACTGTGTTCCATCTGCCATTTCTTTGCCCATTCTCCCAATCTGTCTAAGTCCTTCTGTAGCCTCTCTGTTTGCTCAAAACTATCTACCAGTCCACGTACTGTCACAGATCTCTTCAGCCACCTCTTTCAGAACTCTGGGATGTCCACCGTCTGGTTCGTATGATTTATCTACACTCGGACCTGTCAGTTTCCCAAGAACCTTCTCTCTAGTTATGGTAACTTCACAAACTTCATGCACCTTGACATCTGGAGCATACTGCTAATGTCTTCCACAGTGGAGATACAAAATACTTATTTATTTCATCTGCTATTTCATTGAACCCCATTATTATCTCTCCAACATTGTTTTCTAGTGGTCCAATATCACTCTCACTTCTCTTTTACACCTTATGTATCTGAAGAAACTTTTGGTATCCTCTTTAATATTATTGGCTAGCTTAATTGCGTATTCCATCTTTACTTTCTTAATGCCTTTTTTAGTTGCCTTCTGTTGGTTTTTAAAAGATTCCCAATTCTCTAACTTCTCACTAATTTTTGTTCTGTTACAGGCTGTCTCTTTGACTTTTATGTTGGCTTTGACTTGTTAACCATGGTTGTGTCTTCTTACCTTTAGAATACTTTTTCCTTTTTGGGATGTATATATCCTGTGCCTTCCGAATTGTTTCCAGAAATTCCAACCTTTGCTGCTCTGCTGACATCCCAGCCAGTGTTCTCTTCCAATCAATTCTGGCCAACTCCTCTCTCATGCTTCTGTAATTCTCTTTACTCCACTGTAATACTGATACATCTGACTTCAGCTCTCCTCAAATTTCAGGGTGAATTCAATCATATTATCATCATGCCCCTAAGGATTCTTTTACCTGAAAGTCTCTAATCAATTCTGGTTCATTGCACAGCACCCAATGTGGAATAGCTGATCCTCTAGTGGGCTCAACCTCGAGCTGCTTTAAAAAGCCATCTTGTAGGGACACTAGAAACTTCCCCTCTTGTAATCCACCACCAACCTCATTTTCCCAATCTACCTGCATATTGAAGTCCCCCATGGCTATTGTAACATTGCCCTTTTGGCATGCATTTTCTACCTCCTGTTGTAATTTGTAGACCACATCCTTACTACTGTTTGGGGATCTGTATACAACTCCGATCAGGGTGTTTTTACACCTGCCATTCCTTAACTCTATCCACAATGATTCAACATCTTCTGACCCTACGTCACCTCTTTCTAATGATTTGATTTCCTTTTTTTTTACCAACAGAGCAATGCTGCCTTCCTGCCTATCCTTTCAATACAATGTGTATCCTTTGACTTAGAGCTCCCAGCTACAATCTTTCAGCCATGATTCAATGATGCCTACAACATCATACCTGCCAATCTGCCACTCTGCTGCAGTTCATCTATTTATCTTATTAAATATGCAGTTCATCTTATTCTGTATACTGCGTGCATTCAGATACAACACCTTCAGTCCTGTATTCACCCTATTCAATTTTGATATTCACCTTTTTCAATTTACTACCTCATCTTGAATGCCGAACTTTCTTAACCAACTTCCCATGCAGGACCTTGCCAAATAGCTTGCTGAAATCTATGTAGACAATATCCACTGTCTTGCCTTCATCCACTTTCCAGGTAATTTCCTCAAAAAGCTCTATTAGATTGGTTAAACATGGCCTACCATGCACAAAGCCATGCTGACTATTCTTAATCAGTCCATGTCTATCCAAATACTTGGATATCCAATTCCTTAGAATACCTTCCAATAACTTTCCCACAGCTGACACCAGACTCTCTGGCCTGGTTTATGTTTAGAGCATTTCTTGAACAGCAGAACAACATTGGTTCTCCTCCAATCCTTTGGTACATCTCCCGTCACTAAGGATGATTTAAATATCTCTGCTAGTGCCCTGGCAATTTCTGCACTTGCCTCCCATTGTGTCCAAGGGGAAAACCTTGTCAGGCAGGCCCTGGGATTTATCCACCCTGATTTGCCTCAGTGCAGCAAACACCCCTTCCTATGTAATCTATACATGGTCCATGAAATTCACGCTGCTTTGCCCCACTTCTATAGACACTGTGTCCATCTCCTGAATAAATACAGATGCAAAAGTTTATTTAAAATCTCCCCTATCTGTTTTAGCCCCACACATGGATTACCATTCTGATCTTCCAGAGTTCAGATTTTGTCCCCTGCAGTCCTTTTGCTGTTAACATACCTGTAGAGTCCCTTTAGATTCTCTTTCACCTTGTCTGTTAGGACAACTTTGTCTTTTAGCCCTCCTGATTTCTTTCTTAAGTGCTCACTTGTATTTTTTGTACTCAGTAAGCTCATCATTTGTTCCTACTTGCCTATATCTGCTGTGCACCTCCTTTTTATCTCTTAACCAGGGCTTCAGTATCTCTTGAAAAACCAAGGTTCCCTATACTTTTTATTTTTTACCTTTTATTCTGACAGGCACATACAAGTTTTGTACTCTGTAAATTTAAATTTTGATGGCCTCCCACTTACCAAGTACACCTTCGCCAGAAAACAGCCTCTCCCAATCCATACTTGCCAGATCATCTCTGATACCATCTAAATTGGCCTTTCTCCAATTTAGAATCTCAACCTGCAAACCAAACATATCTTTTTGCATACTTAATTTGAAACTAGTGGCACTGTGATCACTAGATGCAAAGTGTTCTCCTACGTAAAGTTCTGTCACCTGCCCTTTCTCATTTTCTAATAGCAGATCAAGTATCGCATACTGTCTCATTGGGAGTTCTATGTACTGATGAAGGAAACTTTCCTGAACACACTTGACAAAGTCTGCTCCATCTTGTCCGGGACAGAGATGAGGAAGAATTTTTTTAGCCAGATTGTGGTGAATCTGTGAAATTCAATGCCACAGACGGCTGTGGAGGCCAAGTCATTGTGTATATTTAAAGCGTAGATTGATAGATTCTTGATTAGTCAGGGCATCCAAGGTTGCAGGGTGAAGGCAGGATGGTAAATTTAGCTAGTTGCAGTAAAGGAAGCAGTGAGGATTTTTTGCAAAGTTTGAAGTCATTATAGGATGTATGTCAATAAAGCACTGTCAACTTCTAATTCAGCACTATCATTGTTACTAAGTAGAAAGTCTCGAAGTGAGTTACTTTCTGCTGCCGAATTAGTGTTTGGAAATTCCTCAGAAAAATAGGTACTTTTTGGATCTGATCACGTATGTCAACTCTAGAATGAAATGTTTAGATGAGGGAAATTCTAGTCATTCAGACTTCTGGAGTTAACCTGTTCACATGTTATTGGACAGGAGTTATTGTGAAGTTATAAGACCTTTTTGCCCATCAAGTATGCTCCATGGCTGATTTATTATCCCCCTCAACCCCATTTTTCTGCCGCCTTCCCATAATCTTTGATGCCATTACTAATTAAGAATTTGTTAGCCTCTGCTTTAAATCTACACTCTGGCTAAATATATTTCTTCTCATCTCTGTTCTAAAAGAACATTCTTTTATTTTGAGGCTATTCCCTTTTGTCCTGGCTTCTTCTTCCCCCCCCCCCCCCCCATTCTTAAAATATCTTCTCCACATTCACTCTATCAAGGCCTTTCAATACTCAATAGGTTTCAATGAGAACCCCCTTCCATCTTTTTAAACTCCAGTGCGTACAGGCCAGAACCATCAAACACTCCCCATATGTTAACCCTTTCATTCTCAGGATCATTCTCATGAACCTCCTCTACACCCTCTCCAATGCCAGCACATTCTTTCTTGGATAAGGAGCCCAAAAAGCTATTAAACTATGATGCTCAGCCTAGTTACCAGCATTATATTATCTAGTTTATCATAGTTGCGTACTGTTTTCTAGGTGCTGAGACAATATTTTTAATGTGATATACCAGAACAGTAAAAGGATTGTAAATTAAACCTTCAAAGTAGGTATGTTTTAATTGGTTTGTATGCTTCTATAGCAACTAAATTTCTAATCCCACTTTCAAGGACTTTTCATTTCCATGATGTACTTGGCCCCACTGAGGAAGATTCATTCAGTGAGTAAGGTGTGGTGGAAATTCATTATAAAGACCTGATGATTTTGCTACATGTGGGACACTGAGGGAACCTTCTCACCCTTCTCTTTTGTTTTATGTTACATAGATTGTTGAAGAAACTGTACTGATAAAATAAATTTAGCTAAGTGACAGTTGGTTGATCAAATCATGATATCTGGGAAAAACTCTTTGTAGGTGAATTAATTTGAATATCTATGATATAAGGACTATTTGAATCATCATTGATATCACTGCGGAAAAAGGATATTCAGCACTTTAATAACACGAGGGGTTCTGCTGATGCTGGAAATCTGGAATTACACAAATGCAGAAATGCACAGACCGGCCAAGGAACATCTATGGAGAGGAATAAACAGTTGACATTTCTGGCAGAGACCCTTCATTGGGACTGGAAAGAAAAGAATAAGAATAAGACATTGGGGGAAGAGGAGGAGTACAAACTGGCAGGTGATAGGTGAAGCTATTTTAGGGGGAAGGTAGGTAGGTGGGGGATAAAGTGAGAAGCTGGGAGATGATAGGTGCAAGAGGTAAAGGGCTGAAGAAGGAGGAATCTGATTGGAGAGGAAAGTGGACCATGGGAGAAAAGGAGGAGGAGAGGCACCAGAGCGAGGTGATAGGCAGGTGAGGAGAAGAGAAGGGTTAAGAGGAGAGCCAGAATGGGGAATGGAAAAAGAATGGGAAGGGTGCATACATTTTAATTTTATTCCAACTCTTAACAAACAATCTAGACTGTCCTTCTGAGCTCTTTCTGTGTATGATTGTGCTTTCTCTGTCAGGAGCTTATTACAAATCATTTCAAAAGCCATTGTAGAATATCTATTTTCACCAATTTATTGTGAACTCTAACCATTTGTTATATAAACTTTTACATGTCAACGCAGATTTTTCTTCCCTTGGGAAATTTCTCTTGATATATCCTGAATAAAGTCTTTTGTATTTTTAAACATCTCTACAAAATCTATTATCCTTCCCTGACTCAAGAAAAAAATTAGTTTAAATCTCCCATAAATCTGCATTGCTGTAATCTCCCATCCCTCGAGTTATTCTAATAATGCTTTTCTGTACCAGCTTGTAAGTTCAAATTCAAGTTTATTATCATTCATCCATACACACATATGCCAACAAATGAAACATTGTTCTTCCATATCATGGTGCACAACACAGCACATGTAACTCTCACACAACCCACAAAGTAACGTTATCACAAATAAATTAATAAATTAATGTATCTTCCAGAGGACTGATATTTTGTATAAGGTGTATTTACAACACAAGCTTAAAAGTAAATAGTATTTTAATTTATTTATTGAGATACAGCATGGAGTAGGCCCTTATAGCCCTTCAAACCACATTGCTGATTAACCCCCGATTTAACCCTAGCCTAATCACAGTACAGTTTATAATGACCAATTAACTAACCAACCGGTATGTCTTTGGACTGTGGGAGGGAACCGGAGCACCAGGAGGAAACCCACAGTCACAGGGAGAGTGTACAAACTCCTTACAGGCAGTGATGGGAATTGAACCTGGGTCGCTGGTACTGCAAAGCATTGTGCAAACTACTATGCTACGCGCTGCCCCCAAGTAATGCTACTGACGCTCCATGCGTGATGAGACCCGAGTGGTGGCAGGGAGCTCAGTAGTTCTATGACCCGGGGGAAGAAGCTGTTTCCCACCCTACCAGTCTTAGTCCTAATGCTACCATACCTCTTGCCTGATGGTAGAGGGCCAAAAAGATTGGGGGATGGATGGGGAGAGATCCTTGACATGCTGAGTACCCTGCATACGTAGCGCTCCTGATAGCTATCTTGGACAGGTGGAAGAAAGTGTTCTTCATAAAATAGGGAGCTTGGAATTGGATGCAATGTTACAGCTAGCGCAAAGCTAGTCTTGGACATGATAGGCTGAATGGCTTTGCATGTTATACACTCTCAAATGCATGACATGCTTAGCTCTATATTTAATCTTACTGCTTGAATGATTGTTCATTTTGTGAAGAAATGTGATTAATTTAAAAATGCTTTTCAGCTGCAAAGCATCTTTTTTTTAGTTCAGCAACAAAGCATCTCTCTTAGTTTGCTTTTGCAATGTTGAAATTGCATATACACTCAGTGATCACTTTACTAGATACACCTGAACACCTGCTAGTTAATGCAAATATCTAATCAGCCAATCATGTGACAGCAGCTCAATGCATAAAGGATTGCAAACATGGTCAAGAGTTTCATTTGTTGTTCGGACCAAACATCAGATTGGGAAAGAAATGTGATCTAAGTGAATTTGACCGTAGAATGATTCTTGGTGCCCGAAGGGGTGGTTTGAGTATCTCAGCAAATGCTGATCTCATGGGATTTTCCCAAACAAAAGTGGAGTTTACAGAGAATGGTGTGTGAAACAAAAAACATCCAGTGAACGATGGTTCTGTGGGTGAAAACGCCTAGATAATGAGAGAGATCAGAGGAAACTGGTGGCAGTAACTCAATTACTAGAGTGGTGTGCAGAAGAGCATCTCTGTATGTACATATCAAACCTTGAAATGGATGGGCTACAGCAGCAAAAGACCATGATCATACACACAGTGGCCACTTTATTAAGGGTACTTAATAAAGTGACCATTGAGTGTGTGTTCAGCAGTAGCGTGTAGGCACAGGATAATACTTTAGTAAATGCTCTTGAAAATTTAAATTAGTTTATTAGACTGAGTTAAATGTGTAGATTGATTAGCTGCAACATTAATTCTGCATTGATGTCCTGCCAGCTGATGTCTCTGCCTTTCTTCAGCAAACTACTCTAACATATAAAGTTTTAAAAGCTTTTAGTTCTTAATATTGTTCGTTATTGACTTCAAATTACATATTTTGGCAGATCCTGAGTGCATTGAGATTATTGGAATTGATAGCTTTGTTCCATTATTTGAATAAAATTGCAAATAATACAGTGGAAACTATTCAGGATTATTCCAAGTTATGGAGATATTGTCCCATTATGCAGTTTTTATAACAAATACATCATATATTGAACATCTGTATTGAACATCTGTAATATCTGCACTATATTCTTATGAATGTTAAACACAAGAGAATTCTGTAGATGCTGGAATTCCAGCATATCGCATACAAAATACTGAAGGAACTCAGCAGGTCAGACAGCATCTATGGATTGGGATAAACAATCAACGTTTGGGTTGAACCCTTCATCAGGTTTTATGAATGCTTCCTTTTCTAGTCTGCCTTTTCTCACAGCATATTCCAATGCATATCTAGCCACCTGTTCACAAAACACAAAAATGAATAATTTGTGAACACAAGGCACCCTTAACATTCTTAAAACCAAAGAAGCTAATTCATGAAAATTGAACTGAAAGCAATTTAAAATTTAGATTTAAATGAAGTGAGGTGTAGTTCTAGATGTGCAGCTCAGCACAGAAGAAACAAAGAGACAATACATCAGTGCAATAGCATGCAATTTAATATTTTTATAGGATTTAAAGATCTACATACAAAATTGCTGTGCAAGGTGTGACAATTGGATACAGTTCATTTTTTTAAAAAACTATAAGCCAATGATTGGGGCAATTAGGGCAAATCAGGTTGACTTAGCCCTTTGTTTGCCTCTAGCCACATTTGCAGCAGCTTCTTTTAAAGAAGGTTTGAAAAGCCTGAGGGATACGTCAGCTCAATCTGCTCCGATCTCACTGTTGGTAGTTTTTAGGGCAGAAAATTGAAGCTGACACAGAATTAGGTCAGGAAGGTTTGACGTGCAGAAGCCTTGAAACAGCACTTTCAGTTTCCAAATGAGTAAAGAAAATAGAAAGGAGGAATGGAACCATGATTTCTCTCTGGAGTAATGAAAAGGCCCTAATGATGCCACCTTTTGATGTAGGATTATACTATTGAATGGAGAAGTATGATTTGTATTCTTGTTGTTCCCATACAATTAGATTCTTGGGAGGGATTTTCAGCAAGAAATGCTGCAATATCTCAGCTAAAATGTCGACTGTCAATGTTGCCTGACCTGCTGAGTTCCTCCAGTGTTTTGTATGTGTTGCTTTGGATTTCCAGCATCTGCAGAATCTCTCAGGACATGTTCAAAAGGCAATGCCTCATAAAGGTGGCATCCATCACTAAGGACCCCATCACTCATTGCTTCCATTAGAGAGGAGATACAGGAGTCTGAAGACACATACTCGATGATTTAGGGCCATTTTCTTTCCTTCTACTATCAGATTTCTGAACAGACAATGAACCAACCCATGATCACTACCTCACTATTTTTGCTCTCTTTTTACACTACCTACTTAATTAAATTTTTAAAATATATGTTTCTTATTGCAATTTATAGTTTTTGTATATAGTGCACTACTGCAACGAAATGACAAATTTCACAACATACTTTATGTCAGTGATGTTAAATCTGATTCTGATATTTGTGTTAGTGTCTGTGCTGTCCACTTTCAAATTAAACAGTTAATGTCAGAGAGACCTGAATGAGCTCGTGCCATTGTCTGAAGAGGAAAAGAGGAACTTTGCTTGGTTTGTGGCATTTTTTTCCCTCAATTAACATCACTCAAACAAATTACCTGGGCATTATTTCATTCTGGTCACTGAGATCTTAACTGGAGCAAATTGGCTGCTGTGATCCTTTGCAATGGTGTTTTTAAACCATTAACTATGAAACTTTTTGTGAAGATCTTGAAAGGCAATTGTATAGACGAATTCATTCTTCCCTTTGCAAGTTGAAGAGCATGTAATTCAAAATGCAGTGTTAATGTAATTACTAAACAATGATTGCACTTCAAAGTAGGATGCTAAATGTGGAGCCTTTGAAATATCTGAGATTTAATCAGGCACTAACTACATAAAAAGAAATCGTTTCCACAAAAATAGTGTTGTACAAAATGTGCAAAGTAATGATTCAGACTAACAACTCTAAATATTTTCATTTAACATAGAAACAAATATTAAAACACCAATTAACATTAGAGTATGAAAATGGAGTTAATCCCACAGTTTTATCATGCAGCTTCAATTTCTTCTTTTTAAATTTTTTTTGTGACCACTTTCCTTCAAAAAACTGTTTTAAGGCATATAATTGAGCATCCAATTTCTAAATGGACATTAAATCCACAAATACTACCTCACTATTTTTAAATTTATTTCTGTTTTTGTACGACTTATTTTAACAACTATATTATATATATTTACCGTAATTCCATTTTAAAATATTTATCATTGTAGTGCTGCCACAAAGTTAACAAATTTCAGGACATATGCTACAGGTTGAGCCCCTTTATCAGTCAGGACTGGGAGAAATTATAATGGCAGAATTTACTCCCAGTCCTGATGAAGGATCTGTGTTGCTCCAAATTTCCAGCATCTGCAGTCTCTCTTGCAACTCCATTGTGACTTGCAAATCTTTCATTCTTCCAGTGAAGAATATCTCAATGAATTAAAAAATTGAGGATCAATATCTGAAACATTAATATTCCACTTTCATTCTGTTTTAATGTTAAATTTTGCTCCTACACAGTTATCACAATTTTATCAGTCACGGTGTAAATTTGTCTCTTTTAGAATAATGTGTGTGGAACATGTGCAATATTTCAAGCTTTTGACTTCTGTGTTGTGTATGAAGTCCAAAGTTAAAATTTTTTGTGACTATAAAAGACAGTAATAAATTAATGTCAAAATAACATGATCAAATTATAATTGCTTAATGTGGTTAGACTGATAAAAGTAATGTTATCACAACCCATGGGATTAAATGTTTGGATCTTGTATAAAGTTGCATTTCTAATCCTAATGTTCATCAAAGACAACTAGTAATTATTATCTATATCTCCCAGTGCAATTTTGTAGGTTAATCTGTGTATTGACTGTAGGAAAGATTCTCCAGAGACCATTAATAAATGTTATTCCTCTGGTTGTGATTGAAGGGAATTGATTGTGAGGATTATGGAAGATGATGTTTTTGAATGAGGAAGGCACACGCCTTGGCAAATTCTACAAAAATGACAGATCAGTTTATCTATACTATTAATCAGTGCTCTGGATGGGTGAATTCTATAACCTATAGACTCACTTTCAAGGACTCTACAACTCATTTTCTCAATATTTACATTTATTTTTTGGATTTGCAAGGTTTCTGTTTGCATATTGGTTGTTTGTCCAGTTTGTGTGTAGTTGTTCATTGATTCTATTGTATTTCTTTGTTCTACTGTAATTGCCTGCAAGAAAATTAATCTCGGGGTAGTATATGGTGACATATATGTACTTTGATAATAAATTTACTTTGAACTTTGAATTTTGGCAGGTGGGGGAGATAACTGAGTCTAACTAAATTTGGGCTGTTCAAAATGAGGGATATTTAAAATAGTGTTCAGATTTTCCCTTCTGCTATATCAGGTTATAGGACAATAGGGCAGGTTGCATCACTGGTGTTTGATCTGCTAGTATCTCCAACCTTGCAAAAGTTGAAAATGAGTTCTATTTTCATCATTCTAGGTCAGTCTAAGATTGTATCCTGATTTTGGATTTACATTTTTTTTTTCAGTTTCAGAATCATCAGTCTTTTCCCACGGCATATTTTTCCCTACCAGGTATCAAGCAAACTTCACTGTGGTGAAGTCTAAAAACCATGTGATGAAATTCTTCCTCTATAAAGAAATTGTTTCCTACAGTAATATTTCTTCAGAAAACAGTCTAGGTGATGGTACTGCTATCCTGATGATCAGAGTACCTAGTTCTGAATAACCTTTGGACGTACAATTTCTCATCTTGGTGAAGACTGAATTTGCCAGCAGGGCACAAACAGTCTTCAACCTCACATGTTGATTCTGTTCCTCCTTCCACAGATGCTGAGTATTGAGAGCATTTTCTAACCTTATTATGGGGAGTAATTGGGTTATTACACAATTTTAATTCATGTTCGGTTTTGTATTAAGGTTACATATTTAGCTGTGTCATAGGCATTTCTTTCTACGCTGATGACATACTGGCCTACATGTCTAAGGGGAGAGTTATCTGGCCTTTGTAATGAAATTGAAAGTACATTTGTTGAGAGTACACTTACAGACAATGACTTCAGGGAATATTGTCACCTTATTGTTTGATTTTCATGTTTGGTTAATAAATGACTTGCTTGAGAGCAATTGCATACTTAGTGGTGTTACTTATTGAATCTAATCCTTTTACAGCGGTTGAAGGATGAGATAGCAGAGGTTACGAATGAAATTGAAAACCTAGGTTCAACAGAAGAGAGGTAAGAACTCAATTCTGTTTTCTCTTTGTTCCGTACGCAGTACCTGCATTGAGTGTTGTCAAAATTGTACCTACTTTTAGAAATACTCTGTTACGCAGAACAATTACATGTAGTTCTACATGATATCCTAAACAATGGTACAATTCACAACAACTCAGAGTGATTGGATTGATAATTTAATATGTAAAAACCATGTATTACTGGCCAACATTTAACTTAAAACTGCTGCCACATCAGAACCATAGAACACTACAGCACAGTACAGGCCCTTCAGCCCTCCATCTTGTGCCGACCCATGTAATTCTTAAAAAAAGTACTAAACCCACACTACCCCATAACCCTCTATTTTTCTTTCATCCATGTGCCTGGCCAAGAGGCTATTAAATACCCCTAATGTTTTAGCCTACACCACCATACCTGGCAAGTCATTCCAGGCACTCACAACCCTCTGTGTAAAAAAAAAAAACAAAAAAAAACTTACTCCTGATGTCTCCCCTAAACTTCCCTCCCTTAATTTTGTATATATGCCCTCTGGTGTTTGCTATTGGTGCCCTGGGAAACAGGTACTGACTATCCACCCTATCTATGCCTCTTATAGGGTGGATAGTCAGTAAGAACAGTAAGACTAGACTCTTTAGTAAGAGTTGTAAGTTTAGTGGGAATTTTGCCACAATACTATTTATTCATTGTAATGGTGATGGGAAGTGTTCAGTCATGAAACTCTCTGTCATTGTATGAGGCTGCATAAGTCATCTGGCTTCTCTCTTGCCTCTTCTCCTCACCTGTCCATCACCTCCCTATGATGCTATTCCTCCGCCCCTTTCTCCCATGCTCCACTCTTCTCTCCTGTCAGGTTCCTTCTTCAGCCCTTTTATCTTTTCCACCTATCACCTCACAGCTTCTCACTTCATTCACCCCCACCCCATCTACCTACCTTCACTTGTCACCTGCCAGCTTGTACTCCTTATACCTCCCCCCCCCCCCACACTTTATTCTGGCTTCTCCTCCCTCCCTTTCCAGTCCTAATGAAGGGTCTTGGCCCACAATGCCGATTCTTTATTCCTTTCCATAGATGCTGCCCGACCTGCTGAGTCCCTCCAGCATTTTTGTATGTGTTGCTTTGTTTCCAGCATCTGCAGAATCATGTTGTGTTTATTATGAGGTACATTTGGCTAGACGATCTTATTTCTTCTTTCTCATTAATATTATAAATTCATCCTTCTGTAGTAGTTGCAGCAGAGTGACAGCAAGTTGGAGGAAATCCCAAGTTATTATATGGAGATTATTTTATTGTGGCTTCCATTGTCACTGTTTCAACTTTTAAACATCCCGGAAGCTAGAGTGAAAAAGAGCAGATAAACCAAAAACAGGTTCTTAACAAGAATTTGCATAAAATACTCCCTTGTACAATAAATATTTGCCTTGGTTTCCAAGACTGCATTAGATTTCAAATGAGTTAAATTCATTCTTTTAACTGTAATAATATGGTGGTAATGTGCTACCCCTTGTTAAGTTTTCAAAATTTAAAATTGCCTGTGATCCCTATGGGTCTGTGACCAAAGGTGTTCTGCAGTAATCAGTGCTAGGATGTCTGTGATATGTGCAAATCTATGTTCTATATAGAACAAACACTCGGTAGCCAATTTATTAGCTAGCTCCTATTCAAAATAAAATGGCCACTGAGTGTGTGTTTGTGCTCTGTAGGGTGCTGCTGTAGTCCTTGTAAGATCCAACATGTTGTGCATTCAGAGATGTTCATTTGCACACCACTGTTGTAATAATGTATGTTATTTGAGTCGCTGTCACCTTCCTGCCTGCTTGAATCAGTCTGGCCATTCTCCTCTGACCTCTCCCATTTACAGGACATTTTTGCCCACAGAACTGCTGCTTACAGGATATTTTTTTTTGCACCATTTTCTGTAAACTCCAGAGACTGTTGTACATGAAAATCTTAGGAGATTAGCAGTTTCTGAGATGGTCAAACCACCCCATCTAGCACCATGGTCAAAATCACTTGGATCACATATCTTCCCCATTCTGATGTTTGGTCTGAACAACACCTGAACCTCTTGACCATGTTATTTAATCTGGGAAAACGTGAGGTGAAGCACTTTGGGAGGCCAAATATAAGGACTTACAGAGGGAAGCATTGACTTACAGAGGGATCCTGGGGTGCAAGTCACAAAAAGTGGCAATACAAGTAGATGGCGTATGACGTGTTTGCTTTCATCAGTTGAAGCAAAGATTATAAAAGTTGATGAATCATGTTCTCAGTGTATAAAGCTTTGGTTAAGCCACTTTTGGGGTACTGTATGCAGTTATGATTACCGCGTTAGAGGAAAGATACGGAGGCTTTGGAGACACTGCAGAAGAGGTTCACTAGGATGTTGAACATGAGGAAATGTGCAGATGCTGAAAATTCAAACAACACACACAAAATGCTGGTGGATCACAGCAGGCCAGGCAGCATCTGATGAAGGATCTCGGCCCAAAACGTCGACAGTGCTTCTCCCTATAGGTGCTGCCTAGCCTGCTGCGTTCCACCAGCATTTTGTGTGTGTCACTAGGATGCTGTGTGGATTAGATAGTATAAGCTATGAGGTGAGTAAACAAATTATTTTCTCTGGAGTGATGGAGCCTGGGGAGAGCTGTGATAGAATTTTATAAAATCTTGAAGGACATGGGTAGATTGTCAGAATCTGTGCTCTGGGCTGCAGATGTGAAATACTAAAGGGCATAACTTTAAGGTGAGAGGGCTACACTTAAAGGAGATATACAAGACAGGTTTTTGACACAGTAGCAGGTGCCCAAACTGTGCTGCCATTTGTGATGTGGGAAGCACATATGATAGTTCAAGTTCAATTGTCATTCAATCAAACATGTGTGCAGCTATACAAACAACTTTCCTCCAGGGCCAAGGTGCAAAGCACTGTATATACAATCACACAGAGCACATATAGTTACAATAGCATATACACTCTCAAACTAAGATTAGCACAAGTCCATGAGTGGCATGTCCTGAAGATTGATGGTGCATGGGATGTTGTCGTGGAGCCTCGCTTCTGCAAGAACAAGCACGCAGCAGTTCCTCATCTCCCACAGATGAAGGCAGTCCAGCTTCTGACATGGTGCCAATGTGATTTCTTCTGTAGATGTTGAATTCCAAATTATAAAGGCTGATTTATACTTGTGCGTATGGGCTATGCCGCAGCCTACGCCGTAGCCCTGATTTTCACTTCTGCATAGCTCTATGCCGTAGCGAGCATGCTTTAGTGTGTGCCAAAACGCTAGTTGGTGATGGGGTTTCTATGCCACTGTGAGTTTCTTCGTGAGAGACATGGATGAGGAAATGCATTTCAAACATTTTTGCCTGTCGACAGGTAGATTTGACGATTTGGTTCATCTATTTTGCATCGGTGTACAGACATGGTGGAGAAGAAGCAACTGGAAATGGATAGGAGGAAATGCGATGCTACCAATCACGGTTGTTGCGGTCTGCGTCACCGCGACACGTGAGTTACTCTTTTGGGGAGGTGCACGTCACCCTATGGCAAAGGGTACGGCGTAGGGTACGCGGTACCTACGGCATAGATGTGACGCACAAGTATAAATCAGCCTTAATTCTGAAAAATTAACTGAACAGGCAACATTGCAAATAATTTGCTCTATATAGTTTAAACAATAAGAACTTAACAGCGATGGGTGTGTGGAACACAGAGCCATGGGCAGTGTAGAGGCAAATATATTTAAGATGTACTTAGATTGGTACATGGATGATAGAAAACGGGATATGTAGGAAGGAAAAGTTAGATTGATCTTAGAGTAGGTTAAAAGGTTGTCCCAATATCGTGGGCTGAAATGCCTGAATTATGCTGTAATGTTTAATGTTCTATGATCTAAGATAACAACCATGGGACACATTCAGAGATATTTTGGGATTCCTACCAGGCTTTTTTCTGTGTGAAGATTTTTATAGGCAGTACCAAGGCTTTCTGTTGTGAATCACTGATCCATTTTGAAACAAGTAACCATGTATGTCAGCAGAAAAAAATCAGTAAGGTTGTGTGAAGGGCTTGAATTAAATAATTTCCTGTCAATGCAATGTTAATATTGGATTGGCTTACCATTGCAACTTCCTTAAGGTGTGACATCTTTCTGTTGCTCTACACCAGACTCTTGCACACCATGTTCAGCCTGGTTAGTGCCTCCTGCCAGTGATGCTGCTGCTGTTCTCGAGTAAAGCATCCCATGTTGTCAGCTAAGGCAATCTTCACTGTGCAGTTCCTCCCACTCATCAGATTGTGCTCTTTTATTGCCAGTTCCTACATTGAGTTTTATTCCTGCCTCCACATTATTGGTCCAATGACAAGGTGTTGCCTGGTCTATTAACTGTTCCAACCTTGGAAAGGCTGAAGTGTTACTGAGATTGTACTGTATTTATTAACTAGCTTTTTCTAAAACTGGGAACAAATCTTATCCTGATGTGTATCAGCATGAGACATAGGAACAGATTCAGACCATTCAGCACATTGAGTCTGCTCAGCCATAAAAGAATACCAATGAAAGGGTCTCAGCCTGAACATCAACTGTTAATTCATTTCCATAGATGCTGCTGATCTGCTGAGTTAGAACATAGATGTGTACAACACAGGAACAGGCCATTCAGCCCACAACAATGTGCTGAAGCAGCTAAAAAGCAAATTAAAACACCCTAACACTAATCCCTTCTACCTACACCATGTCAGTGTCCTTCTATCCATATATTCATGTGCCTATCCAAACTTTTCTTAAGAGCTGCTAATGTACTTGCCTCTACCACCATACCAGGCAGTGCATTCCAGGCATCCATGACTCTGAGTAAAAAAAACTTGCCCCTCACATCCCCCTCTCACCTTCAGTGCATGCTCTCTGGTATCAGGAATTTCAACCCTGAGAAACAGATACTGTCATTACACCCCCCCATCTTTGAACATCGATTTCTCGAACTTAGAGTAATTTTCTTCCCCCCACCCCCCGACCACCATCTCCATTCCTTTGTCCCTCTCTCACCTTATCTCCTTACCTGCTCATCGCTTCCCTTTCCTGTGGTGCTCCCGCTTTCCTTTCTTCTATGGTCTTCTACCCTCTCCTATCAAATTCCCCCCTTCTCTAGTCCTTTATCCCCTTCACCAGCCAACTTCCCAGCTCTTTATTTCACCCCTCCCACTCTCCCCAGTCTTACCTATCACTTCTTGCTTTGCACTTCTTCCTCCCTGCCCCCTACCACCTTTCTCTAACCTCTCATCTATATTTTCCCAGTCATGGCCCGAAATGTTGATCGCTTACTCTGTTCCATAGATGCTGCCTGGCCTGCTGAGTGCGTGTTACTCTCTGTCCACTCTATCTATGCCTCTCATAATCTTAGAAAACGTCTATCATCTCCTCTCCAGCATTTTGTATGTGTTACTCTTAAAAATATTCTGTAGCTGCATTCATTTTAAAAAAAAAACACACCCAAATTCTTGTTACTTGCCCCTCCCCCTTACATATCTGTCCCCAAAACTTCTGTTAAAGCTCCTGTTGTGTCCCACATGTTGCTAGTGCCAAATCCTAATTTGATCAATCTCATTCCCTTTTTACCATGTCCACCCACATGGCACCAGAAGAGGTGTAGTTACCATACTGTGTGATAAAATACATCCAAAAATTGCAGCCAGTTGATTGTTTATCTCTAGCGAGGGAAATTTGGTTAGGTTTGTATTCAAATATTCTGTAATGTATTGTAATATTACTATGATCCGATGGTTAATAATATTTTAGTTAACAACAGCACAATGCATCTCGTTCACTTCTATTTGCCTGGCTTCCAGTAGAGGCTTGTGCACAGGGCACAAGGTCAGTGCTGATGCAAAAAAAATAATTCATTGTTTGAATAGTGACAGAACAAATTATGTTGTTACAAGCTAAGTAGCTTCAAAATCAGCATGGAGTTTTTGGAATGTGATGAGAGCTTTTCATCGGTTCAGGGCTCGAGCATCAACAATCCACTTTGTTATTCATGATGAACATTGTTGTTAAGATGATTTTGTCAGCCATAAAGGAATTATGCAGGAAGTTTCGTGCACCCATCTTGTGTGACTTAAACAATGCCTAATTCGAAAGCTATTTCTGAATAGGTGCTAAATTTGATATTGTATGTCTACAGTATGTTTATTAAGATACAGCACGAAACGGGCCCTTTTGGCCCTTTGAGCCATGCCACTCCCTAATTTAACCCTAGCCTAATCACTGGGCAATTTACAATGATGAATTAACCTTCAAGAGCATGTCCTTCTCTTATAGTTACATCTTCTAAAGGTGATTAGTAGTGAAGCATTATAATGGATTTTTTTTAAAAACAAGAAAGTTAATAGCCTTTGATAACTGCCAAGGTATTAAGCTCTAGAGTTCCCTGTGTAAACCTATCTGCTTTTTCCTTCCAGACTCTCAATTAAACCTGTCTCTTCCAACAAATTGACAGTCACATGCCTTAACAAACCATTTAGTTTAGTTGCATTTAGTTGATTTACTACTTCAGTTCTGTTATATAAATGAAGGTACTTTTTTTAATCCAATGGAAGATCCCAAAGACATTTCATGAGTTAAACTAAAAGCACCAATTGACAAAAAAATAGTTAAGACAAAACTAATCTATAAAACAACAGCAATACTAAACTGTATATTTAAAGTGCAGGTTGATAGGTTTCTGGTTAGTAAAGGCATTAGAATTTAGAGAAGGCAGGAGAAATGGGGTTGAGAGGGGAAAAAATCAGCCATGACTGAATGGTGAAGCAGATGTGATGGCCTAATTCTGCTCCTATGTCTTATGAATCCAAATTGTCGACTAGTCATTTCCCTCCTGACCTGCTGAGTTCCTCCAGCAGTTGGTTTTGCTGCAGTTCACAGCATCTGCAGTCTCTCGTGTCTCTTCCATACTCTTGCATTACAGGTTTCTTTGTGTGGCATTTTTTAAATTTTCCCAACTCTGTTTACAACAGTAAAACAAACCATAAAATACCTTGTATAATGTGGTTTCTGTGCCATTTGGATCAGGAACGTCCCAGGTTACATTTCCAGTCACAACTAATTCTTCTTCTGATCTTTCGTGTTGCTAGGCACGAAATTTGGGAAATCACTCAGTGGTGTTGTCTCTGAAACACTGTCCAAAAACTGCTGCGACAGAAAAATGCTGGTGTTTTTACCTTTGGCTGACCAGCAAAGTATGCCTGCACACCACCTCATAGTTCATTGTATGACTGCATTAGACAGTTATTTCATTAGGTGTAAAGCCATTAAGATGATTAAATATGATATTTAATTACCATAATTAATTATCCAGAAATTCTTTCTTTATCGTGCCTTGTATTGGTTCTATTGTCTTTTGTAATTGTTGGAAATTATTATCTGTAGTATAGCAAGAGATAGCACTTAGCCACATATTGATTGAGTTTATTTTCTTACCCCCTCACCCTTCTCTCTTTTTCCATTTCTCATTCCGGCTCTCCCTCTTACCCCTTCACCTCTTCTGCCTGTCACCCCTTCATCTGGTGCCCCTCCTCCTTCCATTTCTCCCATGGTCTACTCTCCTTCCCTGCCAGATTCCTCCTTCAGCCCTGGCCTTTTCCACCTATCACTCCCCAGCTTCTCACTACAACCTCCCTATCCCATTGAGTTACCTTCCCCTAACCTTGTCTAGCCTATCACCTGCCAGTTTATACTCCTCCTCCTCCCCCAGCCCCTTAATCTGGCCTCTTTCAAGCCCTATCTTTCTAGTCCTCATGAAGGATCTTGGCCTGGAACATAGTTTTTTTTAAATTCCTTATTCCTTTCCATAGATGCTGCCTGATCTGCTGTTTTCCTCTAGCATTTTGTGTCTGTTGTTTTGGATTTCCAGTATCTGCAGAATCTCTTGTTATAGAAACATAGAAAACCTACAGTACAATAGAGGCCCTTCAGCCCACAAAGTTGTGCCGAACATGCCCCTACCTTAGAAATTACTATGCTTAGCCATAGCCCTCTGTTTTTCTAAGCTCCATGTACCTATCCAAAAGTCTCTTAAAAGACCCTATCGTATCCGCCTCCACCACTGTTGCCGGCAGTCCATTCCACGCACTTACCACTCTCTGCATTTTTTAAAAAAAACAACTTACCCCCTGACATCTCTATACCTACTCCCCAGCACTTTAAACCTGCGTCCTCTTATGGCAACCATTTCAGCCCTGGGAAAAAGCCTCTGACTATTCACACGATCAGTGCCTCTCATCATCTTATACATCTATGATCTTATACATCATTATACGTTATGATTGGCTTTATATTGTCTTTAGTCAAATACAAGTTCAGTAGTTGATAATTTAAAAAAAACATCAAAGCTTAATAAAGTTCCCAGTTTTATCAAAGGGTCTTTGACCCAAAATGCCCACTCTTGTTTCTCTTCCCAAAGATGCAGCCTGACCTACTGTGTATTTCCAGCATTTTCTCTTTTTATGGCACATTTTAGTGATCAGTGGCTGTCCTTTTCAATTAATGTGTAATTTTAATTCATTTTTCAGAAAAAAATATGCAACGAAATAAGCAAGTGGCCATGGGCCGGAAGAAATTCAATATGGATCCCAGAAGGTAAGAAATCTTGTTGCTTCCATGTTGTCAGTGTTTTGAGTGAGGTTGTGTCTTGTCATTATATTGCTGAACATGCACATAGACGTCATTAATTGTCACAACAGCTATTGGGTTAAGTCAATGATCATACAAAGGAGAGGTTCTGGTACAAGGGAGTCCTTAATCTCTCTCAGTTTTGTGAGACATTTGTCCTTAGTTCATCCATGAGTATGGGGGAGAAGTAAATATGACAAACCTATTTCAATCCATCAAGGCTGCTCCTTTCAGCAAACTGTGAGCAATTTTTCATGTTTTGGTTCTTGCTTGCTCTATTGGGGGGGCAGATGATATAGATTTGATAAAGGTTAATCAATTTTTCAATCACAATTTCAAGTTGACATTTATCTAGGTCACAGAACATTGGAGCAACACTGGTCTCAGAGGCTTATGATTTTTAAACAGTTGATAAGTATCAACGAATGAAGTTAATATTAAGCGGGTAAAGATATGTTCTTTGTAAATTGGGAAAAGGGCAAGTTTTATTACTTGTCCTCAATGATAGTTTTTTAATGATGAGCTGTTATTCTTCTTGCCACCTTCAGTGAAATTGCTCAGGATTTCAAAGATAGATCTGCATTATTCTATGATGTTATTTATGCCATCTTACACGATTTGTTAATTAGCATTTACAGGCTTTGCACTCAATACAGGCAATTTTATTTTCAAAGCATGGAACATATTGATTTGAAACTAGGATGGCTAATTGAAACTCATTCTGAAAACATCTGTCAAAGATCATTTTCAAAGTGGGAATCCCAAATGAATTCCTGTAATTTGTTTTTGCGAATACCTCCAAATAAATAGCAATGCTTTTTTAATACTTTATGCAAAAAGGGAACTAATTGTATTTTTAAATTTAATTTCTTCATGAAAAATGATGGCAGCATCTAATTCTTTATACATCATAATATTTAAGGCATTTAGCTGTAAATGCACTGCTATTATTACATGAATCCTCAGATTTAATGATGTTATTAGCATACTTGTCTGTGTACATATTTGCTACAGAAGTTACATGTGTAGGAAAAAAATGTTACAGATCTTGGAAGTGGTGAGAGGTATTGAACTACGCAATAAATTAGTAACATCTTTCTTCACTACTGTATGTTCAGATTTCAGTCATAGTAACAGTATTTTTATTTACAGCTGTTATGGTACTGACATGCTAGCTATCTTTTTTGAAAAGCATTTTTGTGCAAAATGATTTGAGAAATTTTTACAATCTATTTAACACTATGAATGAAATTGAATGAAATTAATTTATTTCGGTCAGTACAAACATAACAAAAAGCATCATTTATAACGATGATTTCATAGGACAAATTACAACAAAAAAATTGATATTCTTTAAAACAGACTGAAAGGAAGTAGGCTGAAGCTACAGCTCATTACGCCTACCCCTCTGACTTATACAATAACATATTTGGCATCAATCATTACATCAAAAACAAAAAAATTCATAATCTTTTAACATGAAATCCAATTACAGATATCATTTATTTACATTGCTCCCATTCGTTTTAAATCATGTATTTTATATTTGTTCATTAAATAATTTTTTAAACTTGTTAAGTGTAGTGCATGTTTTTAAATTCTTACTAAAACTGTTCCATAGATTCACCCCTCTGACTGAAATACAATGATTTTTTACATTTGTTCTTATCTTTTGTTTGTGAAATATACATGTTCCTCTCAAATCATGTTGATTTTCTCTCATTTTAAACAACCTTTGGATACTTTGGGGTAGTTGTCCATTTTTTACTTTATACATAATTTGTATTATTTTAATATCTACAAAATCTCTGAATTTTAAAGTGTTTAGTTGAATAAATAGTGGATTGGTTGGCTCATAATAACTTGTCTTATTTTCTATTCATGTAACTTTCTTTTAGAGTAGAAAAATTGAATTTGTATTTGTTTTGTATGTATTTCCCTGTACCTCCACACAGTAAGTCATGTATGGGACCATAAGTGAACAGTATAATGTATGGAAAGATTTGACGTTTTTGCTTTGACGATTTATTTGTGGTTTCCAACTTAATTTACTATCTATTACCACTCCTAAAAAATTTTGTTTCAGATACCTTATCAATTTCAACATCATTTATATTAAGTTTACCATATGAGTTTGGTACACAGTTTCCAAATATTATGAATTTAGTTTTACTTAGATTCAGTGATAATTTGTTAGTATTAAACCATTTCTTTATCATTTTTAGTTCGTTCTCCACTGTATCCAAAAGTTGTTTCAGATGTTCCCCACTACAAAATATAGTTGTATTATCAGCAAATAATATACATTTTATGTCTGAGAGACCAAACATATATCTTTTATATACAAAGTGAATTAATCGTTTATGACTTTCTTACAGCAGTAAATGAAGTTTATTTGGAACAGGCTGAAAGTCTGTATTTTTGGATAGATGGTGGAAATAAGGAAATATAATTTAATTAAAATAACAAAAGTCATTATTTTACTGAACTACATTAACAGTAATATGGTTCTGTGATCATTAAAGTAGCTTTCAACCACATTAACAGGTTAGTTATTTTTTGGATTATTATTCTACTTCATCAAGAGAGTTCCATTATTAAAGCACATTTTGGGATTTGTTGGAGACCAGCCAAACTGCATGAAGTCAGGATTCCTGTAATGTCAAAAGGTTTAATTATTGTAATTGCCTTCATTCCACTTCATGCTATTGCCAAATAATTGACGGCTAACAATTGGGCATTGTTGCATTGAACTGTTAGTGTTAAGCAAAATTGTTAGCGTTGAAAATGAATATAATACATAAATGATCTTGTATCTGTTTACTAATGGGTAAATACACTCAGTGCCCACTTTATTGGGTACACCTGCTCATTTAATCAAATATCTAATTAGCCAATCATGTAGCAACAACTCAATGCATAAAAGCGGGTAGACATGGTCAAGCGGTTCAGTTGTTGTACACACCAAACATCTGAATGGGGAAGAACTATGATTTAAATGACTTTGACTGTGAAATCATTGGTGTTAGATGAGGTGGTTTGAGTATCTCATCTCTTGGAATTTTCACGCACAATAGTCTTTAGAGCTTACAGAGAATGGTGCAAGAAAAATAAACATCCAAAGAGTGGCAGTTCTGTGGTCGGAAACGTTTTGTTAATGAGAGAGGTTAGCGGAGAATGGCCAGACTGATTCAAATTGACAGGAAGGTGACATTAATTCAAATAACCACATGTTACAACAGTGGTGCACAGAAGAGCATCTCTGAATGCATGACTCATCGAACCTTGAGGTGGATGTGCTACAGCAGCAGACTACCATGAACATACACTCAGTGGCCACTATATTGGGTGTAGGAGGTACCTAATAAAGTGGACACTGCATGTAAACTTCTTTGATCATAGAAAATAAAAATCTAAAATAAAAACAGAAGATGCCGGAGCCACTCAGCAGGTCAGGCAGCATCAGTGGAAAAAGAAGCAGGTATTTTCTTTGCAGCAATTTTCCATTGTTTACACTTGATTATTTTTAAAGCTACAACACATTAAATATTTGGTGCAGTAATATCATAACACCTTATAATGCTTGTGATTGTGCATCATTCCTGATTTTAAAACCCACAATAACCTGAATTTATAACAGAATACTTTATTTTTGGTCTTTTGATCTATATAACAGTACATTTAAAAGCACATTACTGACAAAAGGTTCACACCAATTTCTTGCAGCACATTTTTATTAAACAAATGATACAGTGGAAATTAGTTTTAAATTAATCTGTTTTCATATCTGTACATTCTGTTTGATATTTGTGAAAGGTTTTAAATTCTGATTTTTGTGAGCCTTGAAGCTGATTTTTAATCTAAGTCTCTTGATTGTATCACATCTATTCATTCTCTTGCAAAAACATTGCACCCTCTTCCTCTACTGGACTGTATTTTATTGTGCCCATGGTAATGTGATAGGTTAAAATAAACCACTGATATTATTGTCTTTAAAAGCTTCAATTGAATTTCAAGTGTATTCTTTGCTACAGGGAATTCAATTTCTGATTGAAAATGAGCTGTTAAAGAATACTCGAGAGGATATTGCGCAGTTTCTGTACAAAGGAGAGGGACTAAACAAGACTGCAATTGGGGATTACCTAGGAGAGAGGTAATATTGGTTATGGTTTATTAATTTTTGACTCGGTGTATTTTGTAACAACTAATCTATTTTCCACTCCAAACTAAATCTGTATCAGCCTGTTTCCAGTCTTCATAATCTTCTTCAAAAGTCTTCACTATTTTTTTTATTCTGAGTCTCTTTCTCCAAAATCTATTATTTGCTTGATGCCTATCTTATGCCCATGTGACATACACAGAGCTAATTTATTTATGTATGGATTGCTACGCACGTTAATACTGTGCATGTACTCTTTCCAGCACAGTAAAAAATCTGATTAAAAGGTCCCATTTTAACTGAAAGTAGCAGCAGGTCGCATACTAACCCACTAACACACGTGTGTCAGTTGTCACTTGTCATTGTCTCAATCAGGCTTCTAGCCCATTAGACTGGGCTAGAGTCGGGAGATGATTTCTTAATGCAGATTGCAATTCCATGGTATATCGTGCACACAATTTGGAACCTTCACTGGTGCAACTCCACCTGTGTGACATTATAAAGGCTCATAAAAGATGCTGCTGGAAACTCTTTAGAAACAAAAGGCAGGAAGGTTTCAATGGTTCATAGGAAAAATATTACTTTAAATAAATCCACAATAATCAAAGTTCAAAATTCAAAGTCAATTTATTATCAAAGTACGTATGTTACTATATACTACCCTGAGATTCGTTTTCTTGTGGGCATTCTCAGTACAACAAAGAATTACGATAAAATCAATGGAAAAATTACACACAAACCAAAGATGGACAAACAAACAATGCACAAAAGATAAACTACAAACACAAAAAAAACTAATAATAAATAGTACTGAGAACATGAGTTGTAGAGTCCTTGAAAGTAAGTCCATAACTTGTGGAAACCATTCAGTGTTGCTGTGAGTGAAGTTATCCATGCTGGTTTAGAAGCTTGCTGATTGAAGGGTAATAATGGTGGTTGAACCTGGTGGTGTAGTACCTAAGGCTTCCATACCTCCCCCTCTGAAGACAGCAGTGCGAAGAGAACGTGACCTGGATGGTGAGGTTCCTTGATGATGGATGCTGCTTTCTTTTGCCAGCCCTCCTTGAGGATGTGGTCAGTGGTTTATTGGTGAATAACTCAATGGTCGGTAATGAGTGCTTGCCACTATTGGGAGGCCTCCACAGTATTGTGTCCTCCATCTGACTATCTGCATAAAGAGCCCAATTTCCAACTATGAGAGGAGTAGCATTCCGCTTTAAAGTAACAGCAGCTCACATGTTGATTGCAAATAAAACTGAAGCCTCAAAATGGCTGTTGCCTCACAGATGTAATGCTGAGAGTTTTTGGTCTGATCACATGAAGGACAATATTATTTCATTGCGCTATTATTCTAAGTGATGTAAAAATGTAACATACCTTCTGTAAAAGTTGTATTCTGACCTCTTACAGGGATGAATTCAATGTCAAAGTTCTTCATGCATTTGTGGAGCTTCATGAATTCACAGACTTAAATCTGGTGCAGGCTTTGCGGTAAGAATGATTAGTAATGAAATGCAAAAAAAAAGATATTAGCATTTAAGCTGCCTAGCAGTGTTTGTCATGTTTTTTTTTTCAATCCTCAAGTAATTTGCAGATATTTTGCTCATCAATAGTGGCCTGCTGTCTAGGAAGTGACAGTGGGCTAATTATAAGATTAAAATAGATGGTAAGTTTATCAAATGAATGTTTAGTCCGAACCCTTTACAGAAATTAAAATCAATCTTAAAATATTCTTGATTGTGTTATTCAATTGCATGTTACACACCTCTAAATAAATTTGTAATTAATTAACAACTCAGTTAGCTGTTGTCAATAAATGGAGTTTTTATGCAAAATCCTGTATAGCTATTTAAAATAGTGTTCCAGTTAATTGTGACACGACAGGGCCAGTATATTTTGCTGTAATTGTTGCTGTCCCAATTAGCCAGAGTTTCATGGAAATAGTTAAAAAGATATATATTTTAAAAAAAGATTCACTGAGTACAGTAACAAATTATGTACTTAAATGAAATGCAGAACAAATTGGAGCACTACCAATGTTACCACCGTATTATAAAACTGTTCCTAGTAATAATAAGTTCCTAATAGTTATCAATGGAGGAATTCAACCAGTATGTGCTACTGTTCTTTTATTGATTGTAAATGAACAAGAACTACACAGACACCTAGTGCAGATAATGGACTGACTTCATACAATGCTTTTGATTATTGCATCCTCCAAACCTTTATTTTCATTGTAATATACAAGATGATTGTTGATACCTTGGTTTTTTGTTGTTCCTAACTTGCTGAAGTATTGAAATCATTTTATTTTCACTTTCAGCCATTTCTGGCATCTCCAAGCCTGAATGCTTGGAACCGCAGTGAGCAAAACAGTTCTGAATTGTCTTACTGTTTATTTCTCACTAAACATCAATGACAGAAATCACTGCTTTTTGAACACAAACACACGCAACTGACACTATTTAAAAATTGTTGGCTCTAAGCAGAGTTTAGTGTCTAATGGCTACACGAGTGCAACACGACTAGTTAGAAGCTGTTTGGCAACAGTCTCCCGTCCCAGTTAAGTGGCATGGTGTCCGAAATAAACAAAAGGAATCCCAGCTATTTTCTTGATTAGATTTTGTTTTTTAATGGTTGTCCCTAATAAGTGGCTGCATCAGTTAACCAAAATCTGCTGTACGTAAATTGCTGGGTGTAGATGGAGCCAGATATTGTTACGAAAGCTGACTACCTTTTAACCAAAAGCGCTACATTAGTTTGATCTATCATTTCAGTATTCTAATAGGTTCACCACAGTATCAGAATGAAACTGTACTGGCTCGATTTTATTATGATTATGTGATTGTGATTAATATAGTAGTATGTGGTAGAAACGGAATGTACAAAGAAGATCGATGCACAATTTGGGTTGCATAATCTTGCACCAATAGATTGGTACAGAAATCTAAAATTTTATCATTTTGGGAGACATCATTGTGCTTTTAACACGGAAGGAGATTAGTTTGGATTGTTTGGTATTAAATGCCTTAATCGGTTTCATGCTGCATTTAGAGAAAGTGGAGAGGGATAAATAAGTTAGCCATGATGTAAGTACAGAGTAGACCTGATGGGCCAAATGGCCTAATTCTGCTCCTGTGTCTTGTGTTCTAATAGTTTAAGCAACCTCCAAGTTCCTTAGCTGAAGTTGGAAGTTCCCATTGTGTGGAGAATGTCACTAGTTACCTAACTAGTTTAGGCTGCAGATAAGCTATTGAACAAGTAGGTCATGTATTCCTGTTGATGACTGAATTATTCCGGTTTCATACTCATTTATGTCAACTTGTCAGGTTAGATCTCTAAATCCTATCTAGTAATGCCTGTTTGAAATACATCAATGCTTAGGTCTGTTGAATACACAATTTATCACCTCACTGTTGCCCCCCCCCCCCCCCCCAAACGCCTGAAGGAATATCAGACTGAAAACGTAGTACAGGGTAAGTCAGGTAATGTAGTGAGGCAGATAATTGACCTTCTGATCAATTTTGTTTGATCTTGATCTCTGTTGTTGGTTGTGTGGCGATTGCACGGCCAACTGTTTGCTCCATTTCCTCTGTATCCAAAAGACATGCAGGTTGGTAGGTTAATTGCCCATTTTAAATTGCCCCCAGTGTGTAGGTGAGGTGTAGAATCTGGATGCAGTTGGCATAAATGTGGGGGGAAGGGGTTACAGGGAAAATTATTAAAGGGATTGCACTGTGAGCCAGCACAGACATTATGGGCTGAAAAGTCTCACTCCATAATGTATGAAAATATGTTGCCCACAGTATGAAACATCTGTGAAATTCCTGCACAACTTGGAGCAGAATGTAATAGATTTCAGGTTGCTCGACTAGTGTACGCTTCAATGTTCTGTTTATTTTCATTTAAGTGCTCCTTCAATATATCATTAGAGTAAAATGCACTGATAGATTGTACAAAATTTATGTAGTATGTATGAAATAAGATGAACAATTTCCCAATGAGATAGATATAAAAATTTGTCTTGTATAACCAAAAAATATTTTGAATAAACAGATTTTCTCTTAGATTTAGAGGCCACTCCAGTGCCATTACTAGATAAATAATATACCACCTTGTATTCTGAAATATGCCACTCATTATCCTCATAAAAATGTTGGTGTTAATACAGTGATGCATGTTGGTTCTATCTTGTGACTAAAATTTAGAATCTATAATCTGAATATTAGCAATTTACTCTTTTTAAACTGATATAAAAATATCAGGCAATTTCTGTGGAGCTTCCGGTTACCTGGAGAGGCACAGAAGATTGACCGAATGATGGAAGCTTTTGCACAGAGATATTGTCATTGTAATCCTGGAGTCTTTCAATCCACTGGTAAGCCACACCGGTGCCTTGTATGATTTAGTCATTTAATTCAATGATAAAATGTTTTGAGCTAAAATAATAAGGAACTATTTAGTTTTTTCAATAGAGCTCTAGAGTAAATATTTGAATATTGTGTTGGTTAAACTAATTTGATTTCTCAAAGTTCAAAGTAAACTTATTTATCAAAGTACATATATGTCACCATATACTACCCTGAGCTTAATTTTCTTGCGGACATTCATAGTGAATAGGATCCCAATAGAGTCAATAAAAAAACCGCACAGAAGTGAAAAAATGCCCACGACAGATATGGACAAATATTGAGAACACAAGTTGTAGAGCCCTTAAAAGTGATTCCAGAGGTTGTGAAATCATTTCAGTGTTGGGGCAAGTGAAGTTAAGCCCTTTGGCTCAAGAGCCTGATGGTTGAAGGATTAACTGTTCCTGAACCTGGTAGTGTGGGAGGTGAGGCTCTATGCCTCTTTCCTGATGGTAGCAGTGAGAAGAGAGCATGGTGGGAGGAGGGGGCCCTTGATGTTGGGTGCTCCTTAATGTGCTCAATGGTGATGCTGTATATTGAAATTGACACGGAAGGGGGCAGTGTCAGTAGTTCCTCGAGAGAACAGTGGCAGAGTGACATATGGAGGTGTTTCTTTCAAAAACAATTCATTTATTTTACCAATTTGAATAACATTTTAATTTTAGCAAATTTTGCATAAACATATTAGAGTCCTTGTAGAACACGACACCACAAAAAGAATCCCTTTGGCCCTTCTAGTCCATACTGAAATATTAATCTACCTAATTATATTATTTATATTAATATGTATTTTTAATTTAAGTACAAAACTGAAGTCCAGTTTTCTTTGCAGATACCTGCTATGTGTTATCTTTCGCGATTATCATGCTGAATACTAGTCTACATAATCCAAATGTTAAGGATAAACCCAGTGTGGAGAGGTTCATTCTGATGAACAGAGGAATAAATGATGGTGGTGACTTACCTGAAGAACTACTACGTGTGAGCATCACAATTTATTGCTGTGTTTGTGTGATAGAGGCAGCATTGAATAATGTACAGTACCGTTCAAAAGTACTTAGGCCCATATGTATAGCTAAGACTTTTGCACAGTACTGTATTAGTCAACATGGAGTGGAGAGCAAGTTTGTAAATTGACTGTTCATGAGATCAGAGTTACTTTTCTGACCTTACAGTTAAGACTTGCAACATTTGGTCCACAATAACTTTGTGACAGTCACTTTCCATGATGGCTGGAACTTGAAAATTCACAGACTTACAAATATGGAAAAGGTTTTATTTTATATTTGATCCGCATTTTATTATTAATAAAATGTAACTAATTCCTATGTTTGTTAACAGAATCTATATGAAAGTATTAAGAACGAACCGTTCAAAATTCCAGAAGATGATGGCAATGACTTGACTCACACATTCTTCAATCCAGATCGAGAGGGCTGGCTCCTCAAACTAGGTTAGTTAACTCGGTTTAGTTTCAGGTGGTCTCCCATCTTGGGAATTATAATTATTTTCAGTACAGTAAGTCAGTTGAGTTTTATAGTGTGAAACATTAATAGTGCATTTTTGTGAAAACTGCTTTAAGACGATAAATTATAGTGAAGAATGGTACTGAATTCTTTAAGTATTGGAACTTAAATGTAAAAGCAAGTCAGAATATATGGAAGTTAGTGGTGTTTAAGGATATATGAACGCTATAAACATTGTCTTAAATTTTCTATATAATTCTGAAATGTTAGTATAATTCAACCTGACCATTTAAAACCATAAGACATAGGAGCAGAATTAGGCCATTTGGCCCATTGAGACTGCTCTGCCATTCCATCATGGCTGATTTATTATCCCTCTCAACTCCATCCTCCTGCCTTCTCCCTGTAACCCAAGGGTTACCACTTCTTTTTAATGCCATGGACCCCTACCATTCACTGAGGGGTCCGTGGAACCCAGGTTGGTAACCCCGGTTACGAATTACAAAACTATCAACCTCCACTTTAAATATACACAGTGAATCATATCCAAATCTCAACATACTTCAAACAAAAGTTTAATAATGTACTTAAAATGCCTTTTGTATTAAGCCCCATTTCATTAAATGAAAAACAATTAGTGATTTATAAATTTTCTTTCTAATAATTTTGATGAGTTTAGGATTATTCATATCAATCATGTTAAAAGATGTATGCTAAGTATTCAGTCTATCATGAACGCAATTCAAGGAATTTTCTTTGGTGGATTCTTATGGATTTTTCATTCCAGCTTCCAAAATAATATATTAATACCTTTTTATGTGACAATCTGATTTAATATTTACAGCTAATTTAGTAGATAAGTGGTTTGAAAGAATTATGGTAGCAAAGGGATTGCTATAACCAACTGAAATATTGATTGTTGTTGCAAATATAAAATTGTAATAATTCTAAAATAGAATGCCATTGCATTTTACTTCCAATTTTTTAAAAAACATTGCTGTACATTTTACCATTTGCCTGTAACCAGAATTGAAGTGTATTGTATAAAATTACAATGTATGGCTTTAAAATGAGAATGGTGTGCTCTGGATTAAAATATATACACTTTAATCCTCCCTACCTAGAATTAGCCTTCACATTCCACAGTGCCACTGGAGGTTGACTAGTGTATTAAAAGGAATTTAAAGTCAAATTTATAAGCTAATTGATTCTTCCCTTTATTTAACAAATGCTAAGAGACCAATTATATTGCACATTTTTAGCAGTTGAAGGTCTAGGGCTTCAACCATTAAAACCTGCAGATCAATTTTGTTTTGAAATTTTCTGAACAGTTCAGTAATTATCCTTCATTCTTCAGAATGCATTGACATTCATTACAAGCCATTTCTATCTGCATTGTTCTTCCTCCATGCAACGTCCATTGCTGCTTAATCTCATTGCTAATCAAATACATCCTGTGCTACAGATACCACCAAAATGGTCCTAACATTGTATGCATTGAAAAATTATTTAATTATTCACAATAATCAATTATTAAGCCACAGGTTTGTCAGGATGAGCATATTTACAAAAAAAGTTGTCTTAGTTGAAATACATTTGCACATTTTGAAAATGTCACGTAATTAATTGAGAGTTTGAAATGTCATTTTCTCCATTAAATGGAAGTTTTGCATAATGTATTCTTCCAATTTATCTAAAAAATGAAGCAAAGAGTTTAGTGAATCATTGCCTGTTGCATTTTTTTATTACTCTGAACTGATTTAATGAAGGTATTAGTCTATTAAATAAGGATATACTACTGACTGTGTTATAACAGCACACAGTGGAAAGCTGTGCTAACACAAAGTGATTTCTGTTAATATCACATCTAATAATTAATGCTTAAAACTTTCAATTATTGCAAGCATCCAATCACCTTTGAGTATACCATCAGACCATAATTATTTGGAATAATTTCCACAATTTGGGTTTAGAATTAAAATGGGTTATTCTGATTCTAAAGTCATTTACCCTTTGCAGGAGTAACTACTCGTGTTGCTTACACCAAGCATGTAATAGTAGCTGTTTGTTTTATTCCCTCTCTGAAATTTGGGCCCACTAAGTTCAGAAGCACAATGCAATGCAAAGCTATTACTTTCTTGTGTATTTAGTGCCAGCAACATGATGTAAATTTCTCCCCCATAGATTTAAAGCAATGCATGATTTGAATTAGTGATAAGATCTAGCTATGTAAATTGGAGCTCCAACATCTGGGTTCTATAAATTGTAGCCACTAATGCACTATACACCTGAGAACTATTTCATTCCATAATAATCATTCCTGTGTGTCTATATATCACAGATTTATGATGCAGTTTTAATCTTTTCATTTTTATATGCAGATATGAGTGAATTGGAATTCATTAAAAAAATTTAGAAGGGTGGGATTGATTTGTATAGTGGGTTAATATGTAAGCTATTAATTTTCTGTACCTAGATTTGATTCTAAACTGTACTTCAAGGTGAAAACTGCGAAAATCCACATTGCCTTTGTTTTAAAAAAAATAGAATTTAGAAGCTATATTGAGATTAAGCACCATTGATTAAGTGAAGAAGAAAATCAGCCTGTGAATTATTTGCTTCCAGTCATTGGTTATTGCCAATAATTGATCTAACTTAAATTTAACAGAACTGTCTCCATCAGTAAAACAAATTATTATCCAAATATCTGAAAGTGAGCATAATCATTCAGTAGAAAATTAAAAATCAAATATTAGATATCTAATATCTATCCCCATTGAGGCCAATCTTCATTCTTTAAAAAAAAGTTTATGATTGACACTTGTAAAGCTCTAAATTGCTCTGAATAAAGTAATTTGTATTTTAGATTTAAAGGTTTAATATAAGACATAGGAGCAGAATTAGGCTCTTCGTCCCATTGAGTCTGCTCCACCATTCCATCATGGTTGATTTATTAGTCCTCACAACCTCATTCTCCTACCTTCTCCCTGTAACCTTTGACACTCTGACTAATCAAGAACCTATCAACCTCCACTTTAAATATACCCAATGACTTGGCCTTCATAGCCATCTGTGGCAATGAATTCCACATATTCACCCCCCCTGGCTAAAGAGATTCCTGCTCATCTGTTCTAAAGGAACATCCTTATATTCTGAGGCTGTGCCCTCTGATCCAAGACTCCCACACTATTGAAAACATTATCTTCGTGTCCACTCTATCTAGGCCTTTCAATATTTGGTAGGTTTCAATGCAATCCCCTTCTTCTTCCTAAACTCCAGTGAGTACAGACCCAGAGCCATCAAACGTTCCTCATATGTTAACTTTTTTTATTGCTATTCTTGCGAACCTCCTCTGGCCCCTCCCCTTCCCCAATACCAGCATATCCTTTCTTATATTCTTACAGATTTCCTTTTCTACCTTTCAATGAAGTATTAACAGGATAATTAGTTTTTTTAATACTAAGTGTAAATTATCTCATGTTCATTATGATAAATTAATTTAGAACACATGGTCAAAATCCTAAGTCGAAAGAAATGATTAGAATTCTATTTATATTATTTTAAATTATTTTAAATTTGAAGGAATACTAAATAAAATGAAAGTTGTAGTTCATTTAGTGGTGTGAGTCCAGTGAGTTCCAGCCTTCAGAAAGTTAAGCACAAAAATGTTTAATGTCCAAGAAATGCTGCTTTTTATGTGGAAAATTAAGCCAATGCCAGTCAGTTAGGGTGGTCATAATTGAAGTAATGCAGTATTTGGAAGAACAACAGAGAATTAGCCCTAGTGTCCTGGTGAACATGTATAGTGTATTTAAATAAATAAATTATTATTATCACATTTCTATGTGCAAATTGGCTGCTACATTACAACAATGACTATGCTACAAAAAGCTCTTTATGATCTGTAATGCATTTTGGGATGTACACAGATTGTGAACGATGTTTCATGTATGCCAGTCTCCATGATATTGTTGCATAAAGGCATAATGCCAGAGTTTCCACACACAACATGCCTGTGCATGTGCAGCCAAGCATCCAAAGACTGGACTTAACCTTCCTTAAGATTCAGAAAATCTGAATCTGTCAGCTTTCTTGTTCATGGACCTCATATAGTGTCCAGTGGTGGAACCAAGTCTTGCTGAAATTGTCGACTTTTGCACAGTACTGTATTTGCCAACGTGGAGTAGAGAGTGAGTCGCAATCTGGCAGGAGCAAAGGATGTTGGGAATGGTGAGGGAGGAGCACGGCAGGAGAGGTGGTGGAGGAGCAGTGCCAAGTGTGGGGGTATGGGTGCAGCCAACTCCCTTCCCCTTTTCCCTATCATGATTCCCCTCTCCCTGCCCTTTTCCTGCACTCTCAGTCCACAATAGAGATGCATATCAAAATCAGTTCTATCATCACTCATATACATCATGAATTTTTTTTTGTGACAGCAGTACTGTGCAGTACATAAAACTGTTACAGTACTGTGCAAGAGTCTTACACTCCCTCATTGTATATAGGTGCCAAAGACCTTTCTAGACTCTTTGGGATATGAGTGGTTAAGTCATTTGGTGCAGGATACTCAGCCTCTGGCCTGTTATTGTGACTACAGTATTATGCGGTTGTCCAATTGGCTTTCAGGTCTATATTGACACTTAAGGTTTTAGTAGTGGAGAACTAAGCAATGGTAGTTTCAGTAACTTTCAGAGGGAGATGTTTAGACTCTCTATCACTGAGCCTGCTTTTTGGAAGTGGTCACTGTCTGGAATTTTTGTGGTGTAATGTCATTTGCAACATACCAAACTTGTCTGGATACAGTCTGGGTCATGCAGTATTGGGGATAGTCTGCTTCGTTTACTGAGGAGAAGTGAATAGAATTTAGCAGTGTACAATGATTAGGTAACATCACCACTTCAGATTCGATGGAAGGAGTTTCACTGATGAAGCAGCTGTGGATAGTAGGGCCAAAGACTGTTTGGCGTGTTTTCCCTTCATGGCCATTGTCTTTAGCTTTGGAGCTTCAAAGATGATCAAATGCTGCCATGAAATCAAAGACATTTGCATTCATCTCTGGAACCAAGCTTGGTTCAAGATTGTGGGGAGAATTGGTATGGTTGGTCCTGGTGAAACCCAAGCAGGATATTGGTGAATCACAAACACAGGAAAGTGTGCAGATGCTAGAATCCAAAGTAACACACATAAAATGCTGGAGGGATTCAGCAGGTCAGACAGCATGTATGGAAAAGAGTAAACGGTCAATGTTTCAGGCCAAGGCCCTTCTTCAGGGGTATTGGTGAGTAAGTGCTCAGTACAACACTGTTGATGACCACCATTTGGCCAGTGATTGACATGAGACTGATTGGGGCAGTAAATAGTTAGCTGGATTGGTCTTGCTCTGCTTTCTAAAGTACAGGACATACACAGACAATTTTCCATGTTATTGAATAGAAACCCATTTTGTAATTTCACTGGAACTGATTTGCTAGAGGTACGTTGTTATGGAATACAAGTCTTTAAATTCAGGTATAGATTCATTTATTTTTCACATTACACTGAAACATACAGTGAAATGCATAATTTGCATTAACAACCAGGGCTGGGATAATGGCTGGTTCTTTAGGCTTGACTACATGCAGTGCTTCAAGTCACTTGATATCACGGAGTGAATTAAATTGGCTGTAGACTGCTTTTTGTTATAATTGGATCTTGGAAGGAGGTACTTTTGCAAAAACTGGTTAAGAATACTTCAGCCTTGCCATTTCATACTGGGCACCACTGTCGCTGAGGATGAGAATTCTCTGGTGCTTCTTCCTCTCATTAACTGTTTAGTT
Source organism: Hemitrygon akajei (assembly GCF_048418815.1). NCBI lineage: Eukaryota > Metazoa > Chordata > Chondrichthyes > Myliobatiformes > Dasyatidae > Hemitrygon > Hemitrygon akajei. Next base: position 53,510,278 of record NC_133145.1, read on the forward strand.
CACCATCTCCAACTAGAAATGCGAGGCTTGCAGAGCTTTGATCAGTTCCATTGGTCATGAGATTGCTAAGCACTGTTTAGTGCTTATTAGCATTCATTCCAATCCCTTGTGGTTGCTTCATTAGGTTGGCACCTCAGCTTCAGGTAATGCTGGCACTGCTCCCCCATTGATACGGGTTTGATCACAGAATTTGGTCATCATAGTAGAGTGAAGGATATGCTGGATCATGAGGTTACATATTATGCTGCTGCTGGTGATTTATAGTTCCTCAAGAATGCTAGGTTTTAACATGCTGAATTGTTTGCGAGTCTATGCCATATTAGAATGATTGGAGTCACAATTAGGCAATTAAGATGCAGAAGAGAATAGCAGGCTGATGTGTGACTTATTTGTGGGACAGTTCTTCCAGTTTGAAGACCAGTCCCCTGGATTTTGTATTCAAATTTTAGAGACTTTGTCAATGCCTAATAGCAAACAGTGTAGGCCACATAATGCAAACAGTAGTACCTAATCCATCAACACGCACAAAGTGCCAGAGGAACTCAGCAGGTCAGGTAGTTTTATGGAGGGAAATTGTTCATTTCCCACCATTGATTTTATCTGACCTGCTGAGTTCCTCCAGTATTTTGAGTGTGTTGCTCAAGATTTCCAGCTTCTACAGAATCTCTTCTATATCTGTAATGTTCTCGCTCGGGTGTAACGGAACCCGAACTAAACATCAAGGTAAACCATAGTCAATGAAAACAAGGTCGCAGTAAGATTAACCATTTACTGTTCACTCTTCCACATTAACGTATGGTGAAAACTGTTGATAAAACAATACAAGATTTGTACAGTATTTGTTTCCTTCTAGATAGCACATTTACATCGTGAATACTTGCAAAGGTAAAACTACGACAACTACATTACATTAAAGTGCAGCATACAGTCAGAATCTACTTACGCCATTGACTGCTTTAAATACACTTCAACACAACTATCCGCAACTCTTTAATTAACGAAAACATAAACCTTATCGACCGTCGTTACTTTTAACAGAATCAGCGTTAACATTTTAATTCAACATATTGATTATCTATGATCTTACAGCGTTGCTTCACTGTGATTTCTAATGCATAGAGAGACAACTTTCTTGCGCTGGTCTCACAGGTGTGTGCCCCCTCCGTTCCGTTTTTCCCCAAACCGGTATTTTCCCACAAGACGAGGCGAAACCGGATGTGACGTCATCGCATGCCGCGATATATCACAGACAACGAACATACTTTAAACAATCCTAACTTTAACTAAAAAATGCTAACAAATGAATTACTAAGTGAAAATATTATAAACTAAATAACTGTCATAAAGGCAGCACAATATCCCTAAGCCATCAATCACATTATAAACAATTCACTCTATGGAAACATGCAATATATTAGAGCTATAGTACCTATATCCTTCCTAGGTTGGGCAAGTGGGGAGAAAACTGCTCAGAATGAAATTCTGCTTCCCCTCCCACCGACTTGGGAGTATTTGATGTTCATGCAACTGACAAATGCTAAAGACAGTATATTCCATCATTCTCCACAGTTACATCCTTTATTTGATTCACACAAAACTCCTACCAGAAAAAGAAGATCCACTATTTTGTGTATAAATATCATATAAATTTTCAAAACAATTCCATTGTGTAAATATTGAATATTATTTTAATATTATTTCAGTTGTGGAGGATTGAAAGTCCAAGCAGTTTCAGCTAATCATAAACCCAAGAGATTCTGCAGATATGCTGGAGAATCCAGGGCAACACATACAAAATACTGGAGGAACTCAGCAGGTCAGGCAGCCTCTATGGAGAGGAATAAATAGTCGATGTTTTGAGCCAAGTTCCTTCATTAGGACAGGTTTATTTATTTCCATTGATGTGGTCTGACCTACTGAGTTCCTCCAACATTTCCTCCAGCCCATGGCCCCACCACCATTTTGTCAACGCTAGTCGGAACTCGAACAACGCCCTCCGGGGCACCAGTAGCCACCCCACCGAACACACATGCAGAGATAACCAGCAATCGCACACCCGCAAAGGCACACCAGCTCTTCACCGCAGAAAACAATCCCGGACGAGCACCCACAATGTAACCCCCTGGGTCGCCTCAGGCTCGCTCAGTTCATTCTCGTCTAGGGGGAGCAGCCTTTGGCCCCGCCAAACTGGGTAATCAGCTTGTGTGGATGCTGTGTGATGTCCCCGCCTCGCCAACGAACAAACAGGACACCATATGCGATTAAATGATTACAATTTATAAAGATTACTATAGCTGATTAATAACCATACAGTATATATGAATGAAAAGAAAATAACGAAAAGGCACCAAACTTATCAAAGTCCAAACCACTTCGTGCACAACCGTTGGAGCTCAATTACTGAAGTCTTCTGGCCACCATTCGATCCCCTCCGAACTCCTCGACTCGCAGCTCAGGACCGTCTAAAGTGGTCAACCAAGCACATCTAGCGTCATCTCCTCTCCTCGGGGTACCTCCTGGCCTTGGACCCCTGCTTGGGGTCCGTTCCTCGCACAGTTTACAGCATCGCATCCTCTCTCTCTCACCCCCTCGCACCGACTCCCCAAAAGCCTGCCAACAATAGCTTACAGACTCAGAAGAAAGAACAACATTAGTCCCAATTGGTTTACAAAGGAATACAATTCTCATTATCAGTAAATTTTAACCCAAACAAGCTTCCAGCACTCTCTCGCAACAAAGAAGCATTCCTACTTTTAACAAAACAAAGAAGCCATTTTGATTAACATACGCAGTAACAAAGAAAAAGAAGAAACCTCCCTTTACATGTGTATTATGAAGCCTTTTCAGCTTCTGGACTTCAAATAGTTTAGGTTTTATTTTATTTAGTTTTATATAGAGATACGGCATAGATTAGGCCCTTCCTGTCCTTCAAGCCACATTGCTTGGCAACCCCCGATTTAACCTTAGCCTAGTCATGGAGAAATTTACAATCACCAGTTAACTTTCTACATGGTATGTATTTGGTCTGCGGAAGGAAACCTGAGGACCAAGAGATATGGATTTATGCTAGAAATCTGTACTTAATTGTGTGACTAGATATGGATTGTAAAGTAAGTAGCTTGTACACAATTTGGAGTCGAAATATGAAGCACACCACTAAAGTTTTACGGAGAATTGCAGTTTCTTTTTGGAGTATTTATAACCTTTTGAAAGGACGTACTGCATCTTGGTATAGTACTATTCATTGTAAAAGAGAGAGATTAGATCTCTCATTAAGTATACTGTTTAATACATTGTTAATAACAACAATTTCAACTTAATATTGCTTGTTGGTTGCTCTCACTTAAGTGAAACAGTTAAATGATCTTGCAGGTATATTGATGCACAGCAGTGTGACATTTGTGGTATGGGTTAATTCTCATAACTAAGGCCTAAGTGAAAGATTTTGTACAGACTATCTTGAAATCTGAGTTAGTTTCGATGTTTCAGCCCAGTTTTAAATTTTGAACACGCAAAATATTTTGTTATAATTTTGACAGATTTGAATGATTTCATTTTTACCTATGTTGAAAATTCTGTTTATTCACTTTAACCCTTTGAGCGATCCAGTTTGCAGTTTTGCATTCACTGGCACGTGAATTTATTTTACAGAGTATTAAAAGACAGAAATGCACCCCAGAATACAGTTGTGACTCAGTAATCTGACATTTATATTGAATCAATTACATTTGAGACTATTAAGTAAATGATATCTACAAAGGAAGTGGACATGAAAATGAATACAATTTATGTTTTCCTTTAACATTTACTTTAATTGTCTGATAAAGATGAACAAGTTGTTGGTACCCAATTTGAAATCTGTATTAGCATGCCGATAGCATGGATTCAATCTCAAATCAGTATCTACATAGAGAATCTTTATTTTTATTTTTATATTAAGAGATATCATTGGGATGAAATTAACTTAAATTTCTTAATGTGGTGGTTAAAAGAACGTTTGTAAAGGTTGTGTTGGCCACTTTTTTTTCACTGCCATATTGTATTGACTCATGGTGGCTTAATTTCACTTTGGCTGTCATAAGCCTATGTACTGTACTGTATCTCTTTCGATCTTTGAGTGATTTAGATCATTGAGAGGTCCAGAAGGATAAGAAGCTAATTTGGTTGCTGGATTAACTGTGAAGTAGATTGAACATGTAGGGAAAAATCTCAGACTCTACTTAGGTGAAGGATAATTTAGAATATTTCTTCAGGAAAGACTATAAATTATGAAATACTCTAACCTGGACCTTGCCATAACTAGTGATATTATCTGTTAATTACTTACCTTTAGAACATTTTTAAAATCTTTTAAAGTGAATTCTCAGCACTGAGTTTCATATAAGTGCTTTTCTTTTCATGTGTGAAATAGCAATGTTGGAATTGTCAGAGTTTTGGGGGGAAAAGCAGCAAATAATAGAGTTTGAAACGTTTCAAAGTTATTTGAAAAAATACAGGTTTTCAGAATACTTTATTACATTTCAAATACAAAATAGAGGCAAAAGAAATTGTAAAATGCTCTCATTTTAAAGCAGTCGGTTTATCAAGTCACTTCTGCAATTCTAGTACTCAAAGGGTTAATTTATAAAATTAATTTTGTTTTTCTTTTTAATTTTCTTTCCTTCCCGTTTGGTTGTTACATGACTGGCCCTCTTTCATTATACACACAGGAGGTATGTACCACACTGACATGTAGCTAATTGTGCCCAGGGTGCTGCTGGTCTCTGTCTTACAGCTGGTGGTAGAGGTGTGCTGCTTTCATTAGCGGGTGTTTGTTAGCTCTTTGCTACATGTGAGCTTAAAGTAGCAGTACAGTGGATCTCTCTTAAATACATAAATGTAAATATAAACTTAAAGCAGAAAATTGATATGCTAATTGGTCTCAAAGTAGATGATCCAAAATAATGTTGTGTTATATATATTATTTTTAAGTTCAAGACTAATATTGAGTTAGTCTTATTTGTTAAAGAATTACTATATTATTTACCTTGGAACCAAACATTTCTGTAGCAAACTTATTAATATTGATATCATCAGAAAAAAAGTTTGTAGAAACATTTTGCATTTAACAGTTTTCCACTGTACTGCTGCTTTGCTTTCTTTGGAGATCAATCTGTGGCCTTTGTCCGACAGGGACAGTTGCTTTTGCAGTGTCCTACTGATTTTCATATCCTAAATGTTCACACGTAAGTGGAAATGCTGGTGCCTGCAGTGGTAAAGGTAAATGGGACGTCTTGCAAGTGTGATTGAAAGCTAAAGCTTGACTCTTGAAATTTTAACAAAAAAATTAATACAGTGAAATGTGAAATTTGTGTTTGTTCCATTTACCTTTGAACGAATAATGTAAAAATTAGGACATACTAAAGTTTCCAGTGAGTTAAAAGTAACTTTGAAGAAATATTTTTTCATGTTTTCAAATTTTGTTAGCTGTAGATAATTTTAAAATTATTTAGTTGCCAGAACTCATTGTGTCATTTCTTCAAGATTGGTTATTTTTCTATAATTTCAGTTGTTCAGGTAGTTAATGTCATCACCTTCATAATTTGATCCATATACCATCCTGATGGGCATGTATTGTCATAATTTCAATGTCACTAGGTTAATATCCTGAAGTTCCATACCTAACACCATTACCGAATCACTTTCACCCAAAGGATTGCAGCAGGTCAAAGGGAAAGTATGCCATCACCTTAACAGTGCTAATAGATAAAGGCAATTAGTCCACATCCCACCCTACTCCCTCCAGTCCAGCCACATCCCAAAAGCAGCAAAGGTTTATGAAGCACATGCACTCAGTAACAACTTTATTAGGTACAGGATTGGAACGCAGTGTGCTCTTCTGCTGTTGTCGCCCATCCACTTCAAGGTTCAATATGTTGTGCATTCAGAGATGCTCTTCTGCACACCATTCTTGTTACGGATGGTTATGTGAGGTACTGTTGCCTTCCTGTCAGGCCAGTCTGGCCAGTCTCTTCTGATCTGTCTCATTAACAAGGTGTTTTCACCCACAGAATTGCTGCTCACTGGATATATTTTCTGTTTCTTGCACCACTCTGTAAACTCTAGAGACTGTTATGTGCAACAATCCCATGAGATCAGCAGTTTCTGAGATATTCAAACCATCCCATCTGGCACCAACAATAATTTCATGGTCAAAGTCACTTAGATCACATTTCCTCCCTATTCTGATGTTTGGTCTGAACAACAACCAAACCTCTTGACCACATCTGCATGTTTTTATGCATTGAGTTGCTGCCATGTGATTGGCTGATTAGATAATCGCATTAACGACTAGGTGTGCAGGTGTACCTAATAAAGTGCCCACTGAGTGTATGTGGCAAAAGCAGAGGAATGGGACTAATTGCCTGGCTCCTGCAAAAAGCAGGCAAAGGCCCATTGAATTAAATAATCTCCATGTTGTATGATTAAGTTGCATTTGAAAACACAGAATTAAAAATTAAAATGTAATTTGGTCTTGTTTTGAATTTAACTGCATGATTTTTAATTATGTAGAAGAAGACCTCATTAATAATTAAGTTTCTTTTGTTCTTGATTTCTTTTCCCCAGTTATTGATCAACATTACTGAATGCTTTATATTATATTCAGTTACAATGAAGTAACTTCATAATGTGAAACATGTTCCCTAACAGTTTCTGATTTATCTGTTTTGATAGTAATTATTCCAAATGATAAGAAAATCCTGTTTTTTAGTTCTAATTTTGGATTTAAAAATTGCAGTAATTTTCTTTGATAGTTGATACATATTTTTCATTCCTGCTGTAGAAGTTCTTGAGCCACGTCACTGGAGTGGCCCAGTAATAACATTAATAAATATACCTTTTTCTGAATGATCTTATATGCAGTAGGCATGGCTGTTAACTGCCCTGGAAATCAGTCTCATGCCTCTGGATTCCTACAATGCCATACCAACAAATGAATTACAATTAATTTGATTTAGTTCCATTTCCTAGACCACGGATGTGTTACATTTAATTTTGTAAAATATTGTGCATGCAATAGTCAGTGCCATTGTAGACATTATTAGATACTCATTCACTAGTAAATTTGAAATATTTTTCCCATTACCTTTTAAAATCTTGCACAGTTTGATATAGCCAGACGGTGGTGTAGTGGCATCCACACCAGACTTCAAGACGAGTGGTCTCGGGTTTGAATCCAGCTGGCTCCTTGCACGCTTTCCATCCGTGCTGGGTTGAACGTCGAGCTAACAATTCGGCCTCATAAAAAACAGACCAATGCTAAAATAAAAATGGCAAGGTTGCTGCCCAATGTGTCACAAGGTGCAGGGAGAAACAAAACAGTTTAATATGTTACAAAAGTGCAATAGTTATAAACACCTATGTATATATTCACAAGTTACTGCACAGATTCCATATTTTCTCTTCTGCAAAATCGCTGATGAAAATTTGAGTATTGCAGTGAGAAGTATTTAGATCATAAAGACATAGGAGCAGAATCAGATTTGGTCCAATGGATTTGGTCCATCAAGCCTGCCCTGCCATTTCATCATGCCTGATTTATTATCCGTCTCAACCCCATTCTCCTGGCTTCTCCTCATAACCTTTGGCACCCTTACTAATCACGAACTTATCAAATTCCACTTCAAACATTTCCAGTGATGTGGCCTCCACTGCCGTCTGTGGCAGTGAATTCCACAGATTCACCACCCTCTGGCAAAAGAAATTCATCCTCATCTCTGTTCTAAAGGAACATACCAGGATAAATACCCATACTTACTGTGTTTTTGGGTCTCTCCCAAACCAATCATCTTCCCTCAATCACTCCCTTCCAACTCTTTCCCCACCCAGCAACCCTTTACCCATTTGCTTTCATGTCCCCGATTCCATCTGCCTGTCAACCACATACTTAACAAACACAGAATTCTATTTACTCCCCAGTCATTCCATCTGCCCATCACCCCTTCCCTACCTGATTCCTCTTGTCACCTTACTTATTAGACACCAGAATCTGTAGTTCTTTGTTGACTCCATGTATTACCCCCACACTCGCCACCCCCCCCCCCCCCCACCAGCTGGCTGTATCTGCCCATCAGTCCCCCTCCTCACTCAGTTCAATCTATCACTTGTCTGCTCTTGCCTCACAATTTCCTCTACCTCTATATACAGTCTATCTTCCCTCTACACGCAGTCCTGATGTGGGGTTTTAACTCAAAACAGCAACTATCTCTCTGCTTTCAGAGATGCTGCCTGACCTGCTGATTTTCTCCAGCAGACTGTTCTTTTTATTTTGCTCCTTATCCCATTGACATCAATCTCATGTGTCTCCATTATTCACTGAAATGAATTGATGACTGTGTTATATTTGTGATTTCTATACACCACCGTGATGTATTTCAGTAACACTATGTAATAACAAGGTTATGAGAAACAGTATTTCTGATGACCTTTCAGCAAGCAGTTCTGTGTTTTATTTTGGCAGCATTCTTGACTGCTTCGTGTTTTCTAACCACAGTGTTAACTAAATATTCACATTTTAGAATAAAGAATAAAATCTAATTTAATATCAGTTATTTTGACACACTTTTTGCAATAGCAATGCTACCTACACAGGCGATTGACATTCAGTTTTTTTGAGTGACTTTTAAATTTCAATTGGAGCATGAACATGTGTTATGGAGTTTGAGTTGCCAGTTTCAGCTATGCATTCTGCCTGGTCCCATTCCACATATGGGCTATGTGCATCAGGGCTCCTGGGGTCTAGCTGGAAGCACAATTTATAGTCTTCAAGCAGATATCCATTCTATTCCCTTTGTGGCAGAGACTTTCTTAGGCATGTGTATGGCAGAAACATTTGTGGAGAGATATAGGAAAATATAGCTGCCCACTTCTTTAGAAATTAACTCTTTAAAAAAAAAAATGCTTGGTATAGAAATGACAGTCGCAGTGTTGTGTACAACATTGCAATATTAATCAAAGTTTAAACAAAAACTGGAATTCTGATGTTAAAATTTGGATCTTCAGACTTCTACATGAGATATATTTTTACTCTCTTTGACACTGTTATTTTTAGGCTTCAATTAATAATATACCTTAGTCAGGAATGGAATGTTGGCTTGTCCTTCCTTCCCCCTTTGTCACTGACTGTTTTATATAGATGACCTGATTGCAATTAAAAAATCATTGTGCAGAATATCAGACCAGATCCACATTGTGCTATTTTGTACACAATGCACTGGTGTAACAGCTGTTCCACATGTCATTCATTTTTTCTGTGTAGGGTTTATTTCAAACAGGATAGTAGGTAGGCAGAATAAAACCAATATTATAATAGATTTGAGAAGTGTGCAAAAGATTTCTCTTTTTTCCACTCAAAGAAAGCAGTTTTTTAAAAAACTCTTCATTATTTAGTGGCGAACAAGTCTTCGAACACCTTTCCAAAAGAGCTATGCATCCACTGTAAGAAGCATTTGTGTATCGAGAAATCACTGCTGCTTTTGGGTTTTAATGCTCCAAAAACAAATCAGCCCTTTAGTGGAAGAGAAAATCTCAGCTTGTTGCTTCCCTGTTATTCAACTTGTTGTCCAGATGGTAGCGCTAGTCACCATGTACAGTACTGTTTAAAAGTAGGAATATCCTTTGAGCAATTTCAAGACAGGAGCTCTGATAAACAAATTATTTTTAAACATCTAACTGCTTTACATGCTTTTATGCTTGGAATAGACCAATACTCTTTGTTGGATTGCACAATGGGGGTTTTGTTTGGGAGGCTGACTAGAGCTCTTAACCCCTTTGATTATTTCAGGAGATGACTTGTTGCATTAGAAGTTGCAATGATCCTGTTTAAGCCTATGACCCCGGTGGTTGTACAGTAAATTTTACACTGCAGTATTGATTTTGGTCTAGTCCTTGATAAAATGCATATCTTTTTTTGAAATTATTTCACCTGAATTCAATTAACATTATCTTTAAATGAATACATAATTTTAATGACTTATTAATCAATGCTTCATTTTGAATTTACTTGATATAAGTTTCTCAATCTTAAATGGTTTTCTTTCAGAATATGATTGGAGTGAAGAGTGTATACAATTTTATACTGTAATGTGCCTTGCAGGAAATTGACTAAACCATCTCAATATCAACTTGAAGCTGGTTTATCTGTATCATATTCACATCAAGGCCAATTGTATGACTTTCATAATTGCAGTAGGTGTTTTAAAGACAGTTAGTTTTGTTTTAATTATTACTCTGACTCAGTAGTCCTGTGCTTATCTACTGCTTCAAGACCACCCCTTTGAATTTATCCAGCTGTAGAAGGTGCAGCAGATTACCGTCATGGATATCAGCACATCTCTAATAGAAGATAGAACGTTACAGTGGAGTACAGGCCCTTTGGCCCATGATGTTGTGCTGACCTTTTAACCTACTCTAAGATCTAGGTATACAAATTATCTTGAGTGTATGACATCATATGTTATGTACTCAACTAAGGTATCAGCTGAGTGCTAATGAGGTAATTGATTAATTGTTGCTGATGAGCTGGTGTTCATTCCCCATTAGCTGCAAACATGAAATGACTTCCTCTCTTAGTTTTTTTTCTCTTATTTATTTGGTCTTTAAAGAAAGTTAAATCCTGCAGTATAACTATTCCCTATTAATCATATTCAAATAGGAAATTGGCAATTATGGGTTTTGGGGAATGTGATTAATAAAGCATTCAATTCTAGGTACACCTTGCCCTAAATCATCTTCAAGCTAATTTGATCATGGTAACATAAATAAAATATATTTTCTCCTAATATTTTAAGGTGCAAACCTGATCTCTCACTTTGATATGCTCTGCAATCATCATTTCTTGTTGTCACTAATCACATTTTGATTCTTTAATCCATTCTAAGCAGTTCATAATTCATGTCTTGCCTTTCCTTATACAGATATTGCTCATCTCATTCTGATAGCAGTATTGTAGAAGAAGCCTTGACGTACAGTATGATGTGCATCCTATCAGTGGCATGTGGTGTTGTATTTGTGTGTAAAACGTACTACTTTTATTCTATGCTACCTTCCCTAAGCATTGCCCTGTTGTGTGTGTCTCTCCAGATCTTCCACAATATTCTTCATTATTTGATCAGCTAATAGCACACTTAAATTCATAGCTCCCAGGCACAGAAAATTAGATTTTATTTTGAATTGGAGTTAATGGCAAAATTGCACATAGAATGTTGTGACTGGACAAATGATAACACTGCCTAAACTTTATGGAGACGGACACAATCAAAGGCTCTGCTGTGCCTCAGGCTTAATGAGATACTTGTGAACCTTTTGCATTTTCTCTTTTATTTTCTTCCTTCCAAACACACATTTGTCAAACTACAGGTGGAAGAGTGAAAACGTGGAAACGCCGTTGGTTCATTCTGACTGACAACTGCTTGTATTACTTTGAATACACAACGGTAAGTTAGGGTATTAAGTTTTCAGAATTTTACTGATTCCTTACTTGAATTTATATTCTGTTTTTATTTTCTTAAGGAATGGCTGAATATTTGGGTATTGCCTTGTATGGTTCAATCAAGTTTTGTTTGATGCTTGTACAGATATTAACCATGAAAATGTAATCTAACACAAGGTTTTGAATCACCTCCAAATCTCACTGAGGTCAACTGAAATGTGAAGCAACTACCACATCATAATAGTTGAAAAAGCTTTTTTACTGTTTCTTGGTATTCTCTTCCCAGAAAGTATTGATTCATGCTAGTTTAGGCAATATTCACTGAAGCTTTAAGGTGAGTATAAAACGTGGGCAATGTAAGACCATGAGAGACATGAGCATAATTAGGCAATTTGGTTCTTTGAGTCTGTTCCACCCGTTCCAGCATATTTGGATGCAGGGAAGACCTGCATTATGCCACCAAGTACACATTTGCAACCATAACCTTGCCCTAACAAATTCCTGATTTAAATAGAGACTTGGAATAAAGAGTTGACATTTCAAACTGAAGTCCTTCATTAGGACTGGAAAGGAATGGAGAAGAAGCCAGAATAAGAAGATGGGGGAGTGGAAGGAGTCCAGGCTAGAATGTGAGAGGTGAAATCATATGAGGTTAGGTGGGTGGGGGAGGGAGGTGAAGTGAGAAATTGGGAGGGACTGGGTGGAAAAGGAAACAAGGTCTGAAGAAGGGCGGCACAGTTGCAAGTTGTTGACACAATGCTTTACAGTACCAACGGTTTGGGTTCAATTCCTTCGTCTGCCTGTAAAGAGCTTTTACATTCTCGTTGTGACCACATGGGTTTCCTCCTGATGCTCTGATTTCCTCCACAATACAAAGATGTACTGGTTGGTAGGTTAATTGGACATTGTAAATTGTCCTGTGATAGGCTAGAATTAAATCGGGGGGACTGTTGGGTGGCATGGCTTGAATCTCAATTAATGAATAAATAGAAGAGGGAATGCCAATGCAAATTGGTTTTGTATTTTGTATTTATTTTGTATCCATCACCAACTTTATTTGGACTACTTTTATGGATGCGTTTGCATTTGGCAATTCTACATGAAATGAAACAGAAATTACTCTAATCGGATCCAGAACTTGGTTACCTAAATTTAAATTTAGTGCAGAGAAGTTTATGATGCTGATGATGTCAATAAAGAATTAGCAATTATTCTTTTCTTTCCTGAAGGTGCATATTCTGATTTGGGTTGCAGCTAGTTTTTTTTTTCCAGTCAGCTGTTATTGCTTACCAAATGCCTTTTAATATTGTTACACTTGACAGTGATGAGGTGGATGTTAACCATGACCATTGGTGGGTGGAATCCCTGCACCATTGCACAGGAGATGGTCAGTACTTAATGGCACCAGGGAGTTTTCAGTTATTATGATGCAAGAGCTTTGTGCCTTCACAGTGGAGTTGAGTTGGAAATATTGACCTTAGCTGGTATGGGTTAGATGTTTGGTAGAAGATGTTCTTGAGCATAAATCAAAGCAAGGTAGCAGGCAGGTGCAGCTAATTATTACTAACACAGGTTGGCTTTTCTTTTTGATTGGTGGATTTTAAAAATAGACAAGAGTTATTACAGTGTGTTGGTGATGTGGTGATGCTGCAAATGAAATATTGTTTTGGTCACCTTTATAAAGAAAAGATGTACTGGCATTTAAGGAAGTCTTAAAGTTATTCACTAGACTAATCACTGAAATGAGGGTGTTAACCTATTATGAGCAGCAAAGAAAAATGTAAACCTGTGTACTTTTGAATTTGGAAGGGGGGTGTTTCATAGGAGGAATGACAGAGTAGATGTTGAGATGTTTCTACTCAGAAGAATTTGGAGTGAGAACACATAGAAGGCCAATCATTTTTAAAACCATTGGAACCAGCACCAAAGATAAGGTGAAACCTGGGGCAGATCATCTTTGATCATACGGAGGGGTTGAGTGGAATATTAAACCTAATTACTTAAATGCCTCTGGTTAAAAGTCCTTGGTATATATAAAACCCTCCTTGTATATGTATTTGTATGAGCTCTGCCCTGAAATGAATTGGCAAAGAGATGTGGGATTGTGCAGTGAAGAGCAGGCTACATCCCTCTCACCTAGTGGAGCAATGTAAAATCAGCCTTTGGTTATTCACCTTACAGAGAGATTACAACTCAGCCTCATGTCTGTAACTACACTCTTTCAATCCCAAAGGATTTCCTGAATTGTTACAAGCACTAGAAAGGTTTGCAACACCCTTGCTACTGGAGCACTCCTACTTCTGGCTCTGTGAAGAAAATAAGACTTCTTAATTACTCTGACTCCTTCCTAGGAGTCATATCTAGGACTCCTCTGACTTGGAATTCTCTTCCTTCTGTTTTGATCTGGGAAGAAAAAATTAAGTAGTTTCACTGCTTGGGCTACTAACTTGCTTTTGGTTACCAGGTTAATTCTGATCATTATCTTGGGCAAGCAATTTAAAAATCCAGACTTTGCAAAATCAGGGGTAAAGTAACTGTCTGGTTTCACATGATCGATTTGTTCCTTTAAAAAAATCCTAATCATTGGTACTAAACACAGTGTATTTTAATGTCAGTGCATTGTACACTGCCTTAGAAATTTATTCTAATGACTTTATTGTCATGCTCTGTCAGTTCTTAGCTTTTTCTGAGTTTTACATTCTTTGTAGACATTGGTGACTGATTGTTATCCATATTATTATAAGCATTGAAATTTGAATAATATGAGGAGGAATCTAGCCAGAATGCTTTGCTATGGTGTATCTGATTCAGTCCACAAACTCCAAGTTGGCTAATATAAAGGAAATGGAATGCATATTTGGACCGCATATAAAGAAGGGCATATTCTTGCACTTAATTAATCCAATATACTTATGGATCATGTATTGATAAAGATATGTTGAAAATAAGGCAAACATTGATATTTATATTATGCTAATTATTATATTAATTTTTGTACCATTTTCAGTAACTGATGGCCTTTGTTTAAAACTTAGTTTAGATAGATATAGTTAATAATTTCTCATATTATAGTCATTGAGTAGTTAATATTAGGGAAGTGTGTACTATTGATGTCGCCTGAAAGCTTTTGCAAGTTTTAACATGATGTTGACATGCGAATTGTCTTGTGGAAATATAAGGGTTTATAAAATTTGCCCACCTTTTGAGCAAAATCTATTTTTATCTCTCATTTGTTCTTAAATGCACACCACACTGCATTGGATGTCTTACAATCAATGGTTTAGGTGGTTACCTCCTCCTCAACTTCTTGCCAAACCTCAAGGACAAATGCCACACCAGTCCAACCTCATGTATTTTGAATTGCCCTTTGGTTTACAAAAGTATCAAATTGTTCACTGTCCTTATTTTCATGTTTGGAAGTTAACAAATGTTGCAAATTCCACCCCCACCATCAAAAATTGTCATATTAGTTATATATGGAAATTGTGTATTCATAAACTTTGCCTTAAAAGAATAGTACTTTCACAGGATAAAGAACCCAGAGGAATTATTCCACTTGAAAACCTCAGCATTCGAGAAGTAGAGGACTCAAAAAAACCAGTAAGTTAATCAGAAATTATATCACTTTCAAAAATAGTGTCTCTTCAAATGTTTCTGACATTTTAATTCAGTAAATTTCAGTGATTGTTTAGGCATTCGTGCCAAGTATTTTGTGATATTTCAGTTCGCAACAGAAGAGAATCAGAATAAAATGTTCAGAGGATCTGCAATTCAAGTAAAACATGACATATTATTGGGAAGAAACCTTAAACTTTAAATGATGTTGAGGTAGAATTGGTTGCCAATGGTGTGGAAACCTTTAATAATAGAATAGCTGAATAATATACCTTTAATAATAGAATAATGGAATAATAAATATGGAGCAAGGAACAAGCAGCAAAATTGTTTGTTATCTGGCCTTGAGAGAAAGCAGAAAGTGGAACTAATGGGTACCTATTTACAGGGGAAGAGGGTGAATAATGTTATTCAACAAGATCATTGCTGTTCACAATTTACATTGCAGTCTGTATTACAGCCTGCATTGGAAATTTAGACTTTGAAATCTTCTAACACAGCTTCTAACTTTTCAGAGAATACCAAATTGATGAGAGGATAATCAGTACTTAAGAGGATTTTAACAGGTTACCTTTTGCAGAATATCAGTAACCTTTTGCAGAATAAGCAAATTGTTGGATAATGTGGTTTGTCATGGATATAGTGTTTTTTTATAGATCACATATTACTTTGAAGTTGCATGACAAGATTATGTGTAGAAGCAAAGGGATCACTAACTTTTATGCCCCAGGTTAGCAAGGTCACAAGGAATACACATCAAGCCTCAGGATTTGATTGTTTCTAGAGGAATGAAAGTGAAAAGTGGGGAGTCTGAGCTGAGCTGAGCCTACTTTGAGGTTGTAGATAGAATGGATGCTAGACTTGTGTGACTTTTCTCTTGAGAAAAGAAGCAAAAGGGGTTACACAAAACTTTAAAATTGGGAAAGATTTTGATATAGTTTCCATTTATGGGAGAAACATTCTAGAGGTCTTCAACATAAGATAATCAATAAATTCAAAAGAAAAACCAGAAACAAGAAAAAATCTGCAGATGCTGGAAATCCAAGCAACACACAAACTGCCGGAAGAACTCAGCAGGCCAGGTACGAAAAGAGTACAGTCAATGTTTCGGGCTGAAACCCTTCAGGACTGCCGAAAAAGCAGAAGAAAGTTCTTTCTCAAAGAATGGTGTGAATGTACAGCATGAAATAGTAGAGGGTAAAGATTAGATCTGTTATCTTTTCAAGCATTTATTATGACTATGGGCTTGAAGTATAGTTGCATGATATAAATTAAAGTATACTTGGTGAACAGAAAATAAAAGAATAATTTTTAAATTGCTTAACATCGTGATCCTTTACCAGCAGATTTGTTAGTTCTCTTAGAAATAGCTTACAGTTCTTATTTTTTTTAATTTCAGAATTGCTTTGAGCTCTACATTCCAGATAACAAAGACCAGTTTATTAAGGCCTGTAAGACTGAGGCAGATGGCCGAGTGGTAGAAGGAAGTCATACAGTTTACAGGATATCTGCACCAACCCCGGAGGAGAAAGATGAATGGATAAAATGTATAAAGTGAGTAAATAATTATTCATCATTCAAGCTATAGATATGATATAAAATACATAATTATATTAATAATATAATAAATAATATTATTCGGCTTGAGGAATTGGAGGTGCGGTTGCATGAAAATAAGATTGTATAGTATTTTTAATTCTGTGATATCAAATGTTCCTCATCTTCATGTAAATGAGGTTGTGCCTTCATCATAAATAAACCTGGAACATCTTCCTGATGAGTTCAAAGTAAGTTTCACTGGATATAATTATGTAAGACAGTGGTAAAATTGAACCCCACATCTGTCACGATCCACATCAGTATTTCGTGTTTTTCCAGTGTCGAATTTCTAAGTAATGGTTTCCTGTATTGTATAATAACTATTTCTACCTCTCCTGGCTAACATTGAAGCCCAAAGCTCCAGGATGTAACTGTGTGGCAGGAAAATGAGGAAAAACACACTGCATTCTTCATTTAATAATTTAAAGTAACTTCCTGGCTACTGAATAAAGCTGAACTTGCTTTTTAATAAACTTTCAAAAGATCATCTAGATTCCAGAATGATAGAGGAATGATTTTATATACATGTATTGTGGTGAGGAGCAGTTAGCATCTCCATGAATTGGTTTTGGTAGCATAGCATTACCAAGGTAATCATGCTATCATGTTTCCATGAGTGCTTAATCCCTTCACGAATAGAAAGAATTTCCACTCACTAAATCTTCAGATCATCATTAATCATGAGAGGATTTTTCTGAAAGTCAATGCCATGTTCCCTGTTAGCTTCCAGAATTCCTTCATTTTTAGGTCTGCAATGCCTGGTACTTTCAATAGACATTGATGCCTTTAGGGAAGGATCTTGGAAGACCCTCTTTCCTGGGGTTTATGATGCCAGTGCAAATACCCACCATACCAGATGAATGCCAATGAAAAGGCAGCCAAGAAATATTAAAAACAGTTGTGAAAAATCCCATTAGTTTCTAGAAAAATGGATTTGGGTGCCTCCAACATTCTGGGAGTGTACTGCAATACAAGTTCCAGTAGAATGGAGAATTTACTCTGATACGTTTACATAAATTGGTCGACAAGAGAAAACAGTCCATGCCTGAGGAAGAGCAGCCAGGAAAGACCATGGTTATCACTGTACTATTCTTTCAAACCCTGATTTATTTCTGCCTTTATACTCTCTCCTACTATGTGATTCCTAATTAGGGGTCTGTACACTGCCACCGTATGTTTCTTCTTGCCAGTTGACATTTTGGGCCGAGCCCCTTCTTCAGCAATCAGTTTTGCTGGATTTCTATGGCTCTAAGCAGAACTAAGCAAATGGGCAAAGAAGAAAAAAATCCTTATGTAAATTAACCCTTGTACATCCCCCTAAATTTTTCTTTTGAGTACAAGGTCATTGAGATCAATCTTCCTGGATAGTTCTTGTAACACGGTAGACCATGCCCTTGCTCTGTTGTATTTTATTCTTTTCTATCACTGTTTAATAAATCATGACTGCAGTTGTTGAACAATTAAGCCAGAGGATTGAATTATTTATGGTTTAGGTGCTACATTTGTATTCCAAGTCTTATGGTGTGCTGTTTAAACTACTTTTGTTTAACTTGCAGGGCGGCAATCAGCAGAGACCCTTTCTATGAAATGCTGGCAGCAAGAAAGAAGAAAGTTTCCTCAACTAAGAAGCATTAGAATGACAGCATTTTATGCAACTTGATTCAAGTATCTTTCTAAAATTGACCATTTTGACCCAAAGAGGTCTGTTTTCAAGTGTCAGTAACCACAGTGCATTCTAGGGCTGGGTATGTGCTTGTGCTGGAGCGAAGTGCTGAAAGTTAGAAGGCTCTTCTGTTGCCTACTCCTCAACTAATGAAGATATAGTTTTTACTCAAAAAAAATCTCTCAATATTTCTCTCTGCACAGCTGGTCTGTTTGTGGAGTCCAGGGCCGCTACTTTACCTCCTCAAAGCTTTATATTTCTTATCAAGAAGCTCTTGATTTAACATTTTTTTTTTGGAAGGGGCCTATGATTCTATCAGCCATATTCAAGGACTGGTATGATTGAAAATCCATGTCAGCACTAGAAGCCTATACATAGAAAGCTATGAAAAATATTCATCTTGGAAAGTTAAGGTCAGGATGTCAGTGTTTCATATGCCAGTGGACAGTGCGACAGGTGTTGGGCTATGATTCATGATGTTCTAGTAATATGAGGGTGTATAACCAGTTGAGACTACTGGAGCAAGATAAGTGCCGACATGGAAATCGGAAAATGAGGATTTTCCTGGAATGAAGCCAGTTACATTATAACTGAAAAAAAACTGCGCAAGAAGAATCGTCTGTCCTTCAGAAGGCACACTTTGATTTAATTTTTTAATTGAAGCTTTTGTTAATATATGTTTTACTTATTCTTGTTGGTTTCCACTATTCAATGCACTGGTGAACAATTGCAGGAAAAAAAGAGATGACTAAGCAGTATTAGTCTATTTATCAGAGCTGTATATACTTAATGTAAAGATTTTCTTTTTGTACTTATTCAATTGATTTTAAGTTGTGAGGATAAATTGTTGGAGTAATTTTTCAGTCTTTGCCATTCATACTTGTAGCACTGACAAACCAGGTCAAATAAATCAAATTCTCTGTAATGAACAATGAGGTCTACTTCCTGTATTTTTAACTGTACACTGCTTAATGTCCTAAAGAAAACTTCATCCTCATCAGCTGAATACCCATTTCCTGTGTGACATTTCTGTATTTCTGTCAGTGAAATTGTTTGTTTGATTCTGTTATATGTAAACATTAAAAGGTTTAAATTGTGATACCAATTTTTACATGATTTATAAAATATACGAAATGCTTCCTTTGACCATTGGCAGCATATATTATTTAAACTTGATTTTGTTAAAGTGTATTGCATTTTTTATTGTTCAGATTGAAAATACTAGATGCAGTGATAATGTTCAGTTCAGAAAGGAACTTAATATTTTTTCATTAATCACCTTGGACAGGCTGGCTTTAAAAAAATTAAAAATAACAAGAAAAAAATATTAACTTGAATTAGTAGCAGGATTTGATTCCCTGAAATTAAGTACTACAGGTTTGACCTTGATCTGCTTATTTGATAGTTTCAGTTTGCATCATCATTCCAATTTTCAATTATTGAAAGAACAATACTTTTTCAGTTGAAAATAAATTTATTATCAAACAGGAAAATGAAGAATTACAATAGAATTTACTAAAAAAACTATACATTAAGAGTGACAAACAACCAGTGTGCAAAAGAAGACAAATTGTGCAAATAAAAAATAAATAACTAAATAAACAATACTGAGAATATGAAATGTAGAGTCCTTGAAAGTGAGCCCATAGGTTGTGGAATCAGTTCAGATTTGAGGTGAGTGAGGTGGTTCAGGAGCTTGATGAAATAACTCAATGCAAGTGTCAGAACCTGTGCAAACACATTACTGCAAGTGGGTTCAATTGCACTGGGGTTTTAAAGGGACAAATTTTGACTATTTAACATAGAAAGCTAAGTTGTTATTGCATGTTATCAGAACCAACAAAAAAACAAATATGCTTATGTTTTCAAAGTGCAAAGTAGTTGAGATTCAATGTACATTACGTATACAGCCTTGATCTGTCTGCTTACAGGCAGCTATAAGGCAAGAAACGTGAAAGAAACCAGTTTTATTTTTAAAAAGAGACCAGTCCCCAATGCACAGAGAAAGAGGGGAAAATAAAACAAATCCTGCAAACAAAAAAAGCGAACAACAACACAGCATTCTGAGCCAAATTGAGTCCTTGGATCCAAATTCCTGGAGCAGCTCAGAGTAGGCCCAAAACCTCAGTATCAGTTCATCACATTAGCAGGCCAAATCACCACAACGTTCACAGACATGAAGCACAGCAGCTGGGTGCAGTCTCACAACCTCAGTGTCACAGAGAGAGGAGTGAACATCATGGGAGAGTGAGCAAAGTCAGCTAGGTACATGACACTCTGCCTTTCCAGTCTACCTGGGCTGGCATTTAAATTGTCCAAACAGCAGATCGTATCTTGCATTAGAACCTGGGCTCCACTGCAACAAAACACTCCAGGCCAAGATTTCGCTGAAGCTGTTCTTGATCTCTCCAAATCAGCTTGGCACTTGAGAATGTTTCAACCAAATACCCGGGTTAGTTGGACAGGCATCGAAACTCCTCTGCTTCAACTTCACTCCGAATCACTCACTCCAACTCCATCTGTGTCAATTTTCACAGCGCAACAGTGCAGCTCATCTCTCGAATTTGTTTTGCCTCTGCTCATCTCTTAATTGTTTGTGGTGATAGTTTACCACAATTTACTTAAAGTGTTACTAGTAAAGATTTTTGTCAAATTTTTGCTTTCAAAATAACAGTAAGCTGTTTCATGCCTTCAGTAGCACCATCTTAAACTGGAAGAATAAGGGGTTTTAGCATAACAGCTTAAAATTCTCCAGAAGATTTAGAATATATTGGTTTCTAATGTTATTTATATGTATTTATTTTACACATAATGCACAAAATAAGTGCTGACACATTCTCATTTATTTGTAGAAGTCCATGTTATTTTCATGGTTTAGAAAGTTTCACTCATACATAAAGACTATTTAAGAGAATCTTGCAAGCTGAGAGCAATGGTTGAGGAAATAGGATTTTAAATTACGATGACTTAGTTGTATAAGACATTGGGTGAAATTGATTTAGAATATCTGTACTGCAATAGACATGTTAAATACTGGAAGCAGCCATCAGGTTGTGCAGTGTCTGTGGAGAGGGATCCTCTGATGTTTTTGTGAGGACAGTGAATGATGGAAGTAAATTTAATTTTTAGTTGGACAAAAAGGACGAGCATCCAAATATATAAGGTAGGAGAGGTTGACTGTTAAAAGTGGTGGTGGTAAGGAAGGTAAATGCATTGTTAGCATTTGTTTCCAGAGGACTGGAATATAAAAGCAAGGATGCAATACTAAGGCTTTATAAGGCAGTTGAAGTATTATGAGCAGTTTTGAGCCCCAGGTCTAAGAAAGGATGTGCTGTCATTGAAGAGGATCCAGAGGAGGTTTATGAAATGACCCTAGAAATGGGAAGGTTAATATATGAAGAACATTTGATGGTTCAGGGCCTGTACTCGCTGGGATTTAGAAGAACGATGGGAGACCTCATTGATAGCTATCGAATATTGAAAAACTTATAGTGAACGTTGAGAGGAATGTTTCCAATAATAGGGAAGTCTAGGACCAGGGGGCATAGCTTCAGAATAAAAAGATGTCCCTTCAGAACAGAGATGAGGAGGTATTTCTTTAGCCAAAGGGTGGCATTTATTACCACAGATGGTTGTGGAGGCCAAGTCATTGGGTATATTTAAAGTAGTGGTTAAGTATGTTCTTGATTAATAAGGGTGTTAAAGAAGGCAGGAGAATGGGATTGAGAGGGAAAGTAAATCAGCCAAGATGAAATGGCAGAGTAGACTCAATGGACCAAATGGTCTAATTCTGATCCTATGTCTTATGATCTGGCTGAGATGTGCAAAGGCTAATGAATAGGAGCAATGTCTGGAAAAAGCTTAGGTAAGAAGAAACCAGTGAAATCTGAAATTACTTAGAGGTAAGAAATATAATTGGAATGTTGGAAATGTTTTATGGAAGCTAGAAAAAGGCTGTTACTATTATTAGAGTCCGAAAGGTTTTTATTTGTGTAGTGGGGAAAAAAGAGGTGTTTTTTCCTAAATGATGTTGAGCTTCATTGGAACAGAAGGAAGCCAGATCTGAAATAAAACCAAAGTGATGAAATACTTAGATAGGCAACATCTGTGGAGAGAGAGAGAAAAAAGCAAGTGTTAACAATTTCAGCTGATGAGACTTTATCAGAACTGGAAAGGTGACACCAGGGTGGTCAGGAATGAGAATGGCATAGTGATTTAGTGACAATCAACAGGGAGCTTGGGATTATCATTCTGGATTGAGTAAATGTGTTCTGCAAAGCAGAATCAACGTTTGGTTTCTCCTGTGTATAGTGAGCACCAAAAACAGTAAATTAAATTAAAAGAAAGTGAAGTAAATTGTTGCTTCACCTGGATGCCTTGTTAAAAGAACAGGACAGGTGTTAAATCTGCTGCAGTTATGTCATGGTGGGGGGGGGGGGGGGGCTTTGGTGAAGAGAAGCTGGACAGAATGATCCACTTGTGATACTGACAGTGGAGAAGATGCCAAGTGTCATGGCATTGGAGGTGTTGGAAATTACAGTTATTCCACTGAATGTGAAGGGTGATATGGTAGAAGGCACAGAATCTCATTCAGGAGCCAAAATGGATAAATTCTGTTTAGTAAGTAACTATGTTTTGAGAGTGTATTTTAAATATATCCACATACACCTTGTCATGTATGAGTGAAACTTATTAAACCATGAAAATTATGAGGTGTTCTCTCTTTAGTTAATAAAGTGAATGAAGCATTATTCTGTTTTAGATTTATGATTTGCCATGGAATCAATTGTCAATGGGGAAACTGGATCTATCATATTATAATCACAACAAAAAAAAATCTGGAACATTGCAGTTTCAACATTTTTCATCATTGTGCAGCTTTCAGCTAATTATTGTTGTCTGTGCTTTTGCATTCTTGCAGGATGATCATAGATTAAATTCAGTACATATTGTCTGTAAATTGGGTTCAAGCAAACATGCATGAGATCCCTGCCAAACTCAGGAAGGCCATGTTTGGAAATTAAAATAAATCATGCTTATTTTTTCTCTCAGCATTACAAAATTGAAAATTAGACCTGCTGTTGCTAGCTCTTGAGCCAGCCTTCAAGAAAGAATTACTGGGCAGCATAACCCAGGACCTAAAGGCAGAGATTTTCAGTACAGGGTCAAAGCCAAAATGGTATTCAAGCATATATTATATGGTGCTGTAGAAGTTCTGGGCAATGTGCTATTGGTTTTGATTATTAAAGATAAAACAGAAAAAGTTTAAAAATATTCCGATCATGTAACATCTGTATTTCAAGTCAATGAATTGGATAATGTTAGATACAAAAATAATTAAATGTTGAATAAGCTTGGGGAGAGGCAGGGAAGACAAAGGGGAGGGTTTTGATACGGTGTAGGCAAGAGAGGGTGAATGACAAAAGTAATGGGAGAGTTAACAAAAGTGATGGAGATCATTGAATAAAAAAAGTAATATCTGGGAAGTGGTGGCTAAGATCTAAAATAAGAGAAGAAAAAACTGATGGAAATCTGAGATTGAAAACTGCAATGCTGAATACCTGAACATGTGAATTTCAAGTATGAAGATGAGCTGCTGTTGCTGAAGATTTCATTAGTCTTGAAATCAAACTCAATGGGTGAAGCAGCATCTGTAAAAGCAAAGGGATAGATGACATTTCGGGTTGAGACTGTATGGGGACTGAGAATATATAAGGGAGATTGCCAGCATAAAGAACTGGGGAGGAGGGGTGAGATGTCTGGTGGAGTAAAGGGAAGGAAGAGTTTAGAGAATGAAAGTTAGATTCACAGTCTCGAGGGTGATGATTGTAACCAAATGAGGAAGAGGGTAGACTAGGGGAGAAGAAACCAAGTGGATAAGTGTGCGGGTGATGGGCAGAAGGAAGTATGGAAGATGAACAAAGGGAAGTGGATCAATCAATGGGAAGAGAACATGGTGTGTTACTTAGAATAGGAAAGTTCAACGTTCATATACATTGGTCTATAGGTTGCTGAAGTGGACTATGAGGTGTGGTTCTTCAGTTTTCTTTTGGCCTCTCCTTAACAGTGGACAAGATGTGAGGTTGGGAAGCAGAGCTGAAGTGACATGCAACTAAAGGCTTAAGATGGCTGTTACAGATAGATGCAGGTACTTCATAAAATGGGCATTCACTCTGCAGTCTGGATTCACTCTTTAGGAGACCACACTGAGAATACCAAATATAATAGATGAGGTTGGAGGAGGTCCACATGAATCTTTGCCTTGCCTGGAAGGCTCTTCATGTCCTTGGTGCTGAGGGAAGAGGACTGCCTGAAACAGTTGCAAGGAAGAGTGCCAGAAAGTCATAGAGAGAGAGTGATCTGTGAAAAGCAGAAAGATCTGGGTGGAGGGGGTTTGGGTTAGAGGGGAAGATGTGATTGTTGGTGGGATCCCATCATAGCCGGCAAAGAATGATGTTGGATGGGGATCTAGAGGTGAAGAACAGGGGAACTCTCTCTCTTGTGCCTTGAGGGAGAGGACAAGGGTGACTAGAGGAGAGGAGATGTACCAGAAAAAGTGAGTGAGGATTGAATACATTACAAAGAGGGGAAGCCATGTTTCCTGAAAAAGGAAAAAGCCTAAAATGGAAACACTCACCTTAAACAAGATGTGAGGTTGCGGAGATAAGAAACTATGCAAAAGGATGCCCTCCTTACAGGAGACAGTGGGAGGAAGATGTAACTGTACAAGTTAGTGTGTTCATAGTAGGTAGCAGGGGATAAATTCAGAAAAAGAGACAAATGTCAGGAATAGTCCAAGTGAACTTGAGGCCAATGCAGAAGTAGGAGAGCTGATACAATTGATGAGGATCTGTCCAAGTGAAAGCTGCAGCACCAATACAGTTGTTGATGTTGTGCAGAGTGTTGGAGGGAGGTGCATGCAGGTTTAATTGGAAGATTATCTGTTGTCTAAGACAGGACCCAATATAATGGAGAATTGAAGTCACAAGATTTTAATTGTTACCTCCCCAAAACCCCAGACATACCTTATAGAGGGGAAATTCAATTTCATATGCTTAATATGTGCTGTATAAATATGAATTGTTAATCAGAGGGTGTCCAAAAACATAAAATTGATCAACACAAACCGAGAGCTTTAGGAAATCAGCAAGCCAGGCAGTATCTATGGAGGGGAATAAAAGTTGAGGTTTTGAGATGAGATTCCTCATCATAGATGCTGCCTGACTTGCTGAGTTTCTCCAGCATCTTGTGTGCGTTTGCTCAAGATTATCAGCTTCTGCAGAATTACATGTATTTATGAAATTGACCAAAATAATTTTTAAAAGAGTGCACTGGTGATCCGTGCTCAAAAGTTGTGCGCTCAGTTCCCAGCAGTTTCATGCCCAATTTAATGCAGCTGTAAATACTTTGTAGCATAATCAGAAACAATTAACCCTTAATGACATGTTCCCCATGGCAGCGAGGCGCATTATGGTTGCCAGAGAAAGAGAGTTAAAGGAAGAGTGCACCAAGGGTTAATCATAAGGACATCCAATTTCTGACAAACTAGAAGAGGGGTCTACTGCGAACTAACGAGTATAGACAATGAGAGTGACTGACGTTCCCTTTGAAAATGCAGGCATCGTGTGAAACAATGGCAGACACAAAGTACTCTGCAGATGCTGTGGTCAAAGCAACACGTTGGAGGAACTCAGCAGGTCGGGCAGAATCCGTGGAAACGAACAGTCAACGTTTCAGGCCGAGACCCATCGTCAGGAATCAATGGCAGTAGTTCCGCTGCATCCAGGGTGGGTCGACAGAAATATTGATCTGACACTTAACACACAATGAAGTGTTAACCATACCAACTGTCGGCCAGTACTTTTCCCCAAGTAATTTTTAAAGCATCCTATGTATACAATTTGTTCGAATAACTTGGCGTTTAATTGATAGTTGGGTCTCCTGTATTCGGAGGTATTTTATTGCTCGTAAATTGTTTTGGCTGCACGAATGCAAGCTCAAAACAAAACAGAATAGAGAAACCCTTTGAAAGGAATTTCCATGCCCCCTTTATCGCCAAATAAAATCATAATTCAAAGCGAGGAGCCGGACGGAGCGTTCCCGCGCTCAGAGGCACGCGCACCGGGTAACCACCGCGCGTGGCTTGGCTCGGGGCGGCAGTTGGGTGACGGTTATTTTTCAAATCCTTTTAAAAGCGGGACAGGCGGACAGGTAGGCTTCACCGCGCTGCCCCTGCAAACTTTCCACATGCCTTTCTGCCTCTCCCACTGAAATGCAAAAACCCGAAAGCCGTTCGGCTACACCTATTCATCGCTCTTTTTTAATATTTTATTTTCCAAGCGTCTCGAGAGGAGGTTGCAACCCCACGTTTTCACGTCCATCACATGCTCGGCACCTCCTTTCGCTCAGCCGACCTCTATATTCCTCTTGCCCTTTATTCATTTATTTTTGAAACTTTTAAATTTTGTCTTGCACTGTACTGCTGCAAAACAACACTTCACAGTAAATGTAAGCAATAATTGAGGATAGAAATATACAAGATTTCAAAAGACACAGACCCAGTGTACAGACTCTCCCCTCCCAGGTGGAAATAAGTATGCAGGTGTATAATTTTAAGATGACTGGAGGAAAGTATGGGATGGGGGGGGGGGGGGGTCCGAGATAGGGACATTAAAAAACTTGAATAGGCACATGAATTATTGGAAAAAATAGAAGGTTATGAGGCAGGAAAGAGACTGATCTTGAAGTAGGTAAAGTTCAAAGTAAATTTATTATCGAAGTATATATACTGTAAGTACCCATCTGCAGCCCTGAGATTAATATACTTGTGGGCATACATAGTAAGTTTTAAGAAAAACAGAAGAACCAATGGAAGGCCATACCCAACAGGACAGATAAACAACCAATGTGCAATGGACAACAAACTGTGCAAATACAAAAGGAAAATTGAAATAATAATAAATAAACAATAAATATTGAGAACATGAGATGAAGACTCCTTGGAAGTAAGTCCAGAGGTTGTGGGAACAGTTCAGTGATTTGGCAAGTGAAGTTATCCCCACTGGTTCAAGACCCTGTTAGTTGAGGGGTGATAACTGCTCCTGAACTTGGTGGTGAGTCCTGAGGCTCTTGTACCTTCTTCCTGATGGTAGCAGCAAGAAGAGAGCATGGTCTCGGTTTTGTGGTTCTTTGAAGATGGATGCTGTTTTCCCACGACTATGCTCCGTGTAACTGTACTCAGTGGTGTGGAGGGCTTTACCCATGATAGAGTTTAACTGTACTCAGTGGTGTGGAGGGCTTTACCCATGATAGAGTGTAACTGTACTCAGTGGTGTGGAGGGCTTTACCCATGATAGAGTGTAACTGTATTCAGTGCTGTGGAGGGCTTTACCCATGATAGAGTGTAACTGTACTCAGTGGTGTGGAGGGCTTTACCCATGATAGAGTGTAACTGTACTCAGTGGTGTGGAGGGCTTTACCCATGATAGAGTGTCACTGTACTCAGTGTGGAGGGCTTTACCCATGATAGAGTTTAACTGTACTCAATGGTGTGGAGGGCTTTACCCATGATAGAGTGTCACTGTACTCAGTGTGGAGGGCTTTACCCATGATAGAGTTTAACTGTACTCAGTGGTGTGGAGGGCTTTACCCATGATAGAGTGTAACTGTACTCCGTGTGGAGGGCTTTACCCATGATAGAGTGTCACTGTACTCAGTGGTGTGGAGGGCTTTACCCATGATAGAGTCTAACTGTACTCAGTGGTGTGGAGGGCTTTACCCATGATAGAGTGTAACTGTACTCAGTGGTGTGGAGGGCTTTACCCATGATAGAGTCTAACTGTACTCAGTGGTGTGGAGGGCTTTACCCATGATAGAGTGTAACTGTACTCAGTGGTATGGAGGGCTTTACCCATGATAGAGTGTAACTGTACTCAGTGGTGTGGAGGTCTTTACCCATGATAGAGTGTAACTGTACTCAGTGGTATGGAGGTCTTTACCCATGATAGAGTGTAACTGTACTCAGTGGTATGGAGGTCTTTACCCATGATAGTGTAACTGTACTCAGTGTGGAGGGCTTTACCCATGATAGAGTGTAACTGTACTCAGTGGTATGGAGGTCTTTACCCATGATAGAGTGTAACTGTACTCAGTGGTGTGGAGGGCTTTACCCATGATAGAGTGTAACTGTACTCAGTGGTGTGGAGGTCTTTACCCATGATAGAGTGTAACTGTACTCAGTGGTGTGGAGGGCTTTACCCATGATAGAGTGTAACTGTACTCAGTGGTGTGGAGGTCTTTACCCATGATAGTGTAACTGTACTCAGTGGTGTGGAGGGCTTTACCCATGATAGAGTGTATCTGTACTCAGTGGTGTGGAGGGCTTTACCCATGATAGAGTGTAACTGTACTCAGTGGTGTGGAGGTCTTTACCCATGATAGAGTTTAACTGTACTCAGTGGTGTGGAGGGCTTTACCCATGATAGAGTGTAACTGTACTCAGTGGTGTGGAGGGCTTTACCCATGATAGAGTGTAACTGTACTCAGTGCTGTGGAGGGCTTTACCCATGATAGAGTGTAACTGTACTCAGTGTGGAGGGCTTTACCCATGATAGAGTGTAACTGTACTCAATGGTGTGGAGGGCTTTACCCATGATAGAGTGTAACTGTACTCAGTGTGGAGGGCTTTACCCATGATAGAGTGTAACTGTACTCAGTGGTGTGGAGGGCTTTACCCATGATAGAGTGTAACTGTACTCAGTGGTGTGGAGGGCTTTACCCATGATAGAGTGTAACTGTACTCAGTGTGGAGGGCTTTACCCATGATAGAGTGTAACTGTACTCAGTGGTGTGGAGGGCTTTACCCATGATAGAGTGTAACTGTACTCAATGGTGTGGAGGGCTTTACCCATGATAGAGTGTAACTGTACTCAGTGGTGTGGAGGGCTTTACCCATGATAGAGTGTAACTGTACTCAATGGTGTGGAGGGCTTTACCCATGATAGAGTGGGCCATGTCTATTACTTTCTGGAGGCTTTACCACGCAAAGCCATTGGTGTTTCCATACTATGCCGTGATACAACCAGTCAATATATGCTCCACCACACATCTATCAAAGTTTGAGAAGTCGTGCTGAATCTTTATATATTCCTAAGGAAGTAAAGGCTCTGCTGTGCTTTCTTTGTAATTTTGCTTACGTGCTGGACACAGGACATCTGAAATGATAAGATGAGGAATTTAAATTTGCTGACCCTCTCCACCTCTGATCCACTGATGAGGACTAGCTCATGGACCTCCAGTTTCCTCCTCCTGCAGTCAATAATCAGCTCCTTGGTTTTGTTGACATTGAGTGAGAGGTTGTTGTGGCGGCACTCAGATTTTCAGTCTCCCTCCTTTATGCTGATTCATCGCCACCTTTGATTCATGCAATGGCTGTGGTATTGTCAGCAAACTTCAATATGTCATTGGAGTTCTGCTTAAATTCACAGTCATAAGGATAAATTAAGTAGTACAGAGGGCTAAGCACACAGCCTTGTGGTGCACCTGTGCAGATGTCAGGATGTCATGGGCTGAAGGGCTTGTAGTGTGCAGTACTGTTCTATGCTCTAATAATAAATCTGATATAGATCCTTCCTTCTCCGTGGATTGTCACCTTGTCGTTGTGGAGAAGCTTGTGTGGTCCTGAGATCCCGAGATCTGGAGCTATGCTGCTGGTAGGGTGAGGTCCCTGACAAAACACAATCCAACTGAGACCTCAACAGTGGAACAGGCGGATGAAATTACTTCAAACTCATCGGCTGTGAAGGCGGATGAAGGCTGCAACAAATCCTTCAGCTTCAATCGTTGTAGTTTCCATTCCATTGGAATCAGTTGGTTAATTTGTGAAGTATCGTGTGCTTCTTGGAGTGCAACATCAAGTACACGTTAAACAAATACACGCACAGGCATCTTCACTCTGTGATAGATCAACGGAATGAAGACTATCATCTTCGACCTTGAGGGATAGCCACTACGACGACGATAGATCCTTCATCCTGCACTGCTTCATGAAGGTTAATAGTATCATTCGGGATGTCTGCCACCCTGGCTATTTTTCTCTTTTTTACCTTCTGGGAACATGAAATCTCAGACAACCAGACTTAGAAACACCTTTATTCCCCCATTGCTAGAAGAGTTGTCTTTCATGCCTCCTTCTCAGTGGTGCTCCCACCTCTGACTCTTAACTCTACTTTTCCCCTTTATTCCTTATTGTCACTTCAGTGCTTCTTTTCTGCAGGGTGGAAACTTCCCAGGGTGGAGGTTTTAAGTACTAGCGGACATGAGAGAGGGAAGGTTTAAAGGAGATTTGAGGGGCACATTTTGTTTTACACATTTTGGGTACCTAGAATAGGCTGCTGTGAGGTAGACACAGATACAGTAGTGGAATTTGAGACAGTGACACATAATCCATATAGTTGCATTTCTTTTATGTTTATGTGCAGGCAGAAGAGATGCAGATTAATTTGACACCATGGCTTGATATAGTGAGTTGAAGGGTATTACTTGTGCTAAATCTACAATTCCTTGTACTTAAGTGTACAATATATCTTTACACTATCCTGCTGTTTTGTGCTTGCTGCATTTATTATTATTATGGATGTTATTCTGTAAGTTTCATGTGGACAAAGAAATGCATTGCACCCTAGTGTTTATAGCAATAAATGAATCTGAATCTGAAACAACATTGAATAAAAACAGGAAATTTGAGTATTTTGATTCCTTGGTCCTGCAGAGAATGTTTGAATCAATTTTCCTGTTCCATTTTTTTGTGTGGGGAGGAGGGATTTGGGGGCTGATGATCGTGCTACCGTTCTTTTCTTTCTTGGTTTCGTGGTTATCTGGAGGAAAAGAACTTCAGAGTTCTATACTTTGATAGCAAATGAACCTTTGAACCTTTAAAATTGACCATAAGACTTTAAGACATAGGAGCAGAATTAGGCCATTTGGCCTATTGAGTCTGCTTTGCCATTTAATCATGGCTGCTCCGTTCTTTTCCTCTCCTCAGCCCCACTCCTTTCCCTTTTCCCGTAACTGTTGATGCCATGGCCAATCAAGAACCTATCAATCTCTGCCTTAAATACACCCAATGATCTGGCCTCCACAGCTGCCTGTGGTAACAAATTACACAAATTCTCCAACCTTTGCCTAAAGAAATTTCTCCGCATCTCTGTTTTAAATGGACACCTTTCAATTCTGAAGTTATGCCCTCTTGTCCCAGAATCCCTCACTATAGGAAACATCCTTTTCACATCTACTCTGTCTTGGCCTTTCAACATTGAAAAGGTTTCAATGGAGATCCCCATTGAGGGTGATCCCCTCTCTCATCCTTCTAAATTCCAGCAAGTACAAGCCCTTCAAACATTACTCATATGATAGCCCTTTCATTCCCAGAATCATCCATGTGAACCTCCTCTGAACCCTCTCCAATGCCAGAACATCTTTTAGATAAGGAGTCCAAAACTGTTCACAATACTCAATGTGATGCCTCACCAGTGCCTTATAAAATCTCGGTATCACATCCCTGCTTGTATATTCTAGACCTCTTGAAATGAATGCTAACATTGCATTTGCCTTCACCACTGACTCAACCTCCAAGTTAAGCTTTAGGGTGTTCTGCACAGGGTCTCCCAAGTCCTTTTGCATCTCAGATTTTTTGGATTATCACCCTGTTTTGAAAAGAGTCTGTACATTTGTTCTACCAAAGTACATGACAATGCATTTTCCAACATTGTATTTCACGAGCCATTTTCTTGCCTATTCTACTAATCTGTTTGAGTCCAAATGCAGCCTTCCTGTTTCCCCAACACTACCTGCCCCTTCACCAATCTTTGTATCATCTCCAAACTTGAAAACAAAGTCATCTACTTCATCATTGAAATAATTGATACACAGCACAAAAAGAAGCCGGCCCAGCATGGACCCCTGTGGAACACTACTAGTCACTGGCAGCCAACCAGAAAAGGATCCTTTTATTCCCACTCACTGCTTCCTACCAATCAGCTAATGCTCTAACCAAGCTAGTAACTTTCCTGTAACACAACAAACACTTAACTTGGTAAGCAGCCTCATGTGTGGCACCTTTTCAAAAGCTTCTGAAAATCCAAAAATACAATATCCGTTGCATCCCCTTTATCTATCCTGCTTGTATTCTCTTCAAAGAATTCCTTCCTTCAAGGCAAGATTTTCCCTTAAGGAAACCATACTGACTTTGTCCTATCTTGTCCTGTGTCACCAAGTACTCCATAACCTCTTCCTTAACAATTGGACTCCAAAATCTTCCCAACCACTGAGATAAGGCCAACTGGTCTATAATTTCCTTTCAGCTGAAAATGAGTAGAGTGACATTTGTAATTTTTCAGTCCTCCGGTACGATGCCAGAGTGTAATGATTCTTGAAAAATCATTACTAATGCCTCCACAATCTCCACTGCTACCTCTTTCAGAACCCTGGGGTGACATTCATCTGGTCTGGGTGATTTATGTGCCTATAGGACTTGCAGCTTTTGAGCACCTGGCACTTCTCTTCCCTCACACCCTTCAACACCTGGCACACTGCTAGTGTCTTCCAACGTGAAACCTGATGCAAAATTCTCATTTAGTTTATCTGCCATCTCCTCATCCCCCGTTTTTATTTCTCCGGCCTCATTTTTTAAGCAGTCTTGTATCCATTCTCATCTCTTTTATTTTTTATATACTTGAAAAAGCCTTCTCTATCCACCTTGATATTGTTTGTTAGCTTGCTTTCATATTTCATCTTTTCCCTTCTAATGATTTTTAGTTGATCTCTAGGCTTTTAAAAGCTTCCCAATCCTCTATCTTCCCACTA
This sequence comes from Hemitrygon akajei, assembly GCF_048418815.1. Lineage (NCBI taxonomy): Eukaryota > Metazoa > Chordata > Chondrichthyes > Myliobatiformes > Dasyatidae > Hemitrygon > Hemitrygon akajei. The sequence goes on from NC_133145.1 coordinate 53,543,487, forward strand.
ATTTTTGCTTTGTCATATGCTCTCTCTTTTGCTTTTACATTAGCTTTGTCTTTTGTCAGCCATGGTTGTACTATATTGCCATTTAAGTGTTTCTTTGTTTATGGAATACATCTATCCTACACCTTCCTCATTTTTCGCAGAAACTCAAGCCATTGCTGCTCTGCTGTCATCCCTGCCAACTCCTCTCTCGTACTGTAATTTCCTAATACCACTAAAAGATTGCTAGTAAGACTACTTTCTCCCTATCGAATTTGAAGTTGAACTCAATAGTATTGTGATTACTGCTTTCGAAGGGTTCCTTTACCTTAATCAGAATCAGACTTTAATCGCCAAGTACCTATGCACATACAAGGAACTTACTTCCGGCAGATGTTGTCTCTCTGCTCATAACAATAATAATGATAAATATAAATGAAAATATAGATTATACATACAGGTAGTGCAATCCAAGTAATAGTTAGCCGACAGTTAACCGGCAGTTAACTGTTCAGCAAAGTGACCGCAGTAGGGAAAAAACTTCTCCAGTGCCTATTAGTCTTAGTCTGGAAGGATCTGAAACGCCTACCAGACGGAAGCAGATCAAACAGTCAGTGCGCAAGATGGGAGGAGTCCTTTATGATGTTCCCCGCCCTCTTCTTCAACCTGGAAGAGTACAGGTCCACAATAGAGGGCAGGGAGGCTCCAATGATGCGCTCGGCAGTCCTCACTGTGCACTGTAGTCTGGTTCTATCCTGCTTGGTGGCGGCTCCAAGCCACACAATGATGGAGGTGCACAGGACAGACTCAATGACTGCAGTGTAGAACTGCAGCAGCAATTCCTGAGGCAGACCGTATTTCCTCAAGAGCCGCAGGAAATACATCCACTGCTGGGCCTTCTTCAGGATGGAGCTGATGTTCTGCTCCCACTTCAGATCCTGAGAGATGGTGGTTCCCAGGAACCTGAAGTTCTCCACGGTGGACATAGGGCTGCTGAGGACTGTGAGGGGAGACATAGCAGGGGGATGTCTCCTGAAATCCACTATCATCTCCTTTGTCTTGAGCGTGTTCAGCTCCAGATTGTTCCGACTGCACCAGAGCGCCAGTTGGTCCACCTGCTGTCGATATGCAGACTCATCACTATTCTGGATGAGTCCGATGACGGTAGTGTCGTCTGCAAACTTCAAAAGCTTCACATAGGGGTTGGAGGAGGTGCAGTCATTGGTGTAGAGGAAGAACAGCAGTGGAGAGAGGACCCAGTATAGCTGTTCCCCTCATAGGCTCAACGACAAGCTGCTCTAAAAGCCATCTCGTAGACATTCAACAAATTCACTCTCTTGAGATCCATTACCAACCTGATTTTCCCAATCTGCCTGCATGTTAAAATCTCCCATGACTATCATAATATTGCCCTTTTGACACACTTGTTCTATTTCCTTTTGTAATCTAGTCCACATCCCAGCTGCTGTTAGGAGACCTGTATATAACTGCCATCAGGATCCTTTTACTCTTACAGTTTCTTAACACATCTTTCTAATGATTTGATGCCATTTTCTACCAGCAGTGCCATGCCACCCCCTTTGCCTACCTTCCTATCCCTCCAATACAATGTCTAACCTTGGACGTTCAGCTCGCAACTACAACCATCCTTCAAACAATGATTCAGTGACGGCCACAGCATAATACCAGACAATCTGTAGAAGTGCAACAAGATCGTAACCTTATTTCTTATACTTTGTGCACTGAGATATAACACTTATTGCCCTGTATTTGCTCCCCTTTTTGATTCTGCATCCCTAATGCACTGTCGCTCACCCTGTTGGCTGCAGTTTTGACCTATCATCTGCCTGCCCTTCCTAACAGTCTGATTGCATGCCATTTTTGCTTTTTTACCTTCTGTCCTATCTCTAATCCCTTCACTCCAGTTCCCATCCCACTATCAAATTAGCTTAAACCCTCCCCAACAGCTCTAACAAAACTGCCTGTAACAATGTTGACAACAACACACACAAAATGCTGGTGGAACACAGCAGGCTAGGCAGCATCTATAGGGAGAAGCGATGTGGAGCGGTGATCACTGTCCCCCAGATGCTCACCCACTGAGAGATCTGTGACCTGACCCGGTTTGTTACCTAATACTAGAACTAATATGGCATTCCCCCAGTCGGCCTGTCAACATACTGTGACAGGAATTTGTCCTGGACACACTTAATAAGGATCACTCCACAAGTGACTGAAAATGGAGTTGGACACAGGCTCAGCTTTAACAGTGATCTCTATACATGACTACAAATGACTGTTTTCTCACCTACCTCTGAAACAAACTAAAGTACTGCTAAAGACTTACACAGGACAGAAAGTGCGTCCCAAAGGTAAAATTAAAGTGACAGTGACCTACAGAGACAAAACACAGCAGCTGAACCTCTATGTACTGGAAAATGGAGGACCACCATTGTTGGGACATGAATGGCTCAGGAAAATCCAGTTGGATTGGCACACCATCAAGGCACTGGATGTGTCAACAAAGGAGGGCAGCTGGGCGGGGAAGATGTTCGCAGCTCTCCTCTCAACCATTGTCGACTATTATAACGATGAGGAGGAGCTAGACAGCGTCAACTGGGAGACAGGTATTGCCAATAAGCAGGTTGATGAAGACTACCTGGAAGTAAAAGAGCAGATGTACCGGGCGAAATTGACATCTCTCAAAAGACAGTGACAGCAGTTACAGGAAGGCACTTTGCAGGAGCATCAGAAAAGGATGAAGAAGCTAGATCAACAATACAAGCGAGGAATACGAAATGCTGAGCTTCTTCTGCAACTGGAGACAGAAAAAGTGGAAAGCAATTATATTAGAGAGAAGAAAGAAGCGGAGAGGGCGCAGGAGCCCCCACCTCAGACCGGCTCGAGCCGCAACCACCTCATGCAGCCTGTCAACACCATGAGCGAGGCCGAGATGGAGCAGCAATCTGAACAGCATCAGCAGCAACAGCTAGACAAACTTAAATCCACCGGGGAGCAGAAAGTCATCGCAACAAAGGTTCTTGGAACAGTAAAGTGGTTCAGTGTACAGTAAAGTGGATATGGATTCATCAACAGGAATGATACCAAGGAAGATGTGTTTGTATATCAGACTGCTATAAAAAAGAATAACCCACGGAAATGCCTCCGCAGTGTTAGAGACGGTGAAGCTGTGGAGTTTGACGTAGTGGAAAGCGAAAAGGGTGCAGAAGCAGCAAACGTAACTGGTCCCGGAGGAGTTCCAATCCAAGGAAGCCGATATGTTGCGGACAGAAATCGCTATCGTCGCTGCAACCCCTGCCACCGAGGTCCACCACGTACTTAGCAACAGAACATTGAAGGTGGAGAGAAAGGAGATGGAGCAGAGTCAGCAACAGATGGAGAAAATCAAGATGATCAAAATCAGCAGCATCGCCCTCCTTACAGAATACAGCGTTACCCACCTTACTTTGTTCGTCGTCGGTATGGTCGCCGTCCACAATGTAGCAACCAGCCTCGGAGAAATTACTGAGGGTGGTGAAATAAATGAAAACCAGGCTGCTGGGGCAGAAAGTAAACCGAACAGAGGACAAAATCAACTCCATTCAAACAGAACAGCTTTTGCACAAGGTGAATCTTGAACCAATTTTCTCCTTTTATTGAGAATCATACACTTAATCCTTTCCGTGAAAGTTTCTTTTGCACGTACATATTTTGAATCCTCAGCCAATGTGTCTTGTTTTTCACAAATAAGTTGTGAAACAGCATCAAAACAGAGGTAAATTCTGGCAGCAAACTGTAAGGTTTCTTTATTGTTGTATTTTCACACTTGTGCTGAATGTGCATCTGAAGGAATTCTCCCTCTTCAGCCAGACAGATAGCACTGCAGGTAATCCTTAATATCAGCAAAACTGTACTTTAACAGCAGTTTAAGAACAATGGACCAAACAACAGGATTTTGATAAACTGCTGCACCAAATGCTGAAAGATTACTGGTAAAGTACTGATCTTTCTGTGAGTCATTGGATTGCCTCCACTTTTAAATAACTAGTAGAGAGAGCAGATCACCAACCACTTCTTTTGTTGGTGATAAGTCATCTTTGAAGCAGACCATGGAAACTCCCTATACTCAGAGGTCAACTTTTCATGACTTTTATATGGAAATCTGTATTTAAAACAAGCAAGTTTATTGACAGACGTTACTCAGAGGGGCAGAGAAGACCCCCCCCCAAAAGACTTGAGTAGTAATAATAATAATTATTATTATTATTATATTATAATTTCATATTATTAAGTTACTAATTAAACAGTGGGTGGGTATTTGTATATTAAGGGTACACATACAGTATTTGTTTAGCGTAAAAAAAAAAGTTAATACACTTTTTAAAGGGGAGGAGTGTACCATATAGCCTACTGTATAATATGGAACTATTTTATGTCATCGTAACACGCTATTGAGCATGCATTATTGAGGCTCATATTGATCTGTATATATGTGTGTTGAGTTCGGTTTCAATTAGTAAAGAACCCTGTTAATGTAGCTCCTGTCTCTGGCATTTTTATTAGTGATATTGTTGTGTAAACGGCCATATACACAACAATGGGTAAATTATGTTTGATGTAAAATGATATGTACCAATGCTGCTAAAATTATGAAGAAACTAAGCGAAGGAACAACTTTTATATAAATTCAATTATAAACATAAGAACTTAGAATAGGGAAAATGTTGACTTATTAATGTAATTTAAAGATGTGATCTCAAAAAGTATGATAGAAATGCATACAAAAATTTTATATGTATTATAGATTGATTTACTTTATATTCTACCCATTTAGGAAAATAAAGATACTTGATTTCAACAACTTTCGGTACAGTAAAACTGGTTGAAGGGGAACAATGGAACAAGAGGAAGAAACATCTCACAGACAAGAGGATGACCCACGGATAGCCTTTTTGCAGAGCTTAACTTTATTGTTTTTTGCTATAAAAGAAGATAAATGGGAAAAATTTTCTGAGTCAGAAGAAAACAGGAAAATAATGACGGACTTCTTTAATACAGAAGACTTAATGATTCTAGTAATCCATATCAATGCTACAGGGCAATTGACTGCAAGTTTAGGATTTCCTGCTTCAATAAAAACTAAGGGAATTTACTTTGTGAAAAAGAAGATGCTCCGTATCACTAATGATAATTTTAAAGAGGAATTAATGATTGGTGATATCAGTAATTCACCGGTTGAACAATTATTAACAGTGATTGAAGAGGTAAGTGCGAGGATAAAATACAGTTCGTGATATATGTGAAGTTGAAAATGAGAAAGGCCTTTTAAATGCTGTATTTTAATCTACAGACATCTTGACTCTTTCAGCTTGGGATGCATCAAAAAGGAATGTTAATATCTTAAACACAAAAGATTCTGCAGCTGCTGGAATCCAGAGCCATGCACACAAAATGCTGGAGGAACTCAACATGATAGGTAGCATCTATGGAAATGAATAAACAGTTGATGATTCAGGCCAAGGCCCTTCTTCAGGACTGGAAAGGAAAGGGGAAGATGCCAGAATTAAAAAATGGGCAGAGGGGAAGGAGGACTAGCTAGAAGGTGATAAGTGAAGCCAGGTGGATTGGAAAGGTAAAGAGCTGATGAAGAAGGTAACCTCCAACCTCATGGCATGAACATCAATTTCTCTTGGTAATTTTTTTTCCTCCCCTTCTTTCTTCTTTCTATTCCCCTCTTTGGCCTCTTACCTTTTCTACTCATCTGCCTATCACCTCCCCATATTATCTCTTCTTCCTTTTTTCCTATGATCTACTCTTTTCTCCTATCAGATTCTTCTTCTCCAGCCCTTTACCTTTCCTATCCATCTGGCTTCACCTAGACCTTCAAGCTAGACCTCCTTCCTCTCCTCTCACTCTTTTTTATTCTGGTGACTTCTCCCTTCCTTTCCATTCTTGAAGAAAGGTCTTGGCCTGAGATATTGATTATTTTATCATTTTCATAGATGCTGCTTGACCTGCTGAATTCCTTTAGCATTTTGTGTATGTTAATATCTTGTTCAAGAAACTACTTGTTATATTTATTGATCTTTGATAAATGTTTTAAATATACAATGGTATTTAAATGTTATTTATATTTTTTGCTGACTAGCAGACTAGTTCATAATCCTACTCCTATCTAAAGACCCTAGTCCCATAAAATATGCAAGGCCACACTTGTGTAATAGAACATGGATAAAGGCCTTTCGGCCCAAGCCCATGCCAACCATGGTATCCACCCAGCAATTCCCAATTTCTTGCGATAGACAAACATCCCTTTAAGTTCTGCCTGTCATGTACCTATCTGGGTGCTTCTTAAATAATACTATTGTACCTGCATCAACCACTTCCTCAGGCAGACTACTCACCTTTCTCTGTGTGGAAAAAGTTGACCCTCTCATCTCTTTTAAATCTTTATCCTCTCAACCTAAATCTATGCCCCCTAGCTTAGGGCTCCTTTACCCTGGGAGAAAAAGTCTGTTACTATCCTCTTTATCTATTGTCTCTCATAATCTTAAACACTTCTGTAAGGTCACCCCCTCATTCTGCATTTCAAGAAATAAAGAACTAGCTGGTTGACCTCTCCCTATGGCTCAGACCCACTAGTCCTGTCAATATCCTTGTAAATTCATTTTTATACTCTTTCCAATTTAGCCATGTCTTTTACTGTAATAGGGTTATCAACTGTATGCAGCACTCCAAATGTGATCTCACCAATAACTGCAATATCCCAACTCCTGTACTCAATGGTGTAACTAATGAAGAGCAGTATGCAAAATGCCCTTTTCACTATCCTGTCTACCTGTGATGCTGCTTTCAACAACTATGCCCTTGTACTTCGTGATCTCTCTGTTCCATTCAGCCCATACTGCTCCACAGATCATAGTCCTGTTCTGGTTGGACTTGCCAAAATGCATAACCTCACACTTATTTGTAATGAAATCCATTTGCCAGTCCTCAGCCCACTTCCATAATTGATTAAGGTCCTTTGCGATCTGGGATAACCTTCCTTACTATTAACAAAACCTAATGTTGTGATATCTGCAGGTTTGTTCATCATTCCTAGTATATTCACATCCAAATCATTCATATAAGTAACAAATAACAAGGGTTCCAGCACTGATCCTTGTGGCATACCACGAGTCACTGGCTTCCATGCTGAGAAACAACATTATACTTGTGGTTCTTACCTCCAAGAAAATTTTGAATCCTCCCAGCTAATTCTCCCTCGATTCCATGGGACCTAACCTTATAGACAAGCTTACGAGCAGCTTGTTGAAGGTCCTGCTGTAATTCAAATAGACATCATCCACTACAGTACCTTCATCTATTCTGGTTACTTCTTCAAAAGAATCTAAAAGTTTTGACAAGCATGTCAAGTTACTGGAGGGAATAGGAGGTGAAAGTGAAGCAAGCACTGAATGGAGTATGACCCATTCTACCATAAATTCTGTGTCTGTAATTTTTACTGATTTTTGTGTCTAATGGAGTATGAAATAAAGGACTACAGTTTATGATGAGAATAGCAGTGTGGCTGTCATCTCTGACTGTTAGAAGAAAGGAAACCTGACCTCAGAATTATGCTTTCATTCATAAAGTTGGCTTGAATGATCTCCTGCTCCACCTTAGGATGTGCTGCTGGAGCTTTCTGCATTTAAAACAGAAATCAGTGAATTGACGAACATTCAACTATTAATAAATTATCTGACAGTAAAAATTGTGGAAATATTTTCAATTATTGAACATGATGACCGACTTCTTAAACAATGAACAAAGCCATAAATATTGCTTAATGGCTTCTCTGGCCTCAACATTAAATTTGTGGACTCTAGTTCCATGAAAAATGGCTTGGAATTAATTAAATCTAATCATTGTTTTATCTTTAAAATATGTTTTTAATATTTCTGTATTTCTATATTTTTACTTCATTCACTAGAAGTATTTAAATAGTGTTAAAGACTATTTTTCCTGTTGATATAATTTTAATTGGATGCCAAACATCCCTTATTGTCTGTGCCTGTCAGCAAATGAAATTAAACTTGAGGTAATGACATGTCACCATTATCCATATGTGCAAATTTCTAGCAGGTCAGTGCTGTGCAATGCCTATCTGCAAAATGTAGGTATTTGTGAAGTATTGGTGTAGTTTACAAGTGTTTATTGGGCTTTCATGTTTAATGTAATGATGTTATTCAAAATTCATAATTATTCTTTCCTTTTTAGATAGTGTGTCCACTTTTCACTAACACTGATAATATGACGAAATGGCCTCAAGTTGTATCAGAGGATGTAGTGAAGCATGCGCAACAACTTAAAAATGATGTGTTTGTCGTTGGTGGACAACTGAAGGGGAAAGCACTCCTTGCTTTTCCAAAAAGTGCAGACATTTTGGAAAATTCAGATGACGATTCAGATGGGTATCAGTGCAATTTCCACTTTACTTACTCCTAATTGTAAAAAATGTTTTTTTAAACCACATTGGTCTAATTAGACCATACTTTACTTTCCAGTTAGAGAATTCAGATGTCCTAGTATGAACAGTCTTCTTATGTTGCTATGATGCTAAAAGATACATGACACCAAGAAGGTGACATGTTTTGATTATGTTTTTCAACTTGATATCTTTAGCCCAGTATATTGTAACTTCCCCATTAAGGTCCTACATACATGAAGGCACATGAATCACATAGCATTTATGAAATACACATTTGATAAACAATATGTACCTCTAAGCACAAATCAACAAACAAAAGAACTGTAAGATAAGCTCCTCCTATTCTATTTTGTAAGAGATTTTTGGTGTTTCTTATGGTTGTTGATGTGAGTCTTCTGTTGTTAGATCATTATCTCCTTTTGCGTTCATATTTTTCCTTAATGTTAGATGCAACCAAGAAACTTGCATCTAATCACAAACCAAGAGAAAATCTGCAGATAACACACACAAAATGCTGGAGCAACTCAGCAAACCAGGCAGAATCTATGGAAAAGTGTACAGTTTATATTTCGGGCCAACACCCTTCATTAGGATCTGCCGCAACTGCTCTCAGGTTGAGGCTTTTCATTCTAGAATGAAGGAGATGTCCTCTTAATTCAAACAAAGGGGCTTTCCTTCCTCCACCGTCAATGCTGTCCTCAACTGCATCACTTCCATTTCACGCTTGTCTGCCTTTACCTTACCCTCCTGTCACCCCACCAAGGATAGGGTTCCTCTTGTCCTCACCTCCCACCTCACCAGCCTCTGCATCCAGCAGATAATTCTTCATAACTTCCACCTTCTCCAATGGGATCCCACCACCAAGCACATCTTCTTACCACCCCCCCACTTTCTACTTTCTGCAGAGATTGCTCTATAAGCAACTTCCTTGTCCATTAGCCCCTCCCCACTGATCTCCCTCCTGGCACTTATCCTTGCAAGCGGAACAAGTGATACACCTGCCCTTACACTTCCTCCCTCTCTACCATTCATGGCCCCAAACAGTTCTTCCAGATGAGGCGACACTTCACCTGTGAGTGAATCTGTTGGTGTCATCTACTATATCCGGTGCTCTTGGTGTGGCCTCCTGTATATCGGCAAGACCTGACATAGATTGTAAAACCACTTCACAGAGCAACTACACTCTGCCAGAAAAAGTGGGCTCTCCCAATGGCCACCCATTTTAATTCCACTTCCCATTCCCATTCCAGCATGTCAGTCCATGGCCTCCTGTACTGTTGTGATGACGCCACACTCAGTTTGGAGGAGCAACATCTATTATTCTGTCTGGGTAGTCTCCAACCTGTCGGACATTGATTTCTCAAACTTCCAGTAATGCCTTCTCTCCACCCTCCTCCAACATTACTCATTCCAATTTCCCTCTCTCACCTTATCTCCTTAGCCCATCACCTCCCTCTGGAGCTCCTCCCCCTTTTAGTTCTTCAATGGCCTTTCGTCCTCTCCTATCAGCTTCCTGCTTCTGCCCTTTATCCCTTTCACCATTCAACTTCCCAGTTGTTTACTTCACCCCTCCCCACCTCCCAGTTTCACCTATCATCTTGTGTTTCTTCCTCTCCTCCCTTCACCTTCTTACTCTGACTCCTCATCATTTTTTCTCCAGTCCTGATGAAGGATCTTGGCCTGAAACGTTGCCTGTACTCTTTTCCATAGATGCTGCTTGGCCCGCTGACCCCTCCACCATTTTGTGTGCGTAACTTGATTTGATGGTACTTGCCAACTGCAACTTAAAAGTCACAATTATCTCTAAGTAATTGACATTTGATGACTTTTTTGTCATCACAATATTTCTTAAAATGTAAGGTCAGCCTAATGCTTGATATAATGGTGGAAGTAAAGTTTGCAGTGAGTCGATTATGCCACACTCCTTCCACAAGAGTGTTAATGATAATTTTATTTAATTTATTTTTGAAATTCAATTCCATTAAATTCAATGAAATCAGATTATGGAAACAAACTCAAATACATTGATAGAATGATAAAAACATCAGAACAATTGTTGGCCTATTGTGGCTTCATTACATTGCAAATAAGTTGGGTGTAATTCATATAAAATTGGAGATTTACTGTATATTACAAAGTCATGCAGATGTTTATTGAAATTGCCTAGTTGCAATTGATCTATTTCTTCCTGGTGTTTCTAAATTCAAGCTCACCTGTTGAAGTGGATAGTGCCGTTTTACATGCTATTGAATCAGTAGTCATTGATTGGATGCATCAAGTGAAAGATGTTTTAACCAAGGATTCAGCACAATCTTTGTTGGATGGCTTAAACCCTCTACCTAGAGAAGAGATTGATTTCTGGGACTTGCGGCTAAAGGATCTAAATTGCCTCAATGAACAGGTGCTCATTATTGTTATGTATTTGAAATAAGATATTTAGGTTATACAGAAAACTCAAGTTTTATAGGACACAAATTTACAGAACATGCTGAAATCCAGGATGCTGCACATGATTAAAAGTATTTACACAATCAATCACCATTTGTTATCCTGCCAGAAACATTTAATAATTTGACCAAATAAAGGGTTCAGCATTGTTGAACTTCAAATTTCAGTCAGTAATAAGAAATACATAAATACAACAATGTATTTATTTTACCCTATAATTTAGCAAAATACTCCAATATGTTCTGCAAAAGTGTTATTAAACAAATTGTGGATAGATTAGAGCACCTTCTGGTGCTACCTAGACGTGTCCAAGTAGCACCAGAAGGTGTATTCTACAACTGGATAGATTAGAGCAGATGATCAAAAGCTAGGTCTAAGAGCTAAAGTTTAAGGAGTTTCTCAAAGGAGGAAAGAGTGGGAGAACAGTTTAAGGAGGGCATTCCAGGTTTGTGCATCTTGCTAGCTAAGGCCAAGATTATAAAGGATGAAACTTTGGAATGACAGAAAGGCAAGAAATGCAGGTGTTTAAATAGCAGGTCAGACAGCAACTGTGGAAAGAGAAGCAATATTTCACATTTCAGGTCAAACACCCTACATTAGAACTGGGAGAGAAATAAAACAGGCCAAATTTAAATTGCAGAGAAGGTGTGGGAAGATTATAAAGCTGTTAAGGGATCACGGAGACAGGAAAGAGAGGAGCCTATATTATTCATTTGATTATTGTTGGTCTTCTAGCTCAATACCATATTACCACAAGTGGTAAACCATTTAATACTGAGATTGAAAGAAATTTCTTCTCCTAGAAGTGTGATAAATTCATGGGAGTCTGTACTGTTAAAAGCAATTGAAGCTAAATCATTAAGTATATTCAAGAAGTAGTTAGTCATTGTTTGTTGGGCTAGAAGGATCAAGGAATATGGGGAGAAAGTTAAAATATTGCTATTATTGTCTTGAATGTGGTGCAGGTTTTAGGAGCTGAAAAGGCTTCTCCTGCTTCTATTTTCTATATTTTTACTCTTTTGCATCTCAAAAGTTCATCTATTGCTTTCTTAAGTATGTGCTGCACCATAACACAATGAGTATTTTGTAAGTAAGGGATAGCTTTGACTGGGAACCATCTTAGGTCAGCAGGCACAGGGCGAGGATTGATTATTCAAGTCATTCAAGAGATGTGAATTTTGCATCCTGAAATAGCATTTAGCTTCCCATCTCCCATCAGTTGCCCTTGAGAGATGGCGGCAAACATTCTTCTTGAATCGTTGCAGTCCCTGAGGTGTAGAGATATCCTCAATGTTGTAAAGGAGAGAGAGTTTTAGGATTGTGGCTCAGTGACAGTGTTGGAATGGCAATATCTTTCTCAGTTAGGATGGTGTGTGTTTGGAGGGCAACTTCCAAGTGTTGGTGCTCCATGCTTTTGCTGCCTTTGTCTTTCTAGCTGGCAGAGGTCATGGGTATGGAAAGTGCTGTCCAAGGAGTCTTACTGAGCTGCAACAGAACATCCTACAGATGGTTAAAATTGCATTGGTATTGAGTGAGTGAAAGAGTATGCATGGGGTGCCTATCACCTGGGCTATTGTACCTTGTATGGTGTTGAGTTTCTTGAGTGCTTTAAAGCTGTACTCATCCTGGCAACTGCTCCATTCTGAATTACTGTGGTCCCATATCCCATAATCCCAACTGCCTCATGATTTTTCCATGTTCCCTTTCAAATAGCCAGGACACCAGTTTCTGTCTTCCGTTCCAACTTGCTATGTACTGGTTTCTGCACTTCTTTGTAACTCACTGAAGCTCCTGTTCCTGTGCTCCCTTCCCACCCATTGGGGCCCCAGTTCTTGTGTTCTATTCACCAGGGCTCTGATTCTTGCAGTCTCTTTATTTAAGTTTATCATTCTACTGTATAACGTATTAGAGAACATCCAATGGTCCAGAAATTCTGTTAGTCTGATACTGTTCTGAGCATTGCAGTTTAACTAAATCTTACTGTAAAATCCATTCAAATACAGAATCGCAGGAAATGGTCAGCCTGGATAGTGATATACAAATTTAAAACTGAAAATTAGTAGGCAGTCCAGCAACTTCTCAATTCTTGCTCAGTTTAACTGCCTACATGGAGACCTGAAAGGAGTTAGAGACAAGGTTGATCACATGTTATGAATTAGCATTTGTGGTTCAAAGTTCCAAGGAAATTTATTATCAAAGGTCATATATGTCACCACATATAAACCTGAGATTAATTTTATTGTGGGCACACTCAATAAATCCATAATAGAATAATAACCATGATAGAATCAATAAAAGACCACACCAGCTTGGGTATTCAACCAGTCTGAAAAAAGAAGGAAATAATAATGAATAAATGAACAATAAAGATCAAAAATGTGGGAAATCTTTGTAAGTGAGTTCATAGGTTGTGGGAACATTTCAATGATGAAGTGAAGTTGAGTGGTTATCCCCTTTGGTTCAAGAGTCTGATGGCTGAGTGGTGATAACTATTCCTGAACCTGTGGTGTGAGTCTTGAGGCTCCAGTACCTTCTTCATGATGGCAGCAGTTAGAAGAGAGCATGTCTTTGGTGGTGGAAGTCTTTGATGATGGATGTTGCTTTCCTGCAATAAAGCTTTGGATGTGTTCAGTGGTGGGGAGGGCTTTATCTGTGATATACTGAGGATATCCACTAACTTTTGTAGGATTTTCCATTTGAGGGCATTAGTATTTCCATACCAGGCTGTGATGCAGACGGTCAATATACAGTACTCTTCACTACACATCTATAGAAGTTTGTCAGAGTTTTAGATGTCATGTTGAATCTTCAAGAACTCCTGAAGAAGTAGAGGCACTGCCGTCTCTTCTTGCACTTATGCGCTGGGCCCAGGACATATCTTCCACCTTTGATCCTCCGATGAGGACTGGCTCATGGACCTCAGGTTTCTTCCTCCTGAAGTCAATAATCAGCTCCTAGGTGTTGCTGACATTGAGTAAGAGCTTATTGTTATGGAACCACTCAACCAGATTTTCAGTCTCCCTCCTATATGGCGATTCATCACCATTTTTGATTAGGACTACAACAGTGGTGTCATCAGCAAACTTAAATATGACATTGGAGCTGTGTTTAGCCACACAGTCGTATGTGTGAAGTGAGTAGAGAAGGGGGCTAAGCACATGGAGACCATGGAAGAGATGCTGTTGGCAATCAACTGACTGGAGACTGTGAGGAAATCAAGGATCCAATTCCACAAGGAGGTATTGAGGCTAAGGTCTTGAAGTTTATTGATAAGTGAGATGAGCAGGGCAAGAATAATGGACAAACGTATCAGGGATGATAGAAAATGCAGAGAATATAAGGGTAAAATTAAGGTGTCTTGATAGAAAATCCAAGAATGGCCCAGGACTTAGGCAAATCTGTGATTTTTTTGAAGACAAATGTTCAATGATTTATTAATAACTTGAATATTGTCATATCTGGATCCTAAAAGAAATTGTGTATTGCACGTAGTATCTGAAATATAAATGATATTCCAAAGCATTGAGCCTTTATCTGTATTACTGTATTTCAGTTGTGGACATCAAAGGTACGCAAAATTTCTGAAGTTCTGGAAAAGTCGAGGAGCAGTTACTGGCCAGCCCTAAAAAACCTTTATGATGACATCAGAGAAGGTACTTGTAATGTATAACTGTTTTGTGTCAAGTCTAATAGCAGAAGAACTAAAATCTTTTGATAATACAATGGTGTCTTTATAATGTATTATATTTGTAAGATTTTATGTGCTTCTGAGGCTAAAAGTCTGCCTGCTGTGCAATCTAATTTCTAAGGAAAATAAAATGTTCAAATAAAAGTTAGGGACTTGTTACTTGAATACATAGATTTTTGTTCCTAAGTTCTATCTGAATCAATGCACACTGTGGATGTGTTCACTGCTATCTAATGTTGGATTCTGATGATCTTGATCCAAGGTTCCTTCAGAAGTCAAGAAAGGCATAAAACTTGTTTCTTAAGTGCTAAACAAAGAGAATTGAAAATATAGAGTTGCAAAAGCCTAGTATCTAAGAACAAAGAAAAAAACCACAGTTGGTGGGACAATATGTTCAGCTCTTTTTATACCATAGATAAGAACATTCCATTCAAATTTGTAGATACGAATTAACCAATCAGACAGCCCTTCCTTGTTCAAATAGTTCGATACCAAGAGAAGCTTTCAGAATCATGCAAGGAACTGTAACCACTAGGGGACATACTGAACAATTGCATATACATACTTCGACCATTAGGAAATGTACTAAACAGTTACATGTATATAGGTAGTTATATAAAATACAAGCAGGCAACACGCAGGTCGATGGAATTCCACAGACCACTCCCACTCTGACATGTCTGTCCATGGCCTCCTCTACCGTCAAAATGAGGCCACACGCAGGTCAATGGAGCAATACCTTATCTCCCGCCTAGGTAGCCTCCTACCTGCCGGCATGAACATCCAACTCACAGACCTCTGTTGATACCCCTGACTACCCCTATCCCTATCTATTATTTTAGTCTGGTTCTCTTTCTCTCTCTTTTTTCCCCCCTCACTATAATCTCCCCCCAGCCATACCTTTCTTTCTCTTTTATTTCCCATAATTCTCCACCTTCCCCCAGCCCATTTCCCTCCAGCCTATCACTTCCTAGCTCTCTACTTTATCCCTCCCCCCACTTCTTATCCCCCCTCGACCATCCCATGTTACTTCACTCCTGATGAAGGGTTTCAGCCCGAAACGTCGTCAGTACCTCCTCCCATAGATGCTGTCTGGCCTGCTGAGTTCTGTCAGCATTTTGTGTTTTTAAGAAAATAACAATTGTTTAATTGTTAAATAGTAAAGAAAATAACAGGGAATCATATATAGGCTTCCAAATAGTAGCCAAGATGTGGGGTTAAGTTTGCAAAGGGAGCTAGAAAAGGCATGTAATAAGGGTAATGACACAATTATAACTGGGGATTTCAATATGCAAGGGGATTGGGAAAATGAGGTTGGTGTTGGATCGCATGAGAGGGAATTTGTTGAATGCCTATGAGATGGCTTGTTAGAGCAGCTTGTGCTTGAGCCTACTTGGGGAAAGGCCATCTTAGATTGGGTGTTGTGTAATAACCCAGATCTTATTAGAAAGCTTAATGTAAAGGTACACTTAGGAGAGTGATCATAATACAATTGAATTCATACTGCAATTTGAGAGGGAGGAGCATAAGTCAGATGTATCAGTATCACAATGGAATAAAGGGAATTACAGAGGCATGAGAGAGGAGTTTGTCCAGGTGGATTGCATGAGAATACTGGCGGGGATGACAGCAGAACAGGCGTGGCTGAAATTTCTGGGAATAGTTCATAAGGTGCAGGATAGATATGTCCCACAGAAAAAGTTCACAAATGGCAGGGGTAGACAACCATGACTGGCAAAGGAAGTTTAGAACTGCATAAAAGCCAAATATGTAAAGGGCATATAAGGTAGCAAAAGTGAGTGGGAAATTGGATGATTGGGAAGCTTTTAAAATCCAACAAAAGGCAACTAAAAAAGCTTATAAGAAGAGAAAAGATGAAATATGAAGGCAGATTAACCAATAATGTAAAGGTTTTTCAGTTATATAAAGAGTAGAAGGGAGGTGAGAGTTGATATTGAACAACTGGAAAATGATGCTGGTGAGGTAGTAATGGAGGACAAAGACATGGCAAATGAACTTAATGGAAACTTTGCATCAGTCTACACTGTGGAAGACACTAGCAGTGTGTCAGAGGTCTGTGAGTGTCAGGAAGCAGGAGAGAGTGCCATTGCTATTACAAAGGAAAAAGTGCTAGGCAAACTCAAAGGCCTTAAGGTGGGTAAGTTACCTGGGCCAGATGGACTACATCCCAGAGCCCTGAGAGAGGCTGCTGCAGAGATAACAGATATATTAGTCATGAATCACTTGATTTTGGCATGGTCCTGGAACATATTTATGAATGTTAACTAAATGGATAGTAGAGAAAGATAAAAACAAAATGGGCCCATTATAATTAAACAGTCAAATGTGTACAGGTTGGAACTCAGCTCTTCCAAAAGTCATATTCACCGATTCTCAGTAGACCTCCACACCTTGCTCCATCTAATCATGGTCCCCCACCAGGTTAAATCCTATGACTGGGTTTCTCCAGCGTCTTCTGTCTTCATCGCCCACCGAACAAAGACCCCAGTTCATACCGGTGTCAGTCACACAAAAAACACCTGCTCTCCTTATTGGATGACTCACATTCAATAGCACCTGTTAACTCTAACCATAACCCAAACACTGCTTTTACAGAAAGACCATTATGTTAGTAGTGAAATCCCTTCCAGGGTGTTACACTCTCCCCCACCAAAATTAGTCATGTCCTCATGACTTTGAGATAATTTATCACCCCTTCATAAATAGCATTTTAGATCGGTACATAGAACTATGATGTTGTGGCCATTACTGAGACTTGATTGAGAGACTGTCAGGAATGGGTGCTTAATGTTCCGGGGCTTCAGTATTTTAGAAAAAAGGTTAAAGAGATGAGGGATTTGCACTACTATCAGGAACAATATCACAGCTGCACTCGGGTCATAATGGAGGGTTTGTCCACTGAGTCTGTATGGAAAGAGCACAAAAACAGGAGAGCAATCACTGATGGGATGGGACTATAGACCCCTCTCCAGTAGCCACCAGGACATCGAGGAACAGATACGCAGGCAGATTAAGGAAAGGTGTAAAAACAGTACAGTTAATGTCATGGGAGACTTCAGCTTCCTTAATATAAACTAGGACCTTCTGAGTACAAGAAGTTTAGATAGGGTAAAGTTTGTTAGGTGCATCCAGGAGGGTTTCTTAAATCAATAAGTAGATGGCTCAACAAGAGGAGAGGCTGTGCTTGATCTGGTGTTTGATAGTGAGCCTGGCCAGGTAACTGACTTTTCAGTGGTGAACTGTTAGATAACATTGACCACAACTCCTTAAGTTTTAAGATAACTATGTATAAGGATAAGTATGGATCTTGCAAGAGAATATTAAAGGGGAGCAGAGCAAATTATGAAAACATTAAGCAGAAGCTAGCTTTGAGCAAGTCCATATCTGACATGCGGAGGATATTCAAAGACCAGCTGCACAGATTACAGGGCAGGTACGTTCCTGTTAGAAGGAACGACAAGGGTGCAAAGTAAGAGATCCTTGGATGTCGATAGAGGTGATGAATTCAGTCAAGAAGAAAAAGAAAAATTATGTAAAGCTTAGGAAGATAGAATCAAACAGGGCCCTTGAGGATTATAAGGAAGCCAGAAGAGTACTCAAAAGGGAATTTGGAAAGCCAGGAGGTGCCATTTAAAGTCCTTGGCAAGTGGGATTAAACAGAATCCCAAGGCATTCTATACAAAGATCAGGAACAAGAGGATAACTAGGGAGAGTGTAGGCCCACTCAAGGATAAAGAGGGGAAACATTTGCTTGGATGCAGATGATGTAGGTAACGTCCTTAATCAGTACTTTACATCAGTATTTGCCAGTAGAGGAGAAGGAGATCAATGTTGACTGTATTGACATGCTATGGCATTTTGAGGTAATAGAGGAGGTAATGTTGTGTCTCTTAAAGAGCCTTAAGGTGGATAAGTCCCCAGGGCCTGATGGGATCTATCCCAGGTTATTCAGAGAGGCAAGAGAAGAGAATGCTGTCCCTTGACCAATATCTTTGTGTCCTCTCTAGCCCCAGGCAAAGTCCTGGAAGACTGATGAGTAGCTAATATTGTTCCATTATTCAAGAAGGGAATGGAGGATAATTCTGGAAAAAATAGACCGAAGAGTCCCACATCAGTAGTAGGGACTTTATTGGAGTGAATTCTTATGGATTCATTTGGAAAACCACAGCCTAATTAGGGAGAACCAGCATGGCTTTGTGTGGGACAAGTCATGTCTTACTAGCTTGATTGATTTTTCTGATGAGGTGATGAGGATGATTAATGAAGGTTGAGCTGTGGATATTGTTCACATGGAGTTTAGTAAGGCATTTGAAAAGGTCTCTCATGGGAGGCTCATCAGAAGATTGAGATGCATGGGATCCATAATGAATTCAGAATTGGCTTGCCCATAGAAGATAGAGGGTAGTGGTCAAAGGGACTTATTCTAGCTGGAGGTTTGTCATTAATAGTGTTCCACAGGGATCTGTGCTGGACCTGTTTGTGATGTATATAAATGATCTGGATGAAAATGTAGATGAGTTGGATAGTAAGTTTTCAGATGATACGAAGATTAGTGGTATTGTGGATAGCGTAAAAGACTGGCAAAGTATACAACAGGATATAGCTCAGTTGCAGATATGGGTGGAGAAATGACAAATGGAGTTTAACCCAACCAAGTGTGAAGTGTTGTACCTTGGCAGGTCAAATGTGAAGCGACAGTACATTGTTAAGGGAAAGATCCTTAACAGTGTTGATGAGAAGAGGGATCTTGAGGTCCAAGTTCATAGCTCCCTGAAAGTGACTACACAGGTTGTTAGGGTGGTTAAGAAAGTATATGGCATGCTTCTCTTTATTAATTGAGGCATTGAGTTCAAAGGTTAGGAAGTTACGTTACAGCTTTATAAAATTCTAGTAGGCTGCATCTGAAATATTGCATACAGTTCTGGTTGTGCCATTATAGGAAGGATGTCGAAGGTGCAGAAGAGGTTTACCAGGATGTTGCCTGGATTAGATGGCCTGTTCTATAACAGGAGGTTGGACAAACTTGAGTTGTTTTTTTTTGGAGCGGCAGAGGTTGAGGGGAGATCAGACAGAGATTTATAAGATTATGAGTGGTACAGATACAATAGATTTTTATATATTGTATAAATATATTTTTCCAAGGATTGAAATGTCTAATACCAGAGGGAATGCATTTAAGGTGAGGGGGGTAATTTTAGAGGAGATACAAGGGGCAATTTTTTTACACAGAGAGTGGTGGATGCGCAGAATGTTCTGCCTGGGGTGGTGGTAGAAGCAGAAATATTAGAAACTTTTAAGAGACATTAAGATAGACACATGAAGGTGAGGTATCTGGTGATTGTGTAAGTAGAAGACAGGATTGTGGTGTGGGCCAATGTGTCTGTTCCTGTGCTGTATGTTCTTTGTTGAGATTGATAGGTTCTTGATTGGACATGGCATCAAAGGTTATGGGGAGAAGGCCGGGAACCGGAATTGAGGAGGAGAAAGAAAAAGGATCAGCCATGATTGAATGGTGAAGCAGATTCGATGGGTCTTGTGGTCTTATGTTGTATACTGTATGTGACAACAACTGATATTTGAATAAGCTTCAAAATATCCAATAGTTGTCAGCGCTGATTGACGTCTTCTGGCTGGTTAGCGACTTGCTCGCTGTAGCCCAGCAGTGTGGGCACTTGGTCAGAGGCTACAAGCACATTCACCACATTGCGTGTTGTTCTCTTTGGGCACTAGCTTAGCTCACTTGCATTGGCAGGTGTGTAACCACTTGCTGTCTACTTTTACTGCTGTGTTGGTGAATAATAAACACTGTCTGCTATATTGTGTATATCCGCCTCTCTGAGGTAGAGGGGTCCCTGTAGGGACATAGGATGCCCTGCTACCACCTTGAATGGAATTAATTTGGTCTTCTTGTTTGGGGTCACTCTAAAGCCACATGAGACTACAGGAAGAGCTGTAGGCCACGGTAACCTTCCTGATGATTCCATTCATTGGTTTGACTTGTCCTGATGACTCTGAGTGGTGTGGGCAATGAAAAGACCATTCCTGACAATTTCTGACAAACACTCCCAGTGAAATGTGTTCCTTTGTCAGAGTCAATGTTTTATAACATTCCCCATCTATGAATAGATAGTTACAATATATAAAATATAAGCAGGCAATTAATTGTTAAACTGCAAAGAAAGTAACAATTAAGCAGTCTAATCCAACACTAATGTTACACAATACATATCTGCATTTTCATTGGAATAGGAATGTCATGCACTATCCACTCAGGCAGAAGCAGGCTTCTGGCACACCTATGAAGGCTGTTTTGTGCAACTTACAGAGGACCTCTCTGAACAGCTCCCAGCTGCCAAATTGGCATTGGGACTTGACAACAGTAATTTAAATTAGCTATCTATCTCCCCACTGATCACACCTATTCCCATAAGTGAGTGTAATAGTGCATAATATAGTGAATGAAAAGAAATCTCATTGTGAATGAAATATTGTTCTGAAAAAAAACACCTTTTCTCCATCAGGACCAACCTTCTCCAATGTTGTTGTTCTTCTTCTTCCTTTTTGTGCATCAGGCAGCAATTGTTTTTGCTGTTTCCTTAGCATTTATCTGTTTTTTTTACAAGGGCAAATTGTTAGCGCGACGCTCAACCCAGCACGGATGGAAAGCATGTAAGGAGCCGACTGGATTCAAACCCAGGACTACTTGCTTTGAAGTCCGATGCTGATGCCACTACACCACTGACTGGCTACCTTCTCTAATAGCACATGTGAAATAGGTGCATGGGTTGTCTGTAGAGCTCTCAAGCTTGCATCAACACTTCTTCTCTGCTTCCATCCTTCATGCCTAAGACCCTTAATTAACCTTCACCCTCTTAATCATCAATCTCCCAAATCACCTCTCAAAACATTTGATATCCGTTAAAACATTACCATTTCCTAAATGTTATTACTCATTTCCCATTTTAACTAATTCCCATCCGAAAGGTTATTGTAATCTATGGTCCTCTTCCATTTTACTGAGTATTGCAGTTCCTTGACTGAATTGTCAGTTCCTCTCACTAATGATCAAAGAAATCCCCACTTACTACTGATCCCAAGTAGTAGATCCTTCCCATATTCCACCATGTAATGGACAATGGCTTTGCTCCATCCTTGCAGGGCTTTCTTGTTAGTGATCTTCTGGCTCCAGCTTCAGTCTTGCCAATTTTTTTTCATGAGCCCTGCACTGGTCTTGTATGTGACTGAATTATCTGGCTACTTTGCCTTGAATGAAAGCACTTGTGTATCTGCTACACTCTCAGTGCTATGTGACCATTTGATGAAATTTGAGTTTACAATTGATAACTGCTTACCTTTCATTTCTGTGACTTGTGTATTGTCTTTATCAAACGTAGGCCTAGAAGAGGCTAATGATATTGTTTTGCATCTGATACCTTTGAAGTCTTTAGTAGATGACGTAATGCAAACAGATTATGAAGAGGTAAGAAAACTGAGAACTAGCAATGTTCTGATCTGAAATGTGCTATGTGGTCATATTTAGAAGATAAGAAAGAAAAGCGACTTGTACTCTTTGAGAAATTGCACACATCAAATGAGCTAACTTGTAGTTTTGGTTGCCTAGTCAACAGAGGCAAGATTCAGCACTAGTGTTGCAAGAGAGGAGACAGATGAGAATTCAGGTGCCAACTCAGTTAAATTTATACTCTGAGTTCTATACTCCCCTTGTTTACTCCTCTGAGTAAACCTCTTAATCTAATTTCATGGTCATCCCTTGAAATTTGCCACCTTTCATGGCCTTGCTAACCTCATTGTCACAGTCACAAAGAAGCCACCATTGGTGACTTATTTATTTCTCTCTTGCTTGACTCCCCTTTCCCTGTTCATATTTCCTTCAGTGTCCTCCCTTAGAAAATAAATTATAGTTTGCTGATATTTGCACTTCAAAATCCTCAGCTTTTACATCTTTCACTCATTTCACATAGCAATTCTATAACTACCAATTTGTTTTCAAAACTTTGCCTCTATCTTTAAGGCTCTGCACCCCATTATAATGACTAACCTCTTTCAACTTGGCTGCTTTCACTGCATAGCTCCCTTAAATTCAGAGATCACACACTTGAACAGATATATAATGGACAATTAATTTGTGCCTAGTGTAGTGACAGTACATAAAATAATAACAGGCTCTTTTCTCATCTGTTAAAACTACTTGGTATTCAAGGATCAAGGATCATTCAGTAATGCAAAGGTAACTTATGGTCACCCCACCTCTTCATGCGCTGCATATGTGAGGAGCTCAAGTTCTGTTTTGCTACCAAAATAATGACCTTTCTCTGCTGCTTCCTTTCCTTCCCCTAAAGCATCAGCTAAGTTTCTAATTTTACCCCCCGTCTCAATCTAAGTTGTGTTTTTCTCCATTTTCCTAATTTCTCATTTACAGTATATCCTCTCATATCCATGGAATTCATTGTGATGCTTTTTCCATAAAATTATTGACTACCTATTATTTCTTCCTAGCTCCCATAATGGTGGTTTCCATTTCTTAGGTGCTGCCCCATCTTCTTTAAATCTCTGATTATCACTCTTCTGCTCAAAGTAACCACAGTTGACCCCTCTGCCTTGCAGACTAAGAACAAATGGAACTATATGTTTAATGTACAGATGGTCTCTTCCCAGAATCAAAAAACATAATAAATATTTAAACAACGGATGGGTTAACATCAAGGGAAATGATATATAATTTTGTGTATGTTCTTTTTGTGGTGGAAAGGATTTGAGTTTAAAAAGACTGTTATCGGGAGTATGTCAGGTATTTAATTGGCTACCAGTTGAATCTTCAGTCTCTTGTTTATAAAGTTTCCTGAGGTTACTTTATAGCTTATGCCTGAGTAAAAATTGCAGAAATTTGACTTGCTGAAACACCTTGCGTCATCTACTTAATGTTGTACTTGAATTTAGTTTACCAAATTCCAGTCTCATCAATAAATGTATGCTGCCTATTCATTGTGCGAAGTGTTTAATTATGTATATGAATGTCTGCTTTGCAATTCTTAGTTTACAACACAATCTGAATTAGACAATGGAACTTGAGTGAACACAGAAATAATATTCATGTTCATTGTTAGAGCAATAGGATTTTATTGTGAATATATCAATGACACTTTTTTTACTTATACTTTACTATACTTTTTTACTTTCGTTACAGGTGTCTCCTTATGTCGATATTATAATGCATACTGTTTGTTTAGTGTGGGCCAATTCTAAATATTACAACACCCCTGCCAGGATCATAGTTATCTTACAAGAGATTTTCAACCTCTTCATTGATATGGTATGGAGTTTTTTTTAACAGTATGAAGCTTATCATTCAACACAGTAGAAATACAAACATCTTATAGTGAGACATACTTAAGTAAATTTGCTTGTATTTTTCTTATTCAAATTTTATTACACCAATGTGAATGATTCCAATCCCCTATTCCTTGTCCCTTATTCCACTGCTGTTCCTTGATTTACCTTGAAGATCTTTTCCTCGGTTTTTAGACAATGTTTTTAGGTTTACAAGAATGTTATCAGGACTCATGAGCCTGAATAAAAAATCATGGGGGGAGGGTGGTGAGCGTAGATGGGGTGAACATGCTCAGTCTTTTTTCCAGAAAAAGGGAATCAAACACTAGAAGGCACAGGTATAGTGTGAAAGTTTGAAAAGAGATCTGAGGGGCAACTTCTTCACAAGGAGGGGGTGTGTGTATGAAATGAGCTGTCAGAGAAAGAAATAGAAGCAGATTCAATGGCAGCATTTAAAATATATTTGAATAAGTACATAGATAGAAAAGGTTCAGAAGGATATGGCCCAAATATAGGTAGGTAAGACTAGCTTAGGTGGGCATGGGTAGGTTGAGCTGTTTTACTCTAAAACTCTATGGCAAGCTCTTTATTCGAGTGGATAGAAACTTTTAGACAATAAAGATTTTTGGATTTTCTCCCCGTTTAGAAAATAGTCTGCACATTTATTTCTACTACCAAAGTGCATAACCATGCATTTTTCAACATTGTATTTCATTTGCCGCTTTCTTGCCCATTCTCCTAAGTGTGTAGTTAATTTCAGTAGGTCAAATTTGAAGCCAGAATATAATATTAATGGTAAAACTCTTGGCAGTGTGGAGGATCAGCGAGATCTTGAGGTTCGTGTCCATAGAACACTCAAAGCTGCTGCTCAGGTTGACACTGTTGTTAAGAAGGCATATGGTGCGTTGGACATCATCAACCATGCGATTGAGTTCAAGAGCCGCAAGGTGATGTTTCAGCTATATAAGACGTTAGTTAGATTCCACTTGGAGTACTGCATTCAGTGCAGGAAGGATGTAGATACTATAGAGAGAGTGCAGAGGAGATTTACAAGATGTTGCCTGGATTGGAGAGCATGACTTGTGAGAATAGGTTGAGTGAACTTGGCCATTTATCCTTGGGGCGACAGAAGATGAGAGGTGTATAAGATGATAAGAAGCATTGATCGTGTTGGTAGCCAGAGGCTTTTTCCCCAGAGCTTAAATAGTTAACGTGAGGGGGCATAGTTTTAAGTTGCTTGGAAGTAGGGACAAGGGGGATATCAGAGGTAAGTTTTTCACACAGGGAGTGGTGGATGCATGGAATGCACTGCCAGTGATGGTGGTAGAGGCAGATACAATAGGGTCTTTTAAGAAATTCTTAGGTAGGTGCATGGAACTTACAAAAATACAGAAATATGCAGTAGGGAAATTCTAGGCAGTTTCTAGAGCAGGTTACATGGTTGGCACAACATTGTGGGCTGGAGGGCCTGTAATGTGCTGTAGATTTCTATGTTCTATGTTCTGCAGCCTACCTGTTTCCTCCATACTACATGCCCCTCCACTAATCTTTGTATCATCTGCAAACTTGGCAACAAAGCCATCTATTTTGTCATTGATATACAGCATAAAACAAAACAATCCCAACACCAACCTCTGGAAAAGACCACTAGTCACTGGCAGCCAATCAGAAAAAGATCCCTTTATTCTCACTCTTACCAATCAGCCAATGCTCTAACCATGCTAGTAACTTTCCTGTAATACCACGGGCTCCTAACTTGGTAAGCAGCCTTATGTGTGGCACCTTGTCAAAGACCTTCTGAAAATCCAAATATACATCACCAACTGCATCTCCATTATCTATCCTAATTATAATCTCCTCAAAGAATTCCAACAGGTTCATCAGGCAAGATTTTCCCTTAAGGAAACCATGCTGACTTTGTCCTATCTTGTCCTGTGTCACCAAGTACTGCATAACCTCATTCTTGACAATTGATTCCAGCATCTTTCCAACCACTGATGTCAGGTTAACTGGTTTATAATTTCTTTTCTGATGCCTTTCTCCTTTCTTAGAGTGACATTTGCAATTTTCCAGTCCTCTGTCACCATACCAGAGTCTATGATTATTGAAAGATCATTGCTAATGCCTCCACAGTCTCTAACGCTACCTTTTACAGAACCCTAGGGTGTACTTGATCTGGTGATATATATCTTTAGGTCTTTCAGCTTTTTAACTACCTTCTCCCTTGTAATAGTAGCTGCACTCACTTCTCTTCCTTCACACACTACAACATCTGTCACACTGCTAGTGTCTTTCACAGTGAAGACTGATGCAAAATACTCATTTAGTTCATCTGTCATCTCCTTGACCCCAATATTATTTCTTCAGCCTCATTTTCTAGCAGTCCTATATTCACCCTTATCCATCTTTTATTTTTTACATACTTGAAAGTACTTTTACTAACCACTTTGATATTGTGTGCTAGCTTGCTTTCAAATTTCGTCTTTTCCCTTCTAATGATTCTTTTAGTTGCTCTCTGTAGGTTTTGAAAAGCTTCCCAATCCTCTATCTTCCCGCTAATTTTTGCTTTGTTGTATGCCCTCTCTTGTTTTTACAAAAGCTTTGACGTCCCTTGTCAGCCATGGTTGCACAATTTTGCCATTTGAGTATTTCTTTGCTTTTGAATACAGGTGTCCTGCACCTTCCTCAGTTTTCCTAGAAGGTCACACCATTGCTGCTCTACTGTCATCTCTGCCAGCAGTTCCTTCCAGTTTACTTTGGCCAACTCTTCTCTCATGCTACTGTAATTTTCTTTACTCCATTGAAATACTGCGTTGTCAGACTTTACTTTTTCCCTATCAAATTTCAAGTTGAACTCAATCATATTGTGATCACTGGCTCCTAAGGGCTCTCTTTTACCTTAAGTTCCCTAATTGCCTTTGCTTCATCACATAACACCCAATCCAGTATAGCTGATCCTCTAGTAGGCTCAATGACAAGCTACTCTAAAGAGCCATCTCATAGGCATTCAACAAAATCACTCTCCTGAGATCTATTACCAACCTGATTTTCCCAATTGACTTGCATGTTAAAATCTCCCATGATTATCGTAACATTGCCCTTCTGACATGCCTTTTCCATTTCCTGTTGTATTCTGTGGTCCAGATCCCACCTTATGTTGGGAGGCCTGTACATAACTACCATCGGGGTCCTTTTACCCTTGCAGTTTCTTAACTCAACCCACAATGATTCAACAACTGTAGATCCTTTGTCACATCTCCCTAATGATTTGATGTCATTGTTTACCAGCAGAGTCACGCCATCCCCTCTGCCTACCTTCCTATCCCTCCGATACAATGTGTTACCTTGGGCATTCAGCTCCCACTACAACCATCCTTCAGCCACGATTCAGTGATGGCCACAACATCATACTGGCCAATCTGTAATAGTGCAACAAGATCATTCACCTTATTTCTTATACTCCATGCATTGAAATATAACACTTTTTGTCCTGTATTTGTTACCCTTTTTGATCTTGCATCCTTAATACACTGATATTCACCCTGCTGGCTGCAATATTGTCCTATCATCTGCCTTCCCTTCCTGAAAGTCTGGCTGCACACTATCTCTGCTTTTTTTTTTAAACCATCCATCCTATCGTGGGTCCATCCCCCTGCCAAATTAGTTTAAACCTTCCCCAACACTTTCAAAAACCTGTCGACGAGAATATTGGTCTCCCTTGGGTTCAGGTGCAACCCTTCCCTTTTGTACAGGTCATTCTTCCCCCAGATGAAATCCGAGTGATCCAAGAACCTGAAGCTCTGCCCCCTACACCGGCTTCTCAGCCACACATTTATCTCCCAAAGCATCCTGTTTCTACCCTTACTAGCATGTGGCACAGGTAATAATCCAGAAATTACTATCCTGGAGCTCCTGCTTCTCATAAGACATAAGAGCAGAATTAGGCCATTTGGCCCATAGAATCTGCTCCACCATTCAAATCATGGCTGCTCCTTTTTTCCTCGTCCTCAGCCCCACTCCCTGGCCTTCTCCCTGTAACCTTTGATGTTGTGGCCAATCAAGGACCCCTTTAAATACACCCAATGAGCTGGCCTCCATAGCTGCCTGTGGAAACAAATTCCACAAGTTCACCACCCTCTCACTAAAGAAACTTTTCCACATCTCTATTTTAATTGGACACCCTTCTATCATGAGGCTGTGCCCTCTTGTCCTAGACTAGCCCAACATGGGAAACATCCTTTCCAGATCTACTCTAGCTAGGCCTTTCAACATTCGAAAGGCTTCAATGAGATTCCACCTCATCCTTCTAAATTCTAGCGAGTACAGGCTGCATATAAACTTTCCGCATATGATAACCCTTTCATTCCCGGAATCATCCTTGTTAACCTCCTTTGAACCCTCTCCAATGTCAGCACATCTTTTCTAAGATGAGGGGCCCAAAACTGTTCACAATATTCAAGTTGAAAGTTCACCAGTGCCTTATAAAGCCTCAGCATCACATCCCGAAATGAATGCTAACATTGCCTTACTACTGACTCAACCTGCAAATTAACCTTTAGGGTGTTCTGCACAGGGACTCCCAAGTCCCTTTCCATCTCAGATTTTTTGGATTTTCTCCCATTTTAGAAAATCCTCTGCATATTTATTTCTTCTATCAAGGTGCATGACCATAAATTTTCCAACTTTGTACACATACTTGCTGCAGCCTTCCTGTTCTCCTAATACTATCTGCCCCTCAACCAATCTTCGTCTCATCTGCAAACTTGGCAACAAAGCTATCTAA
Source organism: Hemitrygon akajei (assembly GCF_048418815.1). Lineage (NCBI taxonomy): Eukaryota > Metazoa > Chordata > Chondrichthyes > Myliobatiformes > Dasyatidae > Hemitrygon > Hemitrygon akajei. The sequence goes on from NC_133145.1 coordinate 53,572,221, forward strand.
TTCATCATTGAAAACACTGATAAACAGCATAAAAAGAAGCCGTCCCAACACTGACCCCTGCGGAACACCTCTAGTCACTGGCAGCCAACCAGAAAAGGATCCTTTTATTCCCACTCACTGCCTCCTACCGATCAGCCAGTGCTCTAACCATGCCAGTAACTTTCCTGTAATACCACGGCGACTTAACTTGGTAAGTAGTCTCATGTGTGGCACCTTGTCAAAAGCCTTCTGAAAATCCAAATATACAACATCCACTGCATCCCCTTTATCCATCCTACTTGTACTCTCCTCAAAGTATTCCAACAGGTTCATCAGGCAAGATTTTCCCTTAAGGAAACCATGCTGACTTTGTCCTATCTTGTCCTGTCACCAAGTACTCCATAATCTCATCCTTAACAACTGGACTCAGTCATCTTACCAACCACTGTGATCAGGCTAACTGGTCTATAATTTCCTTTCTGCTGCCCTGCTCCTTTCTTTAAGAGTGGAGCGACATTTGCAATTTTCCAATCCTCCGGAACAATGCCAGGGCCTAATAATTCTTGAAAGATCATTGCTAATGCCTCCACAATCTCTACCACTACCTTTTTCAGAACCCTAGAGTACAGTTCATCTGGTCCGGGTAACTTATGTACCTTTAGGTCTTTCAGCTTTTTGAGCACCTTCTCCCTTATAATAGTAACTGCACTCACTTCTCTTCCCTTACACTGTTCAGCACCTGGCACACTGCTAGTGTCTTTCACAGTAAAGACTCATTTAGTTCATCTGCCATCTCCTTGCTTTCAAATTTCATCTTTTCCTTCCTAATGATTCTTTTAGTTGCTCTCTAGGTTTTTAAGAGCTTCCCAAGCTCTACTCGTTAATTTTTGTTTTGTTGAATGCCTTCTCTTTTGCTTTTACATTAGCTTTCCATGGTCGTACTATTTTGCCATTTGAGTATTTCTTTACTTTTGGAATACCTCTATACTGCGCCTTCCTCATTTTTCCCAGAAATTCAAGCCATTGCCAATCTGCTGTCTTATGTCACATCCTTCTATTGATTTGATGCCATTCTTTACCAGCAAAGACACACCACCCCCTCTCCTACCTTCCTATCCCTCCAATACAATGTCTAACCTTGGACATTCAGCTCCCAACTGCAACCATCTTTCAGCCACGATTCTGTGATGGTCACAACATCATACCTGACAATCTATAAAAGTGCAACAACATCATCCACTTTATTTCCTATACTCTTTGCATTGAGATATAACACTTTTGAGCACTGTATTTGCTGCCCTTTTTGATTCTGTATCCCTAATGCACTGTTGCTCACCCTGCTGTCTGCAGTTTTGTCCTATCATCTGCCTACCCTTCCTTACAGTCTAACTGCATGCTATCTTTGTTTTTTTGCCTTCTGCCCTATCCCGAGTCCCTTCACTCCATTTCTGATCCCACTGCCTAATTAGTTTAAACCCTCCCCAACAGCTCTAACAAACTTACCTGTAAGAATATTGGGTCCCCTCTGGTTCAGGTGCAGCCTGTCTCTTTTGTACAGGTCATACCTCCCCCAGAAGAAATCCCAATGATCCAAGAACCTGAAACCCTGCCCCCGCACCAGTTCTCAGCCATGCCTTTATCTGCCAAATCATTCTGTTTCTACCCTCACTGGTGCGTGGCACAGGTAGCCATCTAGAAATCACTACCCTGGAGGTCCTGGTTCTTAGCTTTCTGCCTAGCTCTCTAAACTCTCTTTTCAGAACCATTTTGCTTTAACTTCCTATGTCATTGGTACCAATATGTACCAAGACATCTAGCTGTTCTCCCTCCCCCTTCAAAGTACTGTGGACACAATCCAAGACATCCCTGATCCTTGTGCCGGACAGGCAACATACCATCTGGGTGTCCTGTTCACGTCCACAGAATCTGTTCCCCTGACTATTGAGTCCCCTATCACTACTGCTCCCCTCTTCTCTTTCTCTTCCTTCTGCATCATGGATCCATGCTCAGTGACTGTAACCTGGTCTCCATGGCATTTCCTTGGGAGGTCAGCCTTCACAATAGTATACCTATTATTGAGGGGAATGGCCACAGGGGTGCTCTGCCTATTCACTTTCCAATTCCTTCTCCTGACAGTCTCCCAGCTACCTGCCTCCTGCAGCTAAGGGTGACTACTTCCCTGTAACTCTGATCGATGATCTTCTCACTCTGCTGTACGAGCCGAAGACCAGCCACCTGCTGCTCCAGACCCCTAACACTATCTTCCAGGAGCTGCAGCTGGAAGCACATCATACACATGTAATTCCCTGGGAGACTCTGGGAAAGATAAGAGAATGTCTTTTTTATACACAGTTCCTAACATTTTATTTTTGTAGACCTGTACCTTTTTGAACCCAGATGTGCTAATGAAAGGATTGCAGGGAGAAATAGAGGAGGTGTTGGCAACAATCAATATGGCAACATCAGTGCTTCGGAAGCTTTATGATACCTATGAAAATAACCGTTCCGGGATGTACAAATTCTTTAAGGTACTGTATATTCATACAATTTTACATTAGAAATTTTAAAATATTGAATTTAATGTTTTTTTTTTCAATTCAATATTTGCAGAAGTATTCAAAGCAAAAGTTACAGGAGTTGGAAATCTAAAATAAAAGGATCAAATGAAAGTATTCAGCTGGTCAAGCAATATTTGTGGACGAGAAGCAGTTAATGTTTCAGGTTATTTAGTTTCATAAGAAATGGAAAAGGGGGAAATAAGTGTGTTTTAATTTTTAGAGAGACTAGTGGAATATCTGTGTTGGAATGCAGATCAAGATTGGGCAGTAAGAATTTTTTTCTGGTGCTGATGTAATGGGAAATAAAAGATAAAATAATATGTTGGGACAGTCAGTACAGAGCACCAGGAGGAAACCTACTTGCTGATGGAGAGTGCAACTCTATGCTACAGTAACCAAGGTCAGGATCAAACTTGAGTTTCTGGTACTGTGTGACAATAGTGTTATTAGCTGTACCAAGTCTTCTTCACTGCAGATGCTGTCTAACATGCTGGGTATTTATAACTCTTTTGTTTCAGATTTCCAGCAATTGCATCTGACAGCAATTTTCGAACTAGGTTCTTTTGCTTCCTTTCTCTGGTATTAAAAGCAGTTTGTTAATTGAATAACTTTGGTTTCCATCTTATCCTAGATGTTCCCTCAGTTCTCTCTTTTCTTCTTTCTGCAATTTAGAATATGCTCATTTTCTCTGTTTTTCCAATTCTGGTAAATGGTTATGAATTGGAAAAGGTGATTCTTTTCCCCCTTCATATACTGTAACCTGCTTGATCTTATGCGTATTTCTGGCATTACCTGCTTTATAAAAGTACATTGGCTATTTATCAATTTTTATTTTTTGAGTGAATGTTTAAGGTCTTATATCTTGTATCCCATATAGGTAAAAATGAACTCAAAAGTGTATTTATGCAAAATCTGTGAGAGAAGGGTGTGAGTTGTTATTCCAAAAAGTGTTTAAAATGTATGTCCTTTTAATTTAGGACAAAGAACCAAAATACTGGGAGTTTCCTTCACATCTTGTCTTTGTAAGGTTGGACAGATTTATGCATCGATTACAGACTATAGAGGTATTGTGCTTTTTGTGGGGAAAAAAGACTTTATGGTATAAAATGTTTAGTATTATGAGGGTTTGCTACCCAGTGTTGTAATGGCATCAGCTTTGGACTCTGAGGCAAATGGTCCCGAGTTCAAATCTGGCCAGCTCGCTGCATGCTTTCCATCTGTGCTGGGTTGAGTGTCGAGCTAGCAACTTGGCCTTGTAAAAAAAAACAGTCAAAGTGCTATGGAAACTGCAAAAATGATGTGATGCCCAATGCACCACAAGGCACGAAAAGGAACAACAGCTATAATGGGTGATGCATGGGTGAATAATAACTTTCCTTCCTTTGTTCTTAACCTCAAAACTGTTCCAGTTTAAGACAAATACCAAACCTGCAGTTGTTTTTCATCTTTTAAAATGCTGATTCAGGAATGACTGTGAAACCAAAGAAACAGAAGAAAATCAGTAATGTTAGTAATTTTTAAATGGACAAATATAAATGATAAAAGAAAATTTTAATATAATCTATCAAAAATGAAGTTAAGTCAAAGAACCTTTGTTATTAAATTGAAGTGGAGTTAACACATTTGTCCAAATAAATATAATTTGTTTGTGTCACTGTTTATGCAATTAAATACATCTCTGATGTTGGATGGTGTAAACTTGTTTTTAATTAGCTTTGAGGAAGAGAATTACAACAATATAGTTACTGTTAAAATTTATTTTTGTGCTTGCCTGTTCATTTCAACTGCATTCTGTACTCCCCTACCTTTTTAGAGATGTGTATTTTAGTTATTTTAGTTGCTTTTGGAAGACTGGAAATATCACTTGCTAAATTTTAAAATGATTTACGGTACAAACAATCAGTTTGGTGAAGGAAAGGCTGAAAATCAGATGTGCCTTCTGAGCCATCAGCTCATTGGATCCTACATTGATTTGTTCTCATGATGTCCCCATTTTGTTTTTTAAAATGACCAATAGACACTTTGGGTTTCTTTATGATACATTGGCAATGAGTCATTGTTATATGCTAGATCATATCAATTTTCAACCAGCAAGTCTACAGAGCCACGTACTGTCAGCTACCTGCAGAATGTGTCAATGGATTTTGACCCTATGTAGTGGCAGTGTGCAAGTCCAGTACATGGGTACGTATCTCCTGGTTTGTCATTCGACTCACACTAAAATCAAGCAGTGAACAAAAATAATGTAAAGTGCTAGATACACTTTATATCTAGCTTTGAGTTGATGAACTAGACAATTTTCAGAGATTCATCTTCAAATCTGAATGAATACACCACAGTTGTCATTGACTTCATCAAGATCTGTGTGGATGAGTGTGGGCCTTCGAGAGCATACCAGACATTCCCAAATGAGAAGCTATGAATGAACCAGGAGATTCGTAGTCTGTTGTGGCATTCAGAAGTGGTGATCCAGAATTATACAAGGACCAGCTATGACCTACAGAAGGATATTTTAAGAGTGAAAAAACTCTTAAGAGTGACTGTAAAGATGTAACTGGATGCATGTCAGCCCTGGCAGGCTTTGCAAACCATTACTTCCTACAAGGTGAAATCTAACATATTGAATGGCTGTGTTGCTTCAGTCACAGCTAAGCTTGACACCTTTAATATATGCTTTGAAAAGGAGAATAAAATTACAACTGTGTGATCCCTGCAACATCTGGTGTCTCTGTAATCTCTGTTTCGGCAGCTGATGTCAGGACATCTTTCAAGAGGGTGAACCCTTGCAAGGCATCAGGCCCTGATGATATACCTGGTAGGCCACTGTAAACCTGTGCAAACTGACTGATGGGGGTGTTCAAGGACTTCTTCAAAGTCTCACTGCTACATTCCCACTTGCTGCAAAAGGGTGACAATCATACCAGTGCCTAAGAAGTACAAGGTGAGCTACCCCAATGATTATCACCCAATTGCACTTACATCTACTGTGATGAAGTGCTTTGAGAGGTTGTAGTATGGCCAGGCTCAACTCCAGCCTAAGAAATAACCTGGACTTGCTGCATATGCCTATCACCATAATACGTCTACAGCAGATGCAATCTCACTGGCTCTTCGCTTGGCCTTGGATCACCTGGACAATAGCAAACGTCAGGCTACTGTTTATTGATTACAGCTCGGCATTCAACACAATCATACCCTGAATTCTAATCAACAAGCTCCAAAATCTTGGCCTCTGTACCTCCCTCTGAAACTGGATTCTTGACTTCCACACTAGAGGTCAGAGTCAGTATGGATTGGAAACATCTCCTCCTCACTGACAATCAACACAGGCGCAGCTCAAAGATGTGTGCTAAGCCCATTTCTCTACTCTCTCTACACTATGACTGTGTAGCTAGGTACAACTCAACTATTGGCAGAATTACAGATGGTGACAAGGAGGTATACAGGAGTGAGATAGATCAGCTGGTTGAGTGGTGTTGCAACAACAATCTAGCACTCAATGTTAGTAAGACCAAGGAATTGATTGTGGACTTCCGGAAGGGGAAGTTGAGGAAACACACACAAGTCCTCATCAAGAGATCAACAGTGGAAAGGGTGAGCAGTTTCAGGTTCCCAGGAGTCAACAACTCCGAAGATCTATCCTGGGGCCAATATATTGATGCAATTACAAAGAAGGCATGACAGTGACCATGTGATTAGTGTAGCCATGGAGCTAGCATATGGGACAAACCAGGTCCAATACAGTCTGGCTTCATCAGTTTTATTCAGTAGAATAAGATACAAGATTCAAAATTGTTTATTGTACATGCTTGTAAAGGAGAACTAAGTGATTGTTACTCCAAATCCAATGCTGCATTTAAAAACACAGTAAATATAAATATAAAAGCAAGCCTATTAAAACAATGTACTAGTACCTGTTGATTGTGGCCATATATACTTGAGATTAGCTTATATAATGCATATAGACTGATTGTACATAAAGTGAGGCTGGGTGCAGGAGTAACTGCACATAAGGAGATTCTGATGGGAAATGATAAAGTGACAATGTGACTCTTGGCAAAATGAACTCTTCCAGGTAGTAGCAGGGCATATGAAAACAGAGTGGGACAGCAACTGTGTCAGTGTAGGTATGAGGTGTGGAGTGTAAGTGTAAATTGGCAGTGCATGGGTGGGGGAACGAAAGGTGCTAAGGGGCTGTGGAGAGGAGTAGCTGAGGTGGAAGTAGTGGTAGTGAGAGGATGGTGGGGTGGGTAAGTGCTTCATGTAAAACAACATTTTAAAAATTATGATATAGTAAAAATGTAAATTGGATGCAAATATTCGGCTATCACATGTGCATCTAACCGGAAATTGCTGCATTTGCCTAATAGATTCTTACTTAACTTGCCTAAAGAAGTGAGGGTTGGTTATTGAATGTCAATATTCAACATATCTTCCATAAAATATTCTCTGTAGTGATATAAGTTTGACAGTGCTTACTTGACTACTTCATGTTGTGTATTGTGCCTAAGTAAAATGGGAAATGTAAGGTAAAATAAACAAAGGAGGCAGAAATATTTGCGTCTCTTCTTCTAAATAAGCCCCTCATGGTTGAGGCATACTTAATGTGAGTTCAGTAGGTTCTGAGTCAGCTGAAGAATCCTGTATGTGATCCGCAGGTGGGGCTTAGGATGTTTGATTGGATGAATGGACAATTGAGGTTGTTAGGTACTTCCACTGCTTGCTCATGGCCTCAATGGGTTCCTGCTGTAAAGACAAGGAGCTCATATCAAAAGTCATCAGTAAATTTTCTGCTTAAGTGTTGTATGATAAACTTATTCAGAGTTTGATGTCTTTATACAGGAGATATTTTCTACTACTGTTGAATTCTTAAAGCTTGAAAAAATTGAAGTAGGAGGAGTGAGAGGAAATATCCTAGGTCAAATGGTACAACAAATCTACATGGAGTTTCTAGAAGTCATTAAAATCTTTGCCGATAGCAAGTACGATCCTTTGGATCCAGAAGAACATGTAAGGAAAATTTATTGAGATGAAATGCTTCTCTGGCATATTTAAACCATTAAGGTATTAGTAGTTTGCTGATGCTCACAAACAGGAGAATATCTGCATACTCTGGAAATCCAAAGCAACACACACAAAATGCTGGAGGAACTCAGCAGGCCAGGCAGCATCTATGGAAAAGAGTAAACAGTCGACATTTTGGTTCGAGACCTTTCATCAGGACTGGAAAGGAAGGGGGAAGGAGTCAGAATAAGAAGGTGGGGGAAGTGGATAAAGAAGTACAAGGTAGCAGGTGATAGGTGAAACCGGGAGAGGGAAAGGGGGTAAGTAAAGTGCTGGGGTTAATTGACGAAAGAGATAAAAGGCTTGAGAAGGGGTAATCTGATAGGAGATGATAGAAGACCGTGGAAGAAATGGAAGGGGAGGACTACCAGAGGGAGGTGATGATCACGTAAGAAGAGAAAGTGTGAGGGGGGAATGAGCATACCAGAACACTGGATAAAGTAGATTACCCCAACAGACTTATAGGTGAAGTGTTGCCTCACTTAGAAGGACTGTTTGGGGCCCTGAATGGTAGTGGAGGAGCAGGTGCAGAGGCAGGGACAGCACCTGTTCCTCTTGCAAGGATAATTTCCAGGAGGGAGATTAGTGGGGAGGGTCCCATATATTGGTGAGACCCGATGTAGATTGGGAGACTGCTTTGTCGAGCACCTTTGTTCTGCCACCACAAAAAGTGGGATTTCCCAGTGACCACCCATTTCAATTCTTCCTAATCTGATGCAGCACAAAAAACACAATAAGATAAAGAACACAACAATAAAAAATAAAAATACATACAGTATGTAGTGTTTTCCAGTTAATTATTGTGAGTAGTATTTCTATTTGTTTTAGTGCCCCTCTAAAATGTATAATTTGTCAGTGCTGTGAAACTCTTGTATGAATTGTATCATTTCTCAGGATGTGTACTGAACTTGCTGTGCCTTAATAAACCATGCCTATTTATGTTAGTGCAAGTATGATCTGGTATTCAGTCACAATTCAGGTACCAAATAATTGTTTTTTAAATTACTTTATTTATTTTGAGTTTTTAATTGCTTCTGAATGTCAAAGACTTTTAAAAGATTGCTAAAATCCTTCAGCGCTTTCACAGCTAGCAAAGTTTTGTTCCAGCTTTGCTGTCTGTCTGTGAGGCATTCTGTGGGCTGGCCCTTTATTTCTTGCCATCAAAAGTTAGTCCAATTTGAAGCATTGCAGGATTCCTGGCTATGGAGGACCCTTCTCATCAACCCCAGGGAAATGTGAATAAGGGCCAATAATAGGCAGCAATTCTGGGAAGCAGGAATAGTCCAGCATGTCCTAGCCCATTCATTTAGAAAGTAACTTAAGTCTTATTACCTAAACAAAAATTTAAATATATTTTAGTTTGGATATTTGACCACAAATAAAAACTTATTGTTTCATTTTGATGCATTTACAAACAGAATTTTGAAGAAGATTACAAAGTTTTTCAAAATACAATTGCAGATTTTGACAGAAGATTAGGTATGATAATATCCCAAGGATTTAGTGACTGCTCAAACATTACATCTGCTGTAAAGGTAAATACAAATATGAATTCTGTTTTTGGGTCTTAGTATCAAATAGAATCATAAAATGGTTATAGGATGGAAGGAAGCTATGTACAGTCAGTGGCCACTTTATTAGATACCACCTGTACCTAATAGAGTGGCCATTGAGTGTATGCTTGTGGTCTTCTGCTGCTACAGCCCATCCACTTCAAGGTTTGATGTGTTGTGCATTCAGAAATGCTCTTCTGCACAGCAATGTTGTAATGTGTGATTAATTGAATTACTGTCACCTTCCTGTCAGCTTGAACAAATCTGGCCATTCTCCACTGACCTCTCTCATTAACAAGGCATTTTCGCTCACAGAACTGCCACACACTGGATATTTTTTATTTTTCATACCATTCTCTGTAAGCTCTAGTTTTCATAGTTTTATTTCAGAACCTTGCTTAACCCTCTAAGAATGATTATTGTTTGTCTACAGAGAGAGATATAAGAATATGCAGCTGACTGTAAATAGAGATATTGTTGGAATGTATCAAAGAAAAGAATTGGGAAAATATTTGGGAAGTTTGAAAACAAAGCAACTTGCCTGGAAATCCAGTGGTTCAAGCATGTTTGTTTATTTCATTGAGTACTAACACAATTGGACGGGTTACGTCCTAAACCTAAAGGGGTCCAATATCCTAGCGGGCACATTTAATAGAACTGTTAGGAAGGGTTTAAACTAATTTGGCAGGGGGATGGGAACCAGAGTCATAGGGCTGAGGAAGTGGAAAACAGAGAGAAGTTGCAGAACTTGGCCTCTGTACCTCCTTAAGTAATTGGATCCTCTGTGCGGATTGGTGATAGCGTAACCTCTTTGCTGATTATCAACGCCAGCGCACCACAGGGGTGTATACTTAGCCCACTGCTCTGTTCTCTGTATACACATGACTGTGTGGCTAGGCATAGCTCAAATACCATCTATAAATTTGCTGACAATACAACCATTGTAGGTAGATTCTCAGGTGGTAACCAAAGGGCGTACAGGAGTGACATATGCCAACTAGTGGAATGGTGGGCGCAACAATAACCTGGCACTCAATGTCAGTAAGACGAAAGAGCTGATTGTGGACTTCAGGAAGGGTAACACGAAGGAACACATACCAATCCTCATAGAGGGATCAGAAGTGGAGAGAGTGAGCAGCTTCAAGTTCCTGGGTGTCAAGATCTCTGAGGATCTAACTTGGTTCCAACATATTGATGTAGTCTTACAGAAGGCAAGACAGTGGCTATACTTTATTAGGAGTTTGAAGCGATTTGGCATGTCAACAAATACACTCAAAAACTTATATAGTTGTGCCATGGAGAGCATTCTGACAGGCTACATCACTGTCTGGTATGGAGGGGCTACTGCACAGAACTGAAAGAAGCTGCAGAAGGTTGTAAACACAGTCAGCTCCATCTTGGGCACTAGTCTACTAAGTACCCAGGACATCTTTAGGGGGCAATGTCTCAGAAAGGCAGCATCCATTATTAAAGGCCTCCAAACAGCAGCTGGGCTGTGGATTACAAATTACAGCAGGAGATAGAAAAGGCATGTCAGAAAGGCAATGTCATGATAATCATTAGGGATTTTAACATGAATGTGGATTGGGAAAACCAGGTCAGTACTGGACCTTAAGAGAGAGAATTTGTAGAATGTCTAAGGGATGGCTTTTTAGAATAGCTCGTTGTGGAGCCCACTAGGGGATTGGCTGTGCTGGATTGGGTGTTGTGCAATGATCCAGAGGTGATAAGAGAGGTTAAGGTTAAGGAACCCTTAGGGAACAGTGATCACAATATGATCGAGTTCACATTGAAATTTGAGAGGGAAAAAATAAAATCCAATGTGTTGGTATTTCAGTGGAATAAAGGAAATTACAATGGCATGAGAGGGGAACTGGCCAAAGTTGACTGGAAAGGGACATTTGCAGGAAGGACAGCAGAGCAGTGATAGCTGGAGTTTCTGCAAGAAATGTGGGAAGTGCAAGACAGATATATTCCAAATAAGAAGAAATTTTCAAAGGGAAGAAGTACACTACTGTGACTGTCAAGTGAAGTCAGAGCCAAAGCAAAAGAGAGGGCATACAAGGAAGCCAGAGCTAGTAGGAAGATAGATTGGGGAGCTTTTAAAAACTTGCAGAAGGAAACTAAGTAAGTCATTCGGAAGGAAAAGAAGAATTTTGAGAGGAAGCTGGCGACTAATATCAAAGAAGATACTAAATGCTTTTTTTTAAGTATATAAAGGGTAAAAGAGAGTCGAAGGTAGATATAGGACCAATAGAAAGTTATGCTGGAGATATTGTAATGAGAGATGCAGAGATGACAGAGGAACTGAATGCGTATCTTGCATCAGTCTTCACAGTAGAAGATGCCTGAAGTATACCGGACATTCAAGGGTGTCAGGGAAGTGAAGTTTGTGCAATTAAAATTACAACTGAGAAGGTGCTCAGGAAGCTTAATAGACAATAGACAGTAGGTTCAGGAGTAGGCCATTCGGCCCTTCTAGCCAGCACTGCCATTCACTGTGATCATACACAATCAGTACCCTGTTCCTGCCCTCAATGGTCTTAATGGTCTGAAGGTGGATAAATCTGCTGGACCTGATGGAATGCACCCTTGGGTTCTGAAGGAAGTAGCTGGAGAGATTGCGGAGGCATTAATGATGATCTTTCAAGATGGCATTGTACCGGATGACTGGAAAATTGCAAATATTACTCTGCTATTTAAGAAGGGTGGGAGGCAACAGAAAGAAAACTATAGACCTGTTGGCCTGACATCAGTGGTTGGGAAGTTGTTGGAATCGGTTGTTAAGGATGAGATTATGGAGTACCTACTTCTTCTCCTATATCTTATGGAATTACACAGGTATTGCACCAGTCCATGCAGACCAAAATCTAATGTACTAAAGCCTGAAGTAGTTGGTTCAGAAAGGGTTAAGTCTCACTCAGCATGTTATGTGAAAGTGAATGGAATTGTTCATGGCATCAGTTGTGTTTCTTACCATAAATCATTGTGTTTTATTTAGGTTAAATGGTACATGAGACTTGACATTTTAACATCCTTTTCCAGTTAGAATTCAGAGTGAGAATCAGGTTTAATATCACTGGCGCATGTCATAAAATTTCTGAACTTAGCAGCAGCAGTTCAATGTAATAAAAAAACCAGAAGTGCAGCTTTAAGTAACAGCTTCAGTGGTCTTACAATTCACAATGAGCAAGCTTCAGGGGAAGGTGACTGGTGAGAAACTGTAATTCACTTTAGAAAGACATCTTAACGTGTGGCAGGGACTCAAGTAAATTGAAAGCCATTGGAACAAGGAGAAGCCTTTGAACATGATATGAAGCCACTGTATTCTGTGTTTGAAGGCATCACCTCCAACTGCAAGGAGCTGCAGTTCAGGATCTCTGAAGTACAGGAGCAATACATTCACAAGTTTTGTGCAAAGTCACAGCTGCTGTCATTGCTCACTGCATCAAACCAAAGTAATACTTCTCTGCTGCATGTGCTGGGCCTCTTATTATAGAAATCAAGCATTAAATTGTATTGTTAAAATTGGTACCTAGCACAAAGCAGTATGAAAAAAACTATCTTTCAATTTATAAAAGCTTTTTTACAACTATAATGTGCAATGAACATTTTTTTTTAAAATGTGTAACTGTGAATTGTGAAAATTTATTCTTTTGTTTCAGTTGATGAACATGTTTGGATTTTTCATTAAGCGTCCACTGATAAAAGAAAAAATGTCTGAAAAATACTCTGTCATGGTTGACATGGTTAACAGAGATTTAGATGATATCAAGGTAGTGTTTGATGCACACTTGAAAACCACTGCAGCAAGGAACGGTTATCCTTTTATCAACAAAAATATGCCGCTTGTAGCTGGTGAGCTAAAATGGGCATTGGAAGTGACTGAGAGAATGGAGGTGACAATGAGGAATTTCAAGTCCTTTGAACATTCGTAAGTCTTTAAGTTACAGTGGTAGCTGTTAATAAAAGTGAATATTTAACATGATTTACATAGAAAAATAAGTTAACATGCTATAGAGGTTTGATAATATTTTTTCTGCTTCAGAATAATAATTTAATGAACTTTTGAAAAAATATTTTGGAGGCTGAGTGAGAAAAGTTCTCACAATAAGGAAGAGGTTAATTATGTGGGCAATACATTTTCTTACCACATTTAGTGCAATGTGGATGTTATTATCTCTCCCTCTCCCCCTCCCCCCCAGAAACTGTGCTTATTTTGTGAAATCAGATTAAATGTGAAAAATGAAAAGAAAATATCTTTCAAGATCTGCTACTTGTTTACTTCGTGAAATCCATTGAAAGTACTACAATCTTAGAATTATAAGTGACCACTGAGATATGAAGGAGTTGAGTTAATAGAAAAAAGTGCATGTTGCAGTCTTTTGTAATGCAAAACATTCACCTGCATATGTGTCATAAAAAGCAAGTTGAAAAACATTTTTTCCTTATTTTTACAAAATTTCCATGAAAATGAATGTTATTTCATATCTCAAATCCTGTAAAGCTGAATTGCCATAATGGGGACGGGGGTGGTAGACTGTGGAGGAGAGTAAATTGCCTATTTATGCCAATTCCATTTGACCATATTAGGCCTGTATTCCTTTACTTCTTTCCTGTCAAAGTACCAGTCGAAACACTTTGAAAACAAATGTATCTGCATCCACTATCTCCTCTGACAGCTCATTACAAATATCAGAAGTATGCCAGTGTATGGAGATGGAAAAGCAGAGATTGTCTTCTTTAGAGTAAAAAATAACAATTTGATCGATGCATCAAAATTATGCCAGAATAGGAAAAAATGAACAATGAGAAACTGTTTCCAATGCCAAAATGTTTATTAACTAGAGACGATAGATTTACGACAAAAGCTCAAAGATTCAGAGGTAACATGAAGAACATATTTTAATAAATCAAGTAGTTGTAATCTGAAATATATTGTTGAAATACTTTCAAAGGTAACTTCCAACAGAATTGGATAAATATTCAAACACCACACTACAGGTAATGAACAAGGGAATGGGACTAATGAAATATCCAATAGATCTACCAAAGAGCTATCGCAGACATAATGTAGCGAGCAAGCTCCTTCTATGCAATGTTATTCAACATTTCCTTGGTGTTTCAGCCCTATATTGTATGAGAAATTATTAAAACACCCAAAATTTTTTGAAGTGATTGAGGTACAGCTGGAAGTTTACATTGGGGATTAAATTTCATTTCCTTCAAAACAGTTATAGGTCAGACGAGGAGGCTAAACTTATTTTAAATAAATATGAAGAGATGAAATCCTTACTTCAAAAATTTTGTGAACAAGTTTATAGTGAATGGATTACAAAAGTGGATGACGACTGCCAATTTAATTTGAATCAACCCCTTATTTTTCGTAATCCAAAAACAGACCTGATCAGCGTGAGCTTTAGCAAAAAGGTGAGAAATTTGCCTTTAGAAACTATCTTCTACAATTATGTAACAGGATTCAAACTAATATTAAGTCTAAAACTTCTGTGAACTCAAAGTATTTTTTTGAATCACGGTTCCAGGAATTCCCATAATGTTAAAATTTCCTTTTAAATATTAAATCAACAAATTTGTATGTTAGATTTGGCTAGTTTCTTTCATATCTTTTACTTAAAAGTCTAATATTGAAGATTATAGTGTTGAAATCAAAAGCAAATTGTCTTCTTTAAGAAAAGAAGTACTGACCAAATCAAACCTACCTGTGGAGAAAGTAACCAAATTAACATTTCATGCTAATGATCTTTAGTCCATTTGCCTGACTATTTCCAGCATCTCTTGTTTTTGAACATGTGATCATTGAGATAAGTATGCTTTGACTTTTTTCTGAAAGTTGAAGAAAAGTGTGTGCCACTTATCTAATTAATAGTTTGGAATTCTGTATTGAATGTAGTCTGTTGTACAGTTTTATATCTAATTGAATTGGAGATAAACTTCACAATTTATGGATAGTGAGATAATTGTATTCAATGTGATATTTAGGGCATGTGTAACTGGCAGTCAGAAGGTTAAGTGGAGCATTATAGCCATTATCTGAAGCAGACTGGAATACAAAGGGAAGAATTTCTAATAAATGTGTAGTATCCAACCAGATTTTGAAGGAGTGAAACCATTAACTTCTGTCTTTGTCTAGCACACTTGCCCTAATTGGTAAATGATAAGTCAAATCATTTGTTACTTTAATATCATATTAGTTCCCAAGAACCTTGGACTTTGTATCTGTACCATCATTAAGACTGCTTAATCACCAGATCATCGTCTCCTCAGCACCCCTCCTCTACTGCAGCTTGCAACTTAATTGCAGTTCAGTTTTTGCTATAATAACTCATGTCAATGCTCTCCCTGAGCTTAATTATTATAACGAACTTTGACTGGTATTGCTCTATAACCTTGTCTCAAAACTAAGCAGTTTATATCCCAGTATACATTAGATCTTATTCTCAGTTTACCTCAATGCCTGCCACCCTATACAGTTTACAGAGAAATAAGCAAGTTTAAATTTTTGTTTTCCCTCCATTCTTCCTATTTAGATTCAAAGATTAACTAATTCCATTTGGATGGAAATCACAACATGTAATATTTTAATAAACAGGAACTAATTGTTTAACACCATAGATTGTTAACACCAGATTTTCCTTTATATTTTCATTCATCTGATTTTAGTTATGCCTTTTTAGAGTTTGCTTATGGTGATTTCATTTATCTTATTTAGTTGGTTGCAGTTCTTCGAGAAGTTCATTATCTGAACATTCAGGAGAGAGAAGACATACCAACCAGTGGAACTGATGTCTTTTTGCTGAATAAAACTTTCCGAAATTTTGTTGACAATTTGGATATTATAGTTGGATGGTATAACAAGGTGCATTTTAGATGTTACATTTATGCAAATGTTTTAGAAAATTTCAAAAAGTTATTCAGAGTAAAACATGATAAGGCTTTTTTTTGTTAATGCCTGAAATTTGGGTTTGGTAATAATATTGCAGATAATAATGCTCATGATTATTATGGACAAATCAGACAACATCATAGTAATTTTAGAAGTCATAACAAGTCTAATGGTGCTCACTATTAATAAGGGTGAACTGAATAACAACTACTGCACTTTTGACACGAGAAGATAATTCTGGAAATGCAGAAACTTATGACACTCTGATGCTCCACGCATTTACGCTACCAGAAAAAAACAACCGATAGACTTGGTATTCACCCACTGATTATTCCATAAATAGTGACAGAAAAAGTTGAGGATTGGTGCATTCATGTGGTAAATGTACCACATTGTGAACTGTAAATGTAGTTTCTGAAAATATAATCAGTCACACTCTGTCAGAATATAATTGTTGGTTTTAGCATTTTCTCTTTGCTCTTTTTTTCAATCTCTTTATTATTATTAATAATATTATGAACAAAATACAATTGATATATTAATAAAGGGATTACAAACATACAAATTCCCATTACACATGAAAGAATACATAAACAATGATTACAGTATAAATGAGTTTTCCCAAAACATGGACCATACAGTATATGTATGAACAAGGTAAATCTAGGTATTTCATAATATATATTAAAAAAAAACAGAAAAAAGAAAAAAAAAGATTGCAAAATTGACTAAACTACTAATCTAATAGCTAATGAAGAAGAAAAAAGAAGAAAAAAAAGAAAAACTAAAAAGGAAAAAAAAGGGCTGTTTATAATATCTCACAAGAATACATAATCATCAGTGTCGTCAACTCCAATCCTCTCAACATAAATAAGATTAAAGCTGGAAAATCCAATAAGCTTGGAACAGGGTCATATTACATCATATGAAAATATTGAATAAATGGTCTCCATATCGCTTCAAATTTAATAGAAGTATGGAATACACCACTTCTAATTTTTTCTAAATTTAAACATTACATAGTTTGAGAAAGCCAATGAAATACAGTGGGAGGATTAATTTCCTTCCAATTCAACAAAATAGATCTTCTAGCCATCAAATGCAATCATTCGACAGGCGGAAGAAGATAAATGAAGTGAGTCCATCATTAGTAAACCAAAAATTGTGGTAATATGATGGGGTTGTAAATCGATGTTCAATACCGCAGAGATAATATCAAAAATATCTTTCCAATATTTTTTCAAAAGCGGACATGACCAAAACATATGAGTTAAAGACGCGATTTCAAATTGACATCTATCACAAATAGGGTTTATATAAGAATAAAAATGAGCTAATTTATCCTTGGACATATGGGCCCTATGTACGACCTTAAGTTGTATTAATGAATGTTTGGCACATATAGATGATGTATTAACTAATTGAAGAATTCTATCCCAATTCTCAATAGGAATAATAAGATTAAGCTCTCTTTCCCAATCATTTTTTTTTCTTATAAAGGGGCTCTGAACGTATCTTCATAATTATATTATAAAGTTTTGATATAAGCCCTTAATATATTCTTGCACCTTGGCAAATTATTGGCAATTACTTTATGATGCTTTGAGGATTTTTAAGTCAATGATTTGCAAATTTTCATATTGTTAAAATATCACTATTGAGTGTAGTTTAAATGGTTCATTGTCAATTTGAACTTAGCAGAGTTTATGAAAATAATCAATGTGCAATGCTATTTTCATTCAGCATAGCTAAAAAGTCTTGCATTATCACTTCTGTATTTATAATATTGTTCTAATCTTTCAGATAAAACAAACAATTCTTGCTGTTGAATATCCTTTGATACAAAATGAATTGGCTGATATAGATTTTAAATTGGTTAAAGCAGAAAGACAGTTGTATTGGAATAGTCAAGGTATGTTTTCTCCTAACTCTATAAAAATATATGCTTTACTATCACAGTAATTGCAATCAGAAGCAATAGTGAATGCTGTTCCGTAAGTAAAGTAATTCTAGTTAATAATTTTAATGATAATGATGCACATTCCATGTGATTCATATTTCAAATACATTTTGTTACACGGATTTTGTATGTTCAAATTATTTGATATACATTCAGGAGTTGAACAATAATGTCACCCGGACAGAATACAAGCAGTAAAACTGCTGGAATTTGATGTAAGGATTTAGTAAAGTTTGTGTTACTGTAAAAGAGCATTTTGATGAAGTTCCTTCCTTGCAAATACTCAAGAAATGTTGAAGCAACAAATAGTTAACTTTGCAACTGAACTCTTATCCATAAGGGTTTAAGAAGAAGAGAATAATGTAGAAGTTTTTATGCTATGTATGTTGTTTTACAAGAGATTGCAGCTGCAAAGGTATGCACAGCTTTTTGCCAGTGGGGGGAGGGGGGGAACTGTGGCTTGATGCCGCTTATGCGTGGGAGGGGTGGAAGCTGGTGGGGGAGAGACTTTGGGGTTCTTACGTTTATCTGTCGTTCATTCTTTGGGGCACTTCTCTGTTTTTGTGGATGTTTGCGAAGAAAAATCATTTCAGGATGTATTTTGTACTCATTTCTCTAACATTAAATTGGACCTTTGAACATCCTAATCTGGGCCCACCAAAATGCCACTGATTTAACAGGAGTTTAATAGACTGCTTAGCATGAAAGAAAATGATCTAATATTAGAAATGCTTTAATGTCATGTGACTGACTTACATTGAAATCCTGATTTGAACACCTGTTGCCTGAGTAGAGTTAAAATGAACAGAAAGATATTCCCCACATATAGAATTTAACATTTTTCTATTGTTCTTTATTTTTTGAGCAAGAGCAGAATATCTCAAGTGTGTGTGTGTGTGTGTGTGAGGTGGGGATGGTGGGGAAGAGGGAGGTATGTGAGTGGATATTGGATTAAATATGCAGAACTGATTCCAGATTGGGGATTTATCTGTAATATCATTTGGAACATCATTTGGAGAGTTGTCTATGGGGATCAGCAATAATTTCCCAATCTGGTTAAATCTGATGAATAGTTCATTTTGGATCTAAGGAAGTGGAAACTGTTAAGCTTTAAAAAAACCCTTATTTATCAGTCAGGATTATTTCATATGGACTATAAAGGGATGCTTTAGATATTCTTCTATCTTTAATTTTCTTTTCCTATCTATTATCAAGCAGAACTCTAAAGAAAATGATGGTGTCACGATATGACATTTATAAGGGCAGAAGTGGCACAGTTATTTTCCCTGGCCCTTCTTTGGTCCAGTATGCTTTCAACTAAAGACACACAGGTTGGCACCACCACCTGTTTGTCCTCTGTTGGGCATAGGTTCATGGTGTTCGGCATGAAGATAGCTGTGGCATCATCCAGTACCTTAAATTGCTTTCATATGGATTTGGTGTAAATGGATGCTTGATGGTTGGGTCCTGTTTCTGTGCTGCATGTCTCAATAACTCTAAGACCTTTAAAGTGGGCCTTGCAGTAAGATGTTCTGGGAGATAGATAACCAACTTTTAGAGGGAAAAACTTTCATGCTAAGCAGACTATGCTATAGACCACCAAGTCATCAAGGGTGGACAATTTGCTTCATTAAAAAGAAGTAACAAGGATTGTTTCTGAATGTCGAGAGGTTTAGCATAAAAGGCCATAATATGGTATAAAGATTAATTTTTAGTTTAATAATTTAATGCATAAATGTTCACAACATTAATGATTATGATTGTTGAAGGTACTTGGGACTAGGTTGGCTAAGTTTGACTTCAACTATTTCCTTGAGAATGGATTGGTTGAATCAAGTAGCCAATTCCTTATGAAAGTAAAATCTAATGTTTTCTTAGTTCTTGGGCAGTTTCTCAGTATCAAGGTTGACTTGCTTCTACTTTGGTGTTGCGGGTTCTTTGGTGTTGGCTACTGAAGCCAACATGGAAGCTGCAGAATCTTCCACAAATGGGTAGGCAGGTTGTCAATGCTTTTTTCTTGCGTGTTGCGCCAGACAGTCAGCCATTCTTGTCTGGCGTGTGGTGTCAGGATTGGTCTCCTTTCAGATTAACCGGGTCAGGATATGAACGTTTCTAACTTGACTCTTGTTTTTTTTTTAATGAGGCCGAGTGGCTAGCTCAACGCTCAACCCAGCATGGATGGAAAGTGTACTCGTGGGTGGTCCAACTTGTATTCGAATTCGGGAGCCTTCGCTCCGGAGTCCAGTGCTGATGCCATTGCGCCACCAGCTGGGGAAGTGGTTTAACTTCCAAAATTTGGAGGATTTTGCAAAGATATAGTTGTTGGTATTTTTTCAGTGACTTGAGATGCCTGCCACAAGTAGTCCAGGTCTTGAAGGCATAGGGTGATCACTGTGGTCCTGTAAGCAGTTCGATTTTCAAAATCCCTTTTCTTCAAGTGATCAAAAACTGTGCTGGCACATTAAGGTGCTGATTGTTATGTTTTGTAACTTCAAAGCATTAAATTAATTCAATGGAAGATGTGGGGGTCCAAAATACAGGTGTAACTTCATCTTTACTTTAAGCAAGGTGCGTATGTATCACACAGTAACATGATGATGTATGCTATTAATGTAGTTTTACATATAACCTATATTAATTTTTTAAATGAACAAGAATGCTTAATCAAACTATATGTGTATGTGTGTGTATATACAAAATTGCTCAAATATTATTGAAATATTAAATACACAACACAGATGTCTGCTTAGCAATGAACTTCAACTCAATAGAGAATGCATCTCAACTATATACAGAGTTTACTATATAATACAACTGTTATGTACAAACATTCACAGCATAGTAAATTATTAAATTGTCCCATTCAGGCTTAAAAATTTAATCGCTGTGGAGGATTTTCTACTCTTAGGATAACATCTTTAGTGGTAAGGCGATCACTCTGCTTGGCAGGTGAAACTTGTGGCTGTGAAAACAACCTCAGGGTTCTGAGACCTCCTCCATGTTGGTTGTAGGAGTTGATTCTGAGACTGCAGGAAGTGGTTCTGTCAGTTTTGGACACCTTTCTTCTCCCTTTCTTTCTCTGAACCTACTTTGTTCCCTTTTTCTTACATCCCTTCTCTGTTTCATGTCCACAATCTTTCTCTTCATCTCTTCCCTCTTTTCTTTTATCTTGGTCTTGGGAAGGTCCTTTTAGTTTACTGGCATATTTTCTTATTAATCCTTCTCTTGCTCCCTTTACGATCTGATCTCTCTTCTGGTTTCCTCATCTACAACATCATCAGACAAATCCTCTGTTTTCGTATTTCCATTGACTCCTTTCTTTTTGGTGTTCAATTCTTCCAGCTGGGTGTTGGTCTTGCATCTACTTTTACAAGCAGCTTTTTGTCTTCCACTTGAAGTTCATGCAGTCACCTTAATGCATGCGGAGTAGATTCTGGTCTTTGTAGTCACAAAAGCCAAATGTTTGCAACTTTCCTGAAGGTCTTTGAACTCTCCTCCAGCTTAAAACAAAGTCACATTTTGGAAGTAACTACCTGATTAACATATCAGAGACTTTCTCAGATATATAGCCTACAAAAACTGTTGTAGTCAGATCAATGCTTTTGTCACTTTCATGCTTCCTTTGAGCAGCATGGTCCTTCTTTGGTCCAGTATGCTTTCCAACCAAAGGCACAGAGGTTGGCACCACCACCTGTTTGTCCTCTTTTGAGCTAAGGTTCATGGTGTTTGGTATGGAGACAGTTGTGATATCATCCAGTACCTTTCTTAATTTGATTTCATATGGCTTCATTAGAGGGGATGTGGCATGCAAATTGTGGTTTGATCTCCAATCAAATTATAGTTATCTCAGCCAATCATTCACCCACAATGCTGATCCTTCTGTTTTCACTACATATAAGCTGAATGTGGCTTGTTGGTTGTTGTATTTCACTGTTATGAATGTTATTTCCACAGGAGGTTATTTTTCTCTATTATAAGTTCTTAGTTGGATACCTGCAGTCTTCAGTTTTGTATCTTTGAAATGCTGTTCAAACTCATTTTGTGGAATGATGAAACTAAATGAATCAGTGTCTAATTCCATTTTAATTAAATTGCTATTCATTTCTAGCTTAAGCCATATTGCTTCTCTATTGTTAATTTTCACACTGCTAATTTCAAGGTTACACAATCCTGAATCACTCTCAACATTATCAGATATTTCATCAGCAGCATACAGATTAGTACTCTTTTTGAAACTGCAATTTGATCTTTTTAGCATTTTATGTTCTCTGATCGATCCACTTATTTTTGTCTGCCCGACATATACTTTGTATGTGTCTTTGTTATATTTTCTGCAAGTTTCACCTTTAAATCTGAATTTTGTGGTGTATGTGAGCCCCTGCCACAACGGTAACACAATTTGTTTGGCCAGGCCGGTTTCTGCTGAGATGTTGCAATTTTGTTCATGCTCACTTTCATTCCTGACTGCAACTCAGTTGCATCTCTGTCTGCAGTTTCCATTGAAACAGACATTTCCACTGCTCGTATGAATGTGCGTTGTGCTTCATTTAGCAGCTGTTTTAGAATGCTTTCTTTTAAGATTCCACAAACTAAATGATCTGTTAAGGCCATTATCAAACAGTCAATGCTCAGACAATATCTTCAGTTCTGCCACATATGCTGAAATGACTCCCCTTCCTTTTGATTCCACTTATGAAACCTAAAGTGTTCTGCAATCAACAGTGGCTTGGGTTCTTAGTGTTCCTGCATCACTTTTACAACAGCAACAAAGCTAATTTCTGATAGTTTGGTTGGAGCAGTCAAACTTCAAAGCAAACTGTAGGCCTTTAAACCTAATGCACTTAGCAAAATTGGCACTCGCTTCTCACTGACTATTTCATTTGCTTCAAAATATTGTTCCAATAGTTCAGTATACATGAGCCAATTACCCACTGTGTGTATAGGTCCTAATGCCCTTCCCTTGGACAACATCGATAGTATGGAGAGGGGAGACTTGCAGCTTGGGCAACTGCCGGTCTTCCATAAAAAAAACCTTGCCCAGGCTTGCACCCTGGAAACTTTCCAAGGTGCAAATCAATGGTCTCTCGAGACTAGTGGAGGCCGACACCCACTGTGTAATCAAATTTGGCAATCTTTTCAATGTAGCTAGCCATTTCTGATTTTTTAAAGGACTATTATCACCCAATAGTCATTTTTTATAAACCGTGAGTTCTTCAGTTTATGGCCTTTTAAAAACAAACCTTGATTGTGTCTTTCCTTCAAAGAGCACAACATTGTTCTCCTGCATTTTATTTATTTTATTTTGAATGTCTCACTGCACTGTAGCAGGTCCATAGCCATGTCAGGTTCATTTTAAGAATACCTTGTTGCCAGTGTTATGTTTTATAACTTCCAAACATTAAATTATTTCAAAGGAAGATGCGGGGAATCCAAAATATGGGTGTAACATTGTCTTTACTTTAAGCAAGGCGCGCATTATCAAGTGGTAGCATGATGATATATGTAATTAATTATTTAAATGAATAAGCATGCTTAATCAAACAATACATATACAAGATTACTCAAATATTATTGTAATATGAAATACACAACACTGATATCTGTCTTTGCTGAGAGAAGGCTCCTGAACTGGCCCACGTTTCCAATGCTACATTGTGAATCTTTATTACTGGAGAATAGTGTGATATACTGGAGGCAGGTTGGTAGAGGAGTATTACCTGAATAGGCAGTCTTGTCAATCACAGCTGATAATGATCTGAAATTTACTAAATGGAGCCTTGCAATAACAACTGAATACTTGTTCAAGTATTTACTAACTACTAGTAGGTTGTGGTCTCATGGACAATGTATAAATTGACTGAATTTGAAGTAATTTAAGCAGAATTTAGCCAGTAATTAAAATAACCAGTGTATTAAAATGAACAACATTAATGAGGTGAGATTTTGTACGATTGCTGGCCTCTGCAGTTGTAAATCGTTAAGAATGGCTTATGTGATTCTGGAGTTTCAGTTAAGGATGATGAACGTCCCCAGGTCAGAGCTGTCTTTTGGACTTTATTAGGTTTGGTGTTGGTGGTTGCACTCAAGTGGTTTGGCAAACTAGATTTTGTATCAGTGGAAAGAGTATAGGACTGCAGTATAATGTGAAGTATAATTAGCACAACTTGCCTGTATTTAAATTTCCATGATCTGATAATACTGTGACATTCTGGGCGGGGGTTTGGTCGACAGCCTGCCCCTGCATTTCTAATGACCAGCACTGTTTACTGTTCTTGTGTTAAAATGCTTTTGTGGGCTTATGGTGGGAAGTTACAGTTCATTTATTGTTACATTTTAGCTTGGGTTATACAGTTATTTGCTTGTGTATTTGTGGGTCACCCTAACTGTAACCTCTCCTATCAGTGTGAGACTGGTTGGGTTCACTCTCCAGTGAAAGAGCTTCCTTGTCTGTCATTATGGACCAAATGCTGGCTGTTCTTGAGCAGCTCCGACCACTGCTGGTGACGTCCCGGCCGGTCGTTCTGGCCGGAGACTTCAACTGCACCGTTGAAGCAGCTGGACGATCCGGCAGCGACGACGGCAGGCTGGACGGTACCTCCAGACTCCTGATGGAAACGGTAAAGACAGCCAAGCTGCGCGACACCTTTGGCACCCCCACAGGTGGAGTGCAGCCAAAAGCCACCTGGACACGACCGGATGGCTCAGTCCGCTCCAGCATCGACGTCCTCTTCCTATCAGTGTCCCTCACGGACAGATCCACTGACGTCACGCTGGTGTTCTTTTCTGACCACTGCCTTCTGCGAGCGACCTGTCACCTAAGGGAGGACCGTAAGGCTGGTAGGGGGACGTGGAAGCTGAACGTTAAGCTGCTGACCCCAGAGAACATCGAGGAACTAGAGAAGGAGTGCACAGGTTGGAGAACCTTGAAAGCCTTCTTTGATTCCCCGGTTCACTGGTGGGAAGCCACCAAGGAGAACATCAAGTGGTTCTTTTTTTTTAAACTTTTTTTTATTGCGTTTTTAAGTGATTACAAAGTATGGGGGGAAAATGTATATATCCCTTACCCCCTCCCCTTAACCCCTCCCCCCAACATCCCTATAAAAAAAAGAGAAAGTGAGAAAGAAAAAAAAAGAAAGAGTGCCTGGTTGTTGGAAGATCTCCACATGCTCCATGGAGTTCTTAATAACTTTAGTATATATATTTATTTCTTTCCCATCAAGTGGTTCTTCATCCGCAAGGGTATCCAGAGAGCAAGGCAGGGGCAGAGGGAACTGCGTAAACTCCAGACAAAGTTGCAGCAACTCCTCCTTCTGCAATGAAGGGGGGTGGATGTCAGGGAGGAACTGCGGGAGGTGAAGGGCCGGCATGCCCAGCACTTTGCCACCGAATCCTCCAAGATTATCTTCCGATCAAGGGTCCAAACCGTGGAGCAGGACGAGATGTGCTCACGATTCTTCTTCCAAAAGGTGCACAGGGGGAGCTCTGTGATCCACAACCTTAAGGAAGAGGACGGCTCAGCCGCATCCTCGCAGACATACTGAGGATCTGCAGGTCATTCTACGCCGGTCTGTATGGAAAAAAGGCCACAGACTCCACAGCCTCCCGCAACTTCCTGTCTATCACGCAGGTCTTAGACGAAGGCAAGCGGGAGAGTCTGGAGCAGCCACTGACCCTGGACAAGCGGACTGGCTCCGTCCGTTTCTTTGAGTCTGGTAAGACCCCGGAAGCGATGGCTTACCGGTCAAGTTGTATTCGGCTCTGTGGAACCGGATGGGCCCCGACCTGCTGGAAGTGTACAACGCTACGCTCCTGGCAGGCAGCATGTCAGAATCCATGAGGAAGGGCATCATCACCCTCATCTACAAGCAGAAGGGGGAGAGGGAAGACATTAGAAATTGGAGGCCCATCTCACTCCTGAATGTGGACTACAAGATCCTGTCCAAGGCTATCGCCAATAGGGTCAAGTCTGCACTGGAGCAGGTGAACCATCTGGACCAAACCTGTGCTGTACCAGGCAGGTACACCATCGCCTCTGTGCAGGACAGTGGGGTGGACACCTGCCTGGTCAGCTTGGACCAGGAGAAAGCCTTCGACAGGATATCGCACACGTACATGGCGGATGTACTCTCCAAAATGGGATTTGGGGAGGGAATCCGGAATTGGATCAAAGTGCTCTACACAGACATCTGTAGCGCAGTCCAGATCAATGGGTGGGAAACAGAAGGCTTCCCCATCAGGTCTGGAGTCAGGCAGGGCTGCCCTCTCTCCCCTGTCTTGTTCGTGTGCTGCATAGAACCCTTTGCCGAAGCCATCAGGAGGGATGAGGGCATAAGAGGGGTGACGCTGCCAGGCAGTGGAGGGCCCCAAGTGAAAACCTCCCTGTACATGGACAACATCACCGTCTTCTGCTCTGATCCGAGGTCAGTTCGCAGGCTGATCAGCATCTGTGAACAGTTCGAGCAGGCGTCAGGGGCCAGAGTCAACCGCACGAAGAGCAAAGCCATGCTCTTTGGCAACTGGCCCGACTGATCCCTTCACCATCAGGTCTGATCACGTGAAGGTGTTGGGGATCTGGTTCGGAGGGGCCGAGACGTGCAACAAGAACTGGCAGGAGCAGACTGCCAAGGTCAAAGAGAAACTGGGACTGTGGGGAGGGCGCTCCCTATCGATGGTGGACAAGAACCTGGTCATCAGGTGTGAGGTGCTCTCAGGGCTGCTGTACTTGGCGCAGGTGTGGCCAGTCCCCTGCTCCTTCAGCTCAGAAATCACCCAGGCTGTCTTCAGATTCATCTGGAGATCCAAGATTGAGCGGGTCAGAGGGACCACCATGCACAAGTCCTTGGACAATGGGGACAAAAACGTCCCCAATGTCGCCCTCACCCTGATGGCCAATTTTGTGTGTGGCTGCATCAGGTTGTGTGTGGATCCCAGGTACGTGGGCACCAAGTACCACTATGTGCCCAGGTTCTACCTGTCGCCCTGGCTACGAAGGATGGGTCTGGCCCCTTTCCCGCGCAACACCCCTGTCAGCTGGTCGTTGCCGCCATACTTGTCCTTCATAGAGAAGTTCTTTCAGGTCAATGCCTTTGACCACAGGGCCATCAGGCAGTGGTCAGCACATAAGGTCCTGCAGGCACTGCAGGAGAAGGACGTGATGGACACAGTGGGGTGGTTCCCTGAGGAGACCGTCCAGTTCATCTGGCAAAATGCCTCATCGCCAGACCTCACCAACAAGCACCAAGACCTCACCTGGCTGGCGGTGAGGGGGGCCCTCCCAGTCCGATCTCTCCTGTACGCCTGGAATGTCATCTCCACACCCCTCTGCCCACGGGAGGACTGCAGTGAGGAGGAGTCGGTGACCCACCTCTTTGCACACTGTGGGTTCGCAGAGGAGATGTGGAGGAGGATGGAAGGGACAGTGTCAAGGTTCATCCCCAGCAGCTGTGTAACAGAGGATTCTCTGATCTATGGGCTGTTCCCGGGGACGCACACCGAGACCAACATCCGGTGCTGCTGGCAGATCATCAACTCGGTCAAAGACGCTGTTTGGTTAGCCCGAAACTTGATGGTCTTCCAGCATATGGAGATGTCCGTGGGGGAATGCTGCCGACTGGCACATTCTCAGCTGCAGGAGTACGTGCTGAAGGACGCACTCAAACGGTGCAGCCACCGCAAGGGCCCGGTGGGGAAGGACCACATTCTAGGGTTCTTCTCCCGTGGGAGTTGAGGGGTAGGGGGTGGGGTGTATATCCCTGAACAAGTGTATGATAATATGAAGTAACAGAGTGGCACTTGGGTGGCAAAAGTGTGGAAATGTAAAGACTGTAAAGGAAACATTTGTAAAGGACCGAGAGTCATTGAATGGTTTATTGTACATAATTTTATTTTTGTATTTTTGAATAAAGTATATTTTGTTTAATAAAAAAAAGGACCAACTGCTCGCCACAATGTATTCAATTTTGCACTGATTCTACTATGATTTCAAGCGCATGATATGGTGACTCACATCTCCTAATAGCAGTTGTTATTTAAAGTTGTGACTTAATATGTTTTGACTGTTTGCCTTGACCATACGAGTTTAATCAATATTGCTAATTGCATGATGATAATTATTTCTTTGTACTTCCATTTCTTGTTAGGTGTTTGGGAATATATTCAGGAGACAAGGAGTATGTTATATGATCTTGAGCACAGAATTCAGCAATGCAAAGACAATGTAGAAATGATGCGTCTCATAATGTTGGTGAGTATTGCTAGAAAAAGTGTCCATCCACCAGTGCTGGAATTGAATTGCCCCAACTAGGCACCCTCTTACTGTTTGGCTGCTTAGTAAAACTTGATCAGAAAAGGTGCTACAATACAGTGAATGACTGGAAGGTTCAGTTCATCATCAATAAAATCTAGTTCAATATGTGTTTTGAAGTGGCAGTTTTAATTGTTAGGACATTTATTGGCATTAACCTGAAGAAAATGGTTACTTCAGTTTCCAGAACTTCTGTTTTGATTCAGTCAGGTAAACATTTTCTAACACAGACTTAATTTGACTAAACCAAAAATGTCTTTTTTAGAACTGATAGATTTTGCTTCAGAGCATTATCTGTCAAATATGAACTACTTAATCAAGCTGCATAAACCAATGCAATGGAGAAAGAAGACTAATAACACAATGCAAGTGACTAACTGCTTCTAAGTATTTCCTGGCAGGGTTACTATTGCTGCTGTATATTTGAATAAAGCAAGACCATGAATAGCAAAATCTATTATCACCTTGAAAAAACTTATAGGGAGATAAAAGAAATGCACTTTTAACTTCTTAAAGCTAGTTGTCATTTTCATATATAACAAGCAGCACAGATGCTTGGACCCAGAAAAAAATAGATAAATAACAAAAAGGAGGCCATGTTAGAAATATAGAAAACCTACAGCACAATACAGGCCCTTCGGCCCACGAAGTTGTGCCAAACATGTCCCTACTTTAGAAATTACTAGGCTTACACATAGCCCTCTATTTTCCTAAGCTCCAAAAGTCTCTTAAAAGACCCTATCATATCCGCCTCCACCACTGTCATCAACAGCCCATTTCACACACTCACCACTCTCTGAGTAAAAAACTTACCCCTGACATCTTCAGAATCTCTGCACAGGCACTTTAGAGCTGCATCTGGCTTTTCAATTATTTTAAATTTTTCCAAGCAGTTTTGGTAGAGGATAATTATGCATTTGCTGTTTCCATTTCAGCCGTTACAGTAATCCTCATTTTGTTTAATACTCTTGCAGATATTGTTTACTTATTGATTCATATTTTGGTATCTAGGTACCTTTGGTGATGCCAAACACAAGAGATTTTGCAAATACTGAGAAATCTTGAGCAACACAAAATGCTGGAGGAACTCAGCAAGTCAGGCAGCACCTATGAAGGGGAATAAACAGTTGATATTTTGGGGTGAAACCCTTCATCAGGATTGGAAAGGAAAGGGGCAGAAGCCAGATTAAGAAGATGGGGGGTGCCAGGAAGGAGTACAAACTGGCAGGTGGTTGGTGAAACCAGGTGAGGGGGAAGGTGGGTAGGTGGGGAGGGTGATGAAGTAAGAAGCTGGGAGGTGATAGGTGGAAGAGGTAAAGGGCTGCAGATGAAGGAATCTCATAGAAGAGGACAGTGGACCATGGAAGAAAAGGAAAGAGGACAGGCAACAGAGGTTGGTGATGGAGAGGTGGGAAGAAGAAAAGGGGTGAGAGGGTAACCAGAATGGAGAAAAGAAAACAAGTGAAAGGGAGTGAGGGGAATTACCAGAAGTTAGAGAAATCAATGATCATGCCATCAGGTTGGAGGCTAAATAGCATTCAGTCCTGACGAAGAGTCTCGGCCCGAAACGTCGACAGTGCTTCTCCTTATAGCTACTGCCTGGCCTGCTGTGTTCCACCAGCATTTTGTGTGTGTTGCTTGAATTCCCAGCATCTGCAGATTTCCTCGTGTTAGCATTTTATAAGCGACATAGTGTGAGGATGTATAGTCAAGATACCTGTGAGAGTCAGTAGCTTTGTAAAAGATCTCAGTAGATCATCTGTCTCTGGAGATCGAGACAGAGATACAGAGAAACAGAATATAGAAAAGTGTTTCCCTTGATTGCTAATCATTAATCAGATAACTGATAGGCATAAAGTAAAATGCCAGCTTTCTGCAACGAGTACCACTTGGATCAGTCAACTGACAGCTTAGAGTGGAAGAGAAATTGGTCCCAAATCACTGCTGTAATATTCTCTTTTGCAACTATTTTAATCAAACAAATATAATTAACTGAGAAGAACATAAATCATAGAAACAGGAGTTGAGCGTTTGGGACTTGCCCCACCATTCAGTACGATTGTGGATGTTTGTTTATCTAAGAGATGCTTTATTGTACTAACCTTATATCGCTGAATTTCGTTAATATTCTAAACTACATTGTTCTCTGTCATGAACATACCGATTAACTGAACTTCCAGACCTCTTTTGGGAGTGAATTCCAAGGATTTGCTGTTTGATTAATGAAGACATTTCTTCTCATTGCACTCATGAATAGACAACCCTTATTTTGAGTCTGTGGCCCTGGTTCTCAGCAGCTCAGAGAGAGGAAACATCATCCCTATACTGTTAAGTACTGAGAGAATTTTACATTTTTAAACAATCTCTCACTTTTCTAAACTCCAAAGACATCTCATAAGACAGTCTTCCCATCTCAGGAATTTGATTATTGCACTCTCATTCTATCCATTTTTAGGCTGACCTGTACAAAAATTTGAGAGCAAGGTCAGGGATATCTTGATCTAGCTTTTCTTTATGTAGCTGCAGCAAGATGTCCCTAATTTTGCCCTCAAATTCTTGTGTAATAATGGCCAACATATTATTCTATTTGCTTGCCTGTTCCTGCATGTTAGTTGATGATCCAGTGGAAAAAAGATTCAGTTTTAATTGGGTTTTAATATACCAGTTCTAATTTATGCTATTGGTTAAGCCAAAATAGCTGATGTTACATGATTAAGTTCATAAATATCTGAATTAGAAAATTATTTGGGATGAAGTTTACATAGAGCTAAATAAAGATAATTTGATCGTTTTTCATTAGTACAGGCATCACTTTTTAGAGTATTATTGAGAATTATTGATATTAGTAATACTGATATGAAGCAACCTAATAATAATAATTATTCATATTAATTACACTCAATTAATATTAATATATTTTCTATTATTTGTGTTATGTGTTGCATAATAAAATTAAGGAGAAATGTTTGGAGCAACTTGGTGGATTTACTTAATTGGCTAATTGGAAATGGTGATACATAAACCTCTTAGAATGACCGATGCATGATTTTGGTTGGATTGTGATAATTCTTTTTGAGTTTTTTTTAATAGGAATGGTCAACGAGCCCCTTATTTGAAAGAGGAGGCAATAAAAAAGATTCATATTTGGACTTTGATGGCCGACCACAAATGTTAAACAAAAGATACTCAGTTGTTCATGAGGATGGAGTAAAACTTCATGCATTATTGGAGGTAAAATAGGAAGTATTCATTGTTTACATTGCCCTTTGTAAATGACCAGCATTGTAGGTTGCAGAAAGTTCAGGACTTTATCTGTTTCGGATGTATTGAAATAGTCAATGTAAATGTAATAAACGTATGCATGAGGAGTTAGCTAAAGATGGAGCAGAGTTGTGTACTGTAGTGATAAAAGGAAGGCAATAGGCATGTTATGTTTGATTATGTAGTCATTGGCCATTCCCTTTGGTGCCCCCAGGAGGCTATGTTTGGCTTCCTCAATGTGCTGCTCCAGAGCACAATGTATGAAAACACTGGAAGTGTTAGCACAATTAAGCCAATTATGCCAGTCTCTACATCACTAGCACCTCTAATATTAGCTCTTTAAATTGTCCGTCACTCCTACTAGTAAAGCAGGAATATCTTCCAACCAAATAGTAGGGAGATGGAAGTCATTATCTTTAATTTATCATGTAAATTTCCATTGCCATGTATTTAAATAAAACAATAATTAAATAATGCAATCCATTACTCCGAGAGCACTTAACAATATAGATGCTTCGAGCTTTCCTCAGGGCTAAAAAGTCTAGAAATTAAGAACACAAGCTAAGGAAAAGCTGTGCATCATTTAGAACAATGGTGAATTTCTGTCACTCAGAGATGTAAATGGTTTGAATTTCCTATCCAGGCGAGCTGAGGGTCTTTCAGAGTATAAACCCTGCTACCCACCTATCGACTGCATTCTTTATGCTGAATGTATTAAACTAATCCAGATTAATTGCATCCTTGGTATCATATATTAGATTGAGTTTAGCTAAACTTACATGACTGTGAGGTCAGTAAGAACTTTCTTTTTCCTGTAACATCAACAACTCTGGTCTTTCTTTAGTTTTTCTGTTCCAGACATTTTTGCTTCATATTACATCAGTATGTATTTTAATATACTGTATTCTTACCTAGCCTGCCTAATTTTACCCTCATGAAGGTATCCAAAATTCTCCTCGGGATCCATTTATGAAAATTCTGTACATGATGTCTTATATTAGCTCCCAACTAAAGAAACCACAATCTTTATCTTTGCTTTCAAATTCCCCTTGGCCTTTACATATTTCTTATGTCCTCTACAACTACATTCTCTGATATATTTGTCTGGCTCTTGATCAGCTCAGATTTAAAATATTTTATTTATAAATGTGCTTTTAGGCATCAAGAAGTCAAGGCATTCAAATCTTTACTTTCCCCTTCAAGGTGCTCTATAAATCCTACCTCTATTATTAACCTTCTGTCTCGGTATCAAATTTTAATATAATGGTCCTGACCAACACCTTGTAACATTTTGTTATAAAAAAGTACTATGTAGATACAAATTCTTTCTATTTTTCCCAATGCTGAGATTGTTTCTGATTTGATTTAAAATGAATAATATGGATATCAAATCACATTAATGACTTAGTAATGAATGATTATAAAGTTTGCAGATGATGCTTAAATTGCTGGCAGTTCCAATAGTTGGTAAGATAGTCTAAGGCTACAGAACAATCTGATCAGCTATTCAAAGTTTAAAGTTCAAAGTAATTTTATTATCACCACATACAACACTGAGATTCTTTTGTCTGTGGGCATACTCAGCAGGCCTATAAAATAGTAACTATAAACAGGATCAATGAAAGAGCAAGTATAGCATAGAAGACAACAAACTATGTAAATGCAAATATAAATAAATAGCATTAAATGATACGAGCATGAAATAACAAGGTAAAGATTTCTTAAAGTGAGATCTTTGGTTGTGGGAACCTCTCAATAGATGAGTGTAGTTATCTTCTTTTGTTCAAGAGCCTGATGATAACTGTACTTGAACAAGGTAGTGCGACTACTGAGGCATATGCACCTTATGCCTGATGGTAGCAGCAAGAAAAGAGCTTGGCCTGATTGATGAAGGTCAATGATGACGGATGCTGCTTTTCTACGACAGCATTTCATGTAGATATGCTCAATGATTGGCAGGGCTTTACCTGTCATGTAATTCACTACCTTTTGTAGGATTTTCCATTCAAAGGCTTTGATGTTCTCATAGCAGGCTGTAATGTAGCTAGTCAATACATTTTCCACGACACATCTATAGAAGTTTGTCAAATTTTTTTTGATATCATTATTAAATTGTGCAGAACAATGACGAATGGAGTTTAAACGAATAAACATGATGTGGTACATTTTTTGGAGAGATCTTAAAAAGGTAGAACCTTAGGGAGTATTGAGGAATAAAGTTGGATGGTATCTGAAAATGGCAGCATATGTAGAAGGCATGCAGGGTGCTTGCTTTAATTAGCTGAGCCATAAAATATAAGAGCAGGGTAGTCTCGGTACAACTTTATAAAATATTGGTTAAACCTCAGCTGGACAATTGTGTGCATTTCTGGTTACTATATTATAGGACAGCACGTGGTTGCTCTGGAAGAGGAGAAGAAGATAGATAAGAACAATGTTGGGCCCTTGAAGAATGAATTTGGTGAAATTCTTATGGGAAACAGAGAAATGGCAGAAGAATTTAATAAGTACTTTAGATCTGTCTTCACTAGGGAAGACTCAAGCAATCTCCCAGATGTATGGATGGGCAAAGGACATAGGGTAACAGAGGAAATGAAACAGATTGACATTAGGAAGGAAACAGTGATGAGTAGACTGATGGGACTGAAGGCTGACAAATCCCCAGATCCAGATGGTCTGCATCCTAGGGTACTAAAGGAGGTGGCTCTGGAAATTGCGGATGCATTGGTAATCATTTTCCAATGTTCCTTAGATTCAGGATCAGTTCCTGAGGATTGGAGAATGGCTAACGTTATCCCACTTTTTAAGAATGGAGGGAGGGAGAAAACAGAGAACTATCGTCCTGTCAGCCTAATATCAGTAGTGGGGAAGATGCTAGTCCATTATTAAAGATGAAATAGTGGCATATCTAGATAGCAGTGATAGGATTGGGCCGAGCCAGCATGGATTTACCAAGGGCAAGTCATGCTTGACAAATCTATTGGAGTTTTTTGAAGATGTAAACAGGAAGTTAGACAAGGGAGATCCAGTGGATGTAGTGTACCTTGATTTTCAGAAGGCATTTGATAAGGTCCCACATAGGAGATTGGTGGGTAAAATCAGAGCTCATGGCATTGGGGGGAAGATATTGACATGGATAGAAAACTGGTTGGCAGATAGAAAGCAAAGGGTAACGGTGAATGGGTGTTTCTTGGAATGGCAGGTGGTGACTAGTGGGGTGCCACAGGGCTCGGTATTGGGACTACAGCTGTTTACGATTTACATCAACAATTTAGATGAAGGCTTTGAGAATAACATCAAGTTTGCTGATGATATTAAGCTGGGTGGCAGTGTGACATGTGATGAGGATGTTAGGAGAATTCAGAGTGACTTGGATAGGCTGAGTGAGTGGGCAGATACTTGGCAGATGATGTTTAATGTGAATAAGTGTGAGGTTATCCACTTTGGGAATAAGAACAGGAAGGCAGATTATTATCTGAATGGTGTAGAGTTAGGTAAGGGAGAAATACAAAGAGATCTCGGAGTCCTTGTTCATCAGTCACTGAAGGTGAATGAGCAAGTGCAGCAGGCAGTGAAGAAGGCTAATGGAATGTTGGCCTTTATTACAAAGGGAATTGAGTACAAGAGCAAGGAAATCCTTTTGCATTTGTACAGGGCCCTGGTGAGACCACACCTGGAGTATTGTGTACAGTTTTGGTCTCCAGGGTTAAGGAAGGACATCCTGCCTGTAGAGGAAGTGCAGCGTAGATTCACGAGGTTAATTCCTGGGATGTCTGGACTGTCTTACGCAGAGAGGTTAGAGAGACTGGGCTTGTACACGCTGGAATTAAGGAGATTGAGAGGGGCTCTGATTGCAACATATAAGATTATTAAGGGATTGGACAAGATAGAGGCAGGAAATATGTTCCAGATGCTGGGAGAATCCAGTACCGAGGGCATGGTTTGAGAATAAAGGGTAGGTCATTTAGGACAGAGTTAAGGAAAAACTTCTTCTCCCAGAGAGTTGTGGGGGTCTGGAATGCACTGCCTCGGAAGGCAGTGGAGGCCAATTCTCTGGATGCTTTCAAGAGGGAGCTAGATAGGTATCTTATGGATTGGGGAATCAAGGGATATGGGGACAAGGCAGGAACTGGGTATTGATAGTAGATGATCAGCCATGATCTCAGAATGGCGGTGCAGGCTCGAAGGGCCAAATGGTCTACTTCTGCGCCTATTGTCTAAATGTTTAATTACTGAAGAGTGATTGCAAAGACAGGAAATCTGCAGATGCTGGAAATTCAAGCAACACACACACAAAATGCTGGTGGAACGCAGCAGGCCAGGCAGCATCTATAAGAAGAAGTACTGTTGAAGTCTCGGCCTGAAACGTTCATTGTACTTCTTCCTATAGATGCTGCCTGGCCTGCTGCTTTCCACCAGCATTTTGTGTGTGTTGAGTGACTGCACAGGCTAGGTTGTATTTCTTGACAGCAAAGAGAATCCAACCTCATTTGATAAAAGGGAGTCATAATGGCAAACAGAAGGCTTACATCATTGCAAAATTAAATTTTTTACTTTCTTCACTTTCAAATACAATATTATGATTTTGACCACTAAATTCAGGCATGCCAAGGACTTCAGAAAATACCACAAATATGCTACCCTTCTCAGTATGTAGACAACAATTCTTCAGAAAAGTGGTTGAATAATTGTATTATACAAATAACAAATTGTAACTTACTCTGTTTTCAGGAAAATAGAATTCTTTTTAAGGCTGAAGAAAAATCTTCAAGTTGGGAGAAATATGTGGATTATGTAGATAAGATGGTTGTAGATGGCTTCCATGCAGTGGTCTTAAAGTCTCTACGATTTCTTCTCCACAACATGGAAAATGAGGTTTGTAGTACTGAAGTTGACTTACAGAGAAGCTTGAGTATACTTATTCAAAATCATATGAAAATAGCTATAAACACAATACAGCAAAATTCAAAAACAGGAAAATTATGAGTAACATTTAAGATGTTTTTCCTTTTTTGATAAATATCAGTGCAAATTGAATATGACAAGCCTCAGCTGTGATACCCAGCAATCAGATATCTAGGTTCTGTGTATTATGATGCTTATGTAAGATATGGCTACTTGAGTGAGGTTTTGGAGGTGATATAATTTGTATGCATATTCAGTGTTGTGAGCATGTTCAGCATGGATGCACATAGATTCAGATATACTTAAAATTATAAATATTTATAAGTTTAAAATATAATTTTCTCTACACAGGCTGAGAAAATTTTATTTTAAATTTATAAAAAATGAATTATTGGTCCAGTAGAAGCTGAGAAAGCAGAATTAATAATGAGAAGCAAGAAAATGGCAGAGATGTAAAACAAATATTTGGTATCTGTTTACATGATAAGAGCACAAAAGGCATCCTAAAACTAATTGGGGATTGGGGCCAAATGGAGGAAGAAAATTAAAATGATCACTATCAATAGTGAATTTGTGAGTTAGTGAGAATATTGTAACTGTAGTGAGATTTTGAGGGTGTCCTTGAATTTGTAAAGTCACAATTTAAAACAGTTTAACAGTTTTCAGTATATATGTAACAGTAGCAATTTTTCTTCCTATATATTTAAAGGCTGCTGGTTCTCGGTTTTTGAAGCTAAATTATCTTCTGATATTTTGGATCCCTAGGCTCATGTTACACCACTGTTTGAAATACGTCTCGAGCTCACAGAGTCTGATATTGATTATCGTCCAACTTTAGGAATAGGCAGTGAATTCTATATGCTCATAGAAAATTTGATGAATGACGTCTATAAGCTTGTAGGCCTCGTACCACGCTTAGCAAAACATAGTTCCCGGAAAAAGTATCAGGTGAGACCATAAAGGAGAATAATTTCATGTACTTTATTTGAAATTTTAAGAATTATATAATTTTTGTTTAGGGACATTCTTTTTGGAAAGGATAGATTTTATTCACCAAATATGTCCTGACATACTGGGTAAAAATAGAAAAAGTACTCATTTTTAAATTAATACAATGTTGTAATTTTATTTCCTTAGAATTTAATTTTGCTTCAATTTTAATAGAGGTAAAAGTCATAAATTATGCTCATCAATTCAGTCATTATTTTGTTAAGTTTGTTGAAGGTGGTTAACTTCCAGGGAGACAAACTGATGTATACAATATGAAGCACAATATCCAAAATAAAAAAAACATATGGACAATCTTCTATATACTACTAAAACTCTCATGCTCAGTTTGTTTGTCTGTTTGTGACCTCCAATTAGCCCAAACGGTGCATTACAGCGGCACTGTTTTGACTAAATCAACTTAAAATGCGCTAACTTACAGAATGCATGCAAAGTTCAGGGTTATATATCCGTATAAAATTGCTCACTCGTCAATCAACAGGCCCCGCTTTCCCCAACCTGAGCCAATTCCAGCTTTAATGGAAACTGCGACGCAACACCACGATGCATGCGCACGGCCAGTCTCAGCAGCACTTCACAATGCTCACAGCAGTGACACTAACTGGAGCAAAAGGGCAGGACAGCTCTATTTCGAGCGGTCACATTCTGTTAATCACCATAAGCATGTGCAGGATTTGGACAGATCAAACTGCCACCCATCAATAAGAGATAGTTAAATCTAATTATAATGACGTACTTAAAAACACTCATCAAACCCTTTGCTGCAGTCAAAGGGCAGCGGTAATTATATCACGTCCATTTAGGAGAGCGCCAACCACATCATCAAAAATAATCAGCATCCTGGAGGCTTTGGTGTTACTGGTTCATATCTTCTATCCAGCATTAAGGTAAAAAAAAATGGTCAGCCTAATTATGCCACGTGGAAAGAGAAGGGGGACATTATGGTCAGGATGACGCCAAACATCGTCGGGAAGCAGCAAGGAGAGGGAGAGAACAAGAATCGGATGAGGCCAGGGTTGCACGACTCCAGGATCAAAGAGTCAGGACAAAAAAGATGAGAGAAGAAGAGACAGAGGAGGAGAGGCGTGCGCGTCTCCAGAATGAGAAAAACAGGCACAGGAGGAGGAGAGAGGAAGAGACAAAGGAGCTGAGAAATGCATGTCTCCAGGATCCGAGACAAACAACAAACAGCAGAAGAGATGAAGAGACGGGGGATGAAAGGGCTGCACGTCTCCAGAATGACAACGAAAGGCACATGGGTGGCAGATCAACCAGAAATCTTGCCATCAAAAGTGTCCTTCGTTAAACAAGGAGGAGCCATATTTGCCTTGCCAAAGCACATCACATCAGACTGCACTACCTTTCTCTCAAAGGGTGCCCCAACAGGTCACCCGGTTGTCTAGTCTGAAATAAAAACAAAAAGTGTTGGAGATACTTGAGCTGTGAGGCAGCATCTACACAGAGAAGCAAAATTTCAACAACACTTTAGAAGTGGGAAAAGGGAGAAAATAAGCTGCAAAATAAGGGAGAGGATTTGAAAGTATACAAATACAAGTGGGATGTTTGTGATAGGATTGAGACCTAGAGAAACCAAATGATGCAAATCCTGTCTTGAGGGAAGATGTTAAAGTTAATTATAGCTAATTATAGATGTTAAAGTTAATTGTCTGTGTGTTATTATGTGTGCATAGTAAAGAACTTCAGTTCCTAGTAAATGATGCAAGGAATTCACGCGTAACTAGAAGCTACAATGGTGATTGGGTTGCACACGCATGGGATTGAGCAGCAGTTCAGTAATAAAATGTCTGAATGTAGACCCACATCAATTTTGTCTTTATTAAGAACAAACATATTATGGTGTCAGAAGGTAGTGTGATGTGTAAACGTGGAGGGTGAATGAATACTGCACATGACTACGAAAGAGACTGCATGAGTACGAAAGATGCTAGCAGCAAATGATGGAGAGAAGCTGGCCACAGTTTGAAGTAAATTTTATTATCAAAGTACATATATGTCACCATATACAACCCTGAGATTAATTTTCCTGAATGCATACTATAAGAAGATCAATGAAAGATCAACTGGAGTGCAGAAGACAACAACTGTGCAAAAGCAAATATAAATAAATAGCAATAAATAATGAGAACAAGAAATAACAAGATAAAGAGTCCTTTAAGTGAGATCATTGATTATGGGAACATCTCAATGGATGGGCAGGTGAGTATAGTTCATCCTTTTGTTCAAGCCTGATGGTTATGAGGCAGTAACTGTTCTTGAACCCAGTGGTGCGAGTCCTGAGGCTCTTGTACTTTCTATCTTGATGGTAGCAGCGAGGAAAAAAGCATGACCTAGGTGGTGAGAATCTCTGATGATGGATGCTGCTTTCCTACGACAGCGTTTCATGTAGGTGTGCTTTACCCGTGATGTACATGGCCGAATCTACTACCTTTTGTAGGATTTTCTGTTCAAAGGCATTGGTGTTTCTAATCTAGGCCGTGATGCGTCAACATCTTAGATGTACAATAAGGCAAGGGAGCACATTGTTTCGGAAGTTCAGCAGTCACTAGATTCATCAAGGGAGATTCAAGTGAGAGACCTAGCGTTCCTGTCATGGATAAGTTTAGTCCTCCCACACTTAGGCAGTCTACTGGCAGTCTAAGTGATAACTGGAAACACTTCAAACAGTAATTCAATATATATTTAGCTGCTAGCAGAGAGGGAGTGATCGATGAAAAACTGAAAGTGTCTATATTTCTGCATGTAATTGGTGAAGATGCTTTGGACATCTGTAACAGCTTTCAAGTTGATGAGACAGCTTTTACGTTGGACATTCTGTTGACAAAATTTGAGAAATATTTTGTCCCAAATAAAAACATCATGTTTTAGAGATATGTCTTTTTCCTGTAACTAGAACCAAAGTGTTAGCTTTGACCAATACATAGCTGAACAACACACACTGAGTAAGTCCTGTGAACTTGGAGATTTGAGAAACTCACTAGTTAGAGACAGAATGGTTGGCGGAGTTCCAGATAATGAATTGAGAGGAAGACTTATGCGTGAAAAAGATTTGACACTGGAAAAGGCTATGAATACATGAAGGGCAGCATGGATCACACAGGCACAAGCTAAGGAGCTGCAAAGAGCAGAAACAATCGTGCATGCTGTGAAAACAGAGGGGCAGAACATAAGGCGCTTCCCAAAGCAGCAGCAAAGCAAAGAGGAAGGCTGAAAAGCAAATGTGGAGGTAAACATTCCAAAGATGTGTCCTGCTTATGGAAAGTCATGCAATAATTGTGGGAAGAAGAATAATTTTGCAAAGTACCGCAAAACTGGGGCCACCAAGAGAAAGGTGCACATGTTGATGAG
Organism: Hemitrygon akajei; assembly: GCF_048418815.1. NCBI lineage: Eukaryota > Metazoa > Chordata > Chondrichthyes > Myliobatiformes > Dasyatidae > Hemitrygon > Hemitrygon akajei. Next base: position 53,613,082 of record NC_133145.1, read on the forward strand.
GAAATGGAGGAATTCTTTGTGGATTCTCTACGGACTGCTGGTGCTGGTAAAACAGAATGGGTTATTCCAGAGACTGTGAATGAGACAGTAATTCCATTCAAACTTGACACCAGAGCCCAGGTGAATCTGTTATCCATGGATGATTGCAAGACTCTCATAGTGAAGAACAAGATTTATCTAGTGAAATTAAAAGTGTCAGGCTACACTGGAGAGAACATTCCAGTAAAAAGGGCTGTATAGTGACCTTCAAACACTAGGGGTATCACCTGTAAGTCACAGCTATTGATCATAGAAAAGAGTATAGCCAGTATTAGGTCTGAGTGCATATGAAAAACTCAACCTGGTGAAAAGAGATTTCACTGTGGATTCACAGACTAAAGATAACCACACAACACTCATGTCAGAGCATGCAGATGTCTTTGAGAGGCTTTGATGCTTACCTGGTGTACACAAAAGTCATATAAATGAAACAGTGACTCCTGTCGTCCATGCATGCGGGGAGTTCCGTTTCCACTTCGAGACAAACTTAAACAAGAACTAGCAGGCATGAAATGGATGAATGTCATACAGAAAATGTTGTGAAAAAGAAAAATAGAGCATTGCGGATATGTCTAGACCCAAGAGATCTCAATAAAGTCATCAAGAGAGAGCATTTTAAATTGTCAACATGGGAGGAGTTCGTGACCTGGTTTGTAGGTGCCAAGTGGTTTAGCAAGCTTGCACATCATCTGGGTTTTTGCAGATGAAACTTAATGAGGCAAGTTTGAGACTGTGCACTTTTAACATACTGCTACCATAGGGAAGATTTCACTTTCTTCAGTTACTGTATGGGATTCTGTCTGCACCAGGTCTACCATAAAATGTAATGTTTGAGGGTATTCCTGGTGTCAAGACCATGATAGTTGACATTATTGTCCGGGGGCCTATAAGGATGAACATGATAGACAACTGATACAAGTGCTTGACATGACACAGAATGTAAATTTGAAATTAAATATAGAGAAATGTGATTTTGGTGTTAAGATATTGATCTTCATAAGAGATGTCATATCTGAAGAGGGAATGAAGTCTAGCCCAAGAAAGATGTCAACCAGTGAAAACATGGAGAGACCCCAAAACAAAGAGGAGGCGAGACATTTTTTGGGGATGGTGACTTACCTGGCTAAGTTAATCTCTCGACTATCAACTGTGTCAGCACCACTTAGATCACTCCTTGAGCAGCAAAATGAGTGGAATTGGTCTCATGACCAAAATGAGTGTTACCAGATGCTGAAAAGAATAATAGATGAAGAGCCCATGCTGAAGTTTTGATTTAGAAAAGTGTACTAGGATCTTGGCTGATACGTTTCTGTGTGGCCTTGGAGCAGTAGTACTGCAGCAGCATGATGACACAAGGCAACCTCTGGCTTTGCATCAAAGGCTTGAAGAAGTGTGGAAACCAACTATGCACAGATAGAAAATGAGTTTCTCTCCAGCACATATGCAAGCAAAAGGTTCTATCAATACATCTATGAACAAGGTTTTGAAGTGGAGACAGACTATAAACCACTGGTTTCAATTTTGTCCAAACCACTTGAATGACTATCCTATGAGGATACAGCACATGTTGATAAGGCTGCAGAAGTATGATGTGAAGATGATCTACACACTGAGAAAATATGTTTGCTGTTGATGCGTTGTCTCAAGCATTCAACAAGAAAGAAATGAGTGACCATGAGGTTAATGCAGATATGAGGCCTATGTTGATGTGATTGTCACCTCCCTTCCAGTAATACCTGATAGAACAGAGCAGATTAAGAAAGCAGCAGCATCGATAAAACAATGAAAGAACTCAAATATACAAAGTGGAAATGATGGCTAGCTGCTAAGAATGGCTGTCTAATATATATTTAGGATTGTTAGGCTTGCAGAGCTGAACAGTCAGTAGTGAAAGATATGGTCTTCAAAGGAAACAGGTTTGTGATTCTGGTGCAGCTTCATAAGGAAATGCTCCTAAAGGTGCACAAAGGGCATTTTGGTGAGGAAAATTGTAAACGCAGAGCTCATGAAGTGATGTGCTGGCCAAGAATGAACCAAGAGATCACAGACCACTGCTTCATGTGAAATATGCCTCACCTACAGACCAAAGCAGCAAACAGAATCGGTTACACCACACCCTGTACCAGGCCATACTTGGAGTGGATTTGTCTGATTATAATTGAAGGAGTCATATTGTTGTAACAGACTACTTTTCCAAGTACCTAGAGCTTGCAACACTGCAATCAACATCCAATAAAGCAGTCATCGCCTTCCTGAAAATTCTGTTTGCAAGGCATGGAGTTCCATATGAGGTAATATCAGGCAATGGTCCAAAACTGTTGAGCTGTGAATTTGAGTCCTGTGCCAATGTTGGGGGTTTTGACATATAACTTCAAGCCCACATCACCCAAAATCTAATGGCCTAGCAGAGAGTTCATTCAACATAGCGAAGGACCTCATGAAGAAAGTGCAAGGTGGGCGAGAAGGTTTCCACAAAAGTCTAATGATTTACAGAAGTGTTGCACCGCAGAATGGCCTTTCACCAGCCCAAATGATGATTGGATCGACGCATACGCACTACCCTTCCAATGCATGAAGACCTGTTGACCCTTAAAGGAGCACACAAGGTCAAATTGGCTAAAGTGAAAGGGAAAGAAAACAGAAACAGTATCATGATAAGACTGCAAAAAGCCTACCAGTCCTGAAGCCTGAAGATCAGGTGCAAATCTGAGACCATGATTCTGGTACATGGTATATGCAAGAGGAAGTAGCTCCACATTCCTACCAGATCCAGATGGAGCGAGGGACACCTCTGACAAAGAACTTTTTATCTATGACCACAAGCTCCAACCCATAGCTGTAAATGCATCATCTGTCGGTACACCAAAGGGGCAAGCATATGTAAAAATAAACATGTTGATCAAATGAACATATGAGAAATAAAGCATTGGTTATATTACAGGTGGAATATTATGTACACATCTGATCAGCACACGATAGGAAGTACCTGATTTCATGGGAAAGGGTGCAGAGGAGATTCACTGGGATGTTGTCTGAGATGGCCTGTTTTCTCTGGAGCAGACAAGGCCGAGGAAGACGAGGTAGAAAATAATATAGAACCAAAGAACACTAAAAAAAAGTACTAAACTAAAATAAGTACTAAAGTACTTATCTGTGTTTATCTATGAAAAACATAGATAAGGTAATGGTAAAATGACTTTTCCTCATGGCAGAGGTGTTTAAATCAGAGAGCATATATTTAAAGTGAGGAGTAAGAGATCTATAGAGGATGTTTTGAAGAATATTTTTTTCACCCAGAGGGTGATTGAAGTTTAAAACAAACTGCATCAGGTGCACTCACAAAATTTAAGAAGCTTTTTGATAAGCAGTTGAACTGTCAAGCCAAAGTAGCAGAGGATCAAGGGCTGATAAAAGGAGTTGGTTACAGAGGGGTACATATATAGTATTTGATAGTCAGTGTAAGAGCCTGTTGGCAATTCAGGACACCAACTAGAAATTAGGATGCAAAAATTAGTTGATTGGAGTTAAAAATTACTGAGCCCATGCTGGCCTCATCTGAGATTTTTAATTGCCCAGCAACTCCAATTTCAAGTTGCAACTGGGGCTATGGTAATATTGCACTTGATTTTCTTTTGTTAAAAATTAATATATTAATAATGAGCAAACATTTGGAAGCAAAGTTAAATGTATAATTTTGGTTTGGTTTGTAGATTTGTTTACTATAAGGGCATTTAATCTTTCACCTGTCAGAATAGCAAAGTATATTATTTTGCTTTGACCATAGATAGATCTGGAAGAGATGACTGACTTGTCAGAAATGCGAGAAGAAATAATGTCTCAAGTGATAAATGTTATGAAGCAGGCTGAAGAGTATGAGGACTCATTTGATGAGTATTCCTATTTGTGGGTGGATGATCGCAATGAATTTCTGAAAGAATTTCTAATATATGGGCGAGTACTCACGCAGGAGGAGATAGAATCCTATGGTGAAAAAGGTGTCCCTCCAACACCACCTACTCTTCAACAGTTTAAAGATCAGGTAATTTTATGTTGCTTCTTTCTAAATACATAGACAAATGTGTAGAAACTACAATGTTCTTACCATATCTAAACCAGTTCCATAATCTTTATTGAAGAGAAACATCAATGTCCTTTTTAGTGTTTCCACATACAGAATAAAGTGATGCTCTGCTCATTGGGTCTACATTTACACACATGCTTTAGTTAAGATAACAACACAAAACATTACAAAGGCAAGGACCATTGCTCCATATTTCTAAGGTTTCCAATGATACCCTCCTATTAGTACATTTTGTTAAAATGCTTAGATGGTATGATTTATTGATCTGAAGAATAAAATATGAACAGAAGGTTGTGAGAGTGCCGAACAAGCTGCCAGCACATGTGGTGCATGCAAGTTTGATTTCAACATTTATGAGCAGTTTGAACAAGTACCATGGATGGTAAGATTATAGAGAGCTATGATTCCAGTGAAGGTCAATGGGAGTAGGCAGATTAAATGGTTCAGCACAGACTAGATGGGCCAAAGGGTCTGTTTCTGCACTGTACTTTTCAATGACTATGATTATGACATAAATTTCAGATTAATACCATCAAAAGAACTTTGTAAACAACCACTTTTTAACCTTTTCATTTCTGATAGCTTTCTGAGTTGTTTAATGGTATCAGCAAGGCAGGTGGATTAGCTGACAATAGGGCACATGCAGAGGCATTGCCAAAAAAAATGATGGGAGGAGAAATAGTTAGAACAAGTACAATCCCAAAGTCTCAAAACTTGAGACAAGCATAAGACTATGTTTTGGAGAAATTGTATATGAAATAGAGTTTCCTTGGTTGTCAAACAAGCTAATTTCCCATTTACAGTATATACAGTACATTCTTCCTCCTTTCTCTTCCACTCAACATTACTTTCTTTCTTTCCAGTATTCTCTATTTCCTTCCCTCCTTAGTCCTTTGCATTTTTCTTTTCTCCTCTTCCTTCTTTCTTTCTCTGTCTTCCCTTTAATTTTTAACCTCCCTCATAGAAAGAAACAAATGCATGTACAAAAACAGGTTATTCAATTTATCACATGCATGCCACCAAATAAGGGCCGTAACTTAATCTAAATTTCTGGTTCTTGTTCCAGAGCTTTCTAGGTTATGGTTCTTTGTGGTCATCCAGATATTACTAAATGTGATGAGGAATTCTGTGTCCACATGCAGTTTGTTTCACTACATCCATTATTCTTTGGTAAAAATGTTTAATCAACTTCTTTGTGAATGTGCCCCCAAGTTTGTCTATTTCTCCATCTCAGCAACAGTAGCACATTAACAACCTTCCGACCTCCTGGTATAATGTGCAGCCAAGGGAACTGGAAAATAAGAGACTAAGCCACTATATTCCCTCGTTTCCTTTAAGAACCAAGGCTACGTTTTATCTGAGCATGGTGATCTCTTCATTTTGAAAGTTATTCTCCTTTCTTCAGTCCCGTGTTCATTGCCTTTATCAATTTTGCCCACGTCACACTTCAGTTCATCCCACTGACTGCAGTTTTGCCCTATTATCTACAGGTCCTTCCTCACAGTGTCACTACACACTGCATCCACTTGTATACCAACTGCTGTATCCTCAGCCCTATCACACTTGTTTTCAACCCCCTACCAAGTTAGTCTAAGCCCTTACCAACAGTTCTAGCAACCTTGCCCACAAGGATATCAGTCTCCCTTGGGTTCAGGTGTAACCTGTCCTTTTTGTACAGGTCACACCTTCCCCAGAAGAGCTCCCAATGATCCAGAAATCTGAAACCCTACCCCCTGCACCAGTTCCTTAGCCACCCATTTCATCTGCCAGATTATCCTATTTTTACCCTCACCAGCATGCGGCACAGCCAGAGTTTACCTGCTTTTCAGCTTTCTACCCAACTCCTTATGTTTTCTCTTCAGGGCCTCCTCCAATTTCCTACTTACGTCATTGGCACCAATTTGTACCACGACTTTGAGCTGCTCACCCTCCCCTTTTAGAATGCTGTGAACCCGATTTGAGACATTCCTGATCCTGACACCTGCAAGGTAACATGCCATTTGGGTGTCTCTTTCATGTCCACAGAATCTCCTGTCTGCTCCTTTAACAATTGAGTCCCCTATCACTACTGCACTCCTCTTGTCCTCCCTTCTTATATGAACCACAGAACCAGATTCAGTGCTGTAGTAACCTCCTAGTAATTCACCACCCCCCCCCCACCCCCAACAGTGTCCAAAGCAGTACAGTATACTTATTATTCTTATTATTGAGGGGGTACTCTGCACTGGCTGACTATTCCCCTTCCCTCTCCTTGCAGTCAGCTTGATACCTGCCTCCTGCAACTTAGGGGTGACTACCTTCCTGTAGCTCCCATTCAGCAGCTCCACATTCTCCCATATGGGCTGAAGGTTATCAAGATACAGCTCCAGTTCCTTAACATGGAAGTCTTAGATGACAGCAAGCGGGAGAGTCTGGAGCAGCCACTGATCCTGGAGGAGCTGACTGGCTCCATCCATTCCTTTGAGTCGGGTAAGACCCCGGAAGCGATGGCTTACCGGTCGAGTTGTATTCGGCTCTGTGGAACCGGATGGGCCCCGACCTGCTGGAAGTGTACAATGCTGTGCTCCTGGCAGGCAGCATGTCAGAATCCATGAGGAAGGGCATCATCACCCTCATCTACAAGCAGAAGGGGGAGAGGGAAGACATTAGAAATTGGAGGCCCATCTCACTTCTGAATGTGGATTACAAGATCCTGTCCAAGGCTATCGCCAACAGGGTCAAGTCTGCACTGGAGCAGGTGATCCACCCGGACCAAACCTGTGCTGTACCGGGCAGGAAGATCTCAGACAGCCTCGCGCTGCTGAGGGACACCATCACCTATGTGCAGGACAGTGGGGTGGACGCCTGCCTGGTCAGCTTGGACCAGGAGAAAGCCTTCGACAGGATATCGCACACGTACATAGCGGATGTACTCTCCAAAATGGGATTTAGGGAGGGAATCCGGAATTGGATTAAACTGCTCTACACAGACATCTGTAGTGCAGTCCAGGTCAACGGGTGGGAAACAGACAGCTTCCCCATCAGGTCTGGAGTCAGGCAGGGCTGCCCTCTCTCCCCTGTCTTGTTCGTGTGCTGCATAGAACCCTTTGCCGAAGCCATCAGGAGGGATGAGGGCATAAGAGGGGTGACGCTGCCAGGCAGTGGAGGGACCGAAGTCAAAACCTCCCTGTACATGGACAATGTCACCATCTTCTGCTCTGATCTGAGGTCAGTTCGCAGGCTGATCAGCATCTGCGAACAGTTCGAGCAGGCGTTGGGGGCCAGAGTCAACCGCACGAAGAGCAAAGCCATGCTCTTTGGCAACTGGCCCGACCGATCCAGCGTCCCCTTCACCATCAGGGCTGATCACGTGAAGGTGTAGGGGATCTGGTTCGGAGGGGCCGAGGCATGCAACAAGAACTGGCAGGAGCGGACTGCCAAGATCAAAGAGAAACTGGGACTGTGGGGAGGGCGCTCCCTATCGATGGTGGACAAGGACCTGGTCATCAGGTGTGAGGTGCTCTCAGGGCTGCTGTACTTGGCGCAGGTGTGGCCAGTCCCCTGCTCCTTCAGCTCAGAAATCACAGGAGCCATCTTCAGATTCGTCTGGGGATCCAAGATGGAGCGGGTCAGACTGACCACCATGCACAAGTCCCTGGACAACGGGGGCAAAATCATCCCCAATGTCACCCTCACCCTGATGGCCAACTTCATGTGTGGCTGCATCAGGTTGTGTGTGGATCCCAGGTACGTGGACACCATGTACCACTACGTGCCCAGATTCTACCTGTCGCCCTGGCTACGAAGGATGGGTCTGGCCCCTTTCCCGCACAACACCCCTGTCAGCTGGTCATTGCCGCCATACCTGTCCTTCGTAGAGAAGTTCTTTCAGGTCAGCGCCTTTGACCACAGGGCCATCAGGCAATGGTCAGCACGTCAGTTCCTGCAGGCACTGCAGGAGAAGGACGTGACGGACACAGTAAGGTGGTTCCTTGAGCAGACCGTCCAGTTCATCTGGCAAAATGCCTCATCGCCAGACCTCACCAACAGGCACCAAGACCTCACCTGGCTGGCGGTGAGAGGGGCCCTCCCAGTCCGATCCCTCCTGTACGTCCGGAGCGTTGTCTCCACACCCCTCTGCCCACGGGAGGACTGCAGTGAGGAGGAGTCGGTGACCCACCTCTTTGCACACTGTGGGTTCGCAGAGGAGATGTGGAGGAGGATGGAAGGGACAGTGTTGAGGTTCATCCCCAGCAGCTGCGTGACAGAGGACTCTCTGATCTGCGGGCTGTTCCCAGGAACGCACACGGAGACCAACATCCGGTGCTGCTGGCAGACCATCAACTCTGTGAAAGACGCTTATTGGTCGGCCCGAAACTTGATGGTCTTCCAGCACATGGAGATGTCCGTGGGGGAATGCTGCCGACTGGCACATTCTCGGCTGCAGGAGTACGTGCTGAGGGATGCACTCAAACTTGATGCAGCCACCGCAAGGGCCCGGTGGGGAAGGACCACATTCTAGGGTTCTTCTCACGTGGGAGTTGAGGGGTAGAGGGGTGGGGTGTATACCCCTGAACAAGGGAATGTAAATATGAAATAACAGATTGCCACCTGGGTGGTGAAAAGTGTGAAAATGTAAAGACAGTAATGGAAACAGTTGTAAACAATTGAAAGTCATTGAATGGTCTATTGTATATAATTTTATTTTTGAATAAAGTATATTTTGATTTTTAAAAATGGAAGTCTTCCAGAGTTCCTATATCTCATACAAAGAACATTCCTCGAACCTTGGACCTTTTATCACCATACAAGGTCTGTACTGCTGGATAAAGAAAGAGAAAATATAACTTACAAGAAACTTACTTAGAGTCCCTGCCTGTTCTCACTTAAGTCTTTTGAGCCAAAGCCTGATCACTCTAATAAAAGCTTTCTTGGATATATTTCAAAGATATAGGAACATGGGAAGAAGGAGCCATTCAGTCCCTCAAGCCTATTTTTCCACTCCTCAAGATCTTGATTGATCTTCTATGTGAGCATCACGTTCTGTCACTTACTACGAAATCTTTGACTTCCCTAAAGTCTATCGATATAGATTCCACCACCACCAGTGTAAGAATTTAAAAATCTCACCCCCTATGGTGTGAAGAAATTTCTCTACATCTCTTCTAAATGTTAAACCTGTACTCCTGGTCCTAGACTCCTCATTCCGGAGAAACAACTTCCCTGCATCTAGCTAGCCTAGGTCTTCATCAACTCCACTGGATTCAAATCCTAGAACTCCACCTCAACACCCCACCCGAAGGAATGCACTACTCTCTCACAAGCAATTAGGGCTATGTAACGTGCTAGTCCTGCCAGTAAGCTTACATCATGAATAATGAATTAGTTTAAAAGAAAAATACTTCTTTGTCTTTGCCCTTAGCATCATTCACTACATCAATGACTTAACATTTCCCTTTTTGTGCATGTACTTAGCACAAAGCTTAATAACCATAAACCTTGATGAAGTGTTGAACTGACACTTAGGTTTGGACACACCCATCAGAGTTGTGCACCTACAGGGCTCCTTGCAATACAAATATCAAAACAGATTTGATTTTTTTTGTGCAGCCTAACATGATTTTTCCATCTACTGTACAGCAAATCTCAAGGTGAAAAAAGTGTAATTTAACATTTTAACATGAGGTGATAAGAGAGAATTCTGTTCTTTCATTACTCTTTTTAAATGTTTTGTCCCAGTTAAAGTTAGGTTTGTTAAAATCCTCTACTATTATAGTTTTGTTGTTTACTTATGTATTTTAACCTCTATCTCCAATGACAGTTTGGTGGTAAATAGTGCACTCCCAAAACAACTTTTTTTTTGTTTAGTTCAATTTGTTACCCGCTTCTTGACATTTTCCCCCCTTTCCCCTCCCGACCCTTACCTTTCTCCTTTTCATCTCCCTTTCACTATCCATTCTCATCCATTTTCCTTTCAAATGTTTGTAGGGCTCATTCTCCTGCCTCTGCAACATCATTCTCCAGCCTACAGCTGGCTCTTAGGGGGAATGGCATAGCTGGCTATCAGTGTCTCTGTGAGAAAGGTTGGTTTAATACCCCCTGCTAAATTCAATAAATGCTTTCAAGTTGCTGTGTCTAAGAGTCATGCTTTGGTTTGGAAGATTCCCCCCTGTGTTTCACAGAAGTCCATCCAAGAAGAATCTCTCAGTTGCAAGAGAAATTTAAATAATTTTTGAAGTCACTGGATATTTGCATTGCAGAAATAATGCTATTTGATTTTTACTAGTCTGCAACTGGACATTTGCTATCTTAGGTGCCAAGATTTGGAAAATCATAAGAAAACTAGGATGTACCATGCGAATCTCATGTGGACAAGTTTCCAGTGGAAAAAAAGTCTATTTGGGATTGTTGGCAGCCATTTTCCTGTTCATGCGGTTAAAACAAAATCCTCTATTTTTCACAAGATAGGGAAGTTGAGGCAACATTTACAGCTCTCATTCTTCACCCTTAACAAACTCTACTCAAACTCAGTCCCGGATAAGCCTGACAGTAATGTAATCTTTTAAAGCATATATGTCAAACTCAAGGCCCGCGGGCCAAATCCGGCCCGCGGTGGAATTATCTTTGGCCCACGAGATAATATCTAATTACTATTAAAGCTGGCCCCAGTAATCGAAGCGCCTATGGCGTATGATATGGCTAATGCTGAGTTTATTCAGGTACCAGGTTTTCAGAGTTTTTAGTGTTTATTCGGCAGTCTTTTTCATAAGAAACGGAATTTGTAAAGTGAAACACTTTGTAGTTATAGCAGAGACTGAGACACATGAGAGCAGGCTGAAAAAACGGAGGCAACAAAAGCTGCGTTCGCACGCGTCCGACTGATCCGGCCCGCATGAAGCTGCATTTTGCTCAATCTGGCCCGTGACCTAAAATGAGTTTGAATCCCCTGTTTTAAAGTAACAGTAAAAAGTAGGTTCTTCCTGATGTTCATGTTCAGTTTATTGTGCATGAATTGCACAATGCAGCAGATGCATAAATGTGGTTGAATATAAGGTCATTTGTACAAAAGACGATTGATGTATTTTCTCATCATGCTTTGTAATTCATACAAAACTGACTGATTCCTACTGATAAGTATTAGGAGTCAAACTATAAAGTTGTACAAGCTACAACTCAAAGCATCCAGGAATAATATAATTTGTAGAAAGTATCTGATATAAAATTTAGTATTTTTCTTTAATCTATGTACTTAGATTTTGGAATGCATATGGCATCAAGAGAAAGATGTTTATGAATATCTGTATTCACTGTCTTCTTTAGATTGACTCCTATGAAGTATTATATGAAGAGGTATTAAAGTTTGAGACTGTAAAGTTAATAGCCCCCTGGTTTAAAATTGATTGCAGACCTTTCAGGCAGGCTCTTCTAAACCTTATAAAACGCTGGAGTCTTTTATTCAAACAATATCTTATCGACCACGTAACCAACAGGTAATATTATGTATCAGATTTAACTTGATGCATAGGACAATAGTGTTAATTTCACATTTTACCTATTTTTGTGATACAATTAAGTATAAGTAATTTGTACTATTATGGCACTGTAAATGAATGAGGATACATTGAAGATACTTTATGAGCCAGTACTTACTGACTTGGTTCTCCTATCAAGAGTTGTTCTCTTAGTATTCCCTATACCAAAACTTACCTGAGGTTCAGTCATCCTCACCCTCACTATCCAAACTTCAGCAGTGTGGATTCAATGGCATCAGAACTCCAGTGGTACAGTGAGGAAACTAACCATGAAATTAGCCTGAAAGGTTTGACAACTAGCAAAGTCCTGTTCTCATTTTTACTGGTACTTAACGCTATGGGGGATATTTTTCACAGATTTTAAATGTATTTACAATTCAGAGACATTTAAAAATTGTTAATATTGAAGTTACTATGGTAAAAATAATTAAAATTAGAGAAAGGATGTTAATAAAAATACACAAATATTCAGAAACATTAAAGTGAAGTAAGAAAGATTAGGCTGATAAAAGCATCAAAGACAGTTTGTATACTGGCCTCATTAGACATTTCAAAACCTTCAGAACTAGTAGAGTGAACTTTGATTTCAAAAAGAAATGTAGAATAATATACCATCCAAATGCATGCACTTCACAACATCCATTAAAAATGTGTCAATTTTTAGCTTTTAAATGAGTTTGATGCTATGTTCATGTGAGTATTTAGTTTTCAATTACAGACATTGGATGTACATTTCCTCCCCAATTTTGCAGGATTTCTGTTGCTTCAACAAGATAAAAAAACCTTGCAACACATAAATTGAGCAGAATTGCTTCCTATAATTTTCTGTCATAAACCCACTACAGGATCACAGTCTTGTGCCATTCTGTTTAGACCAACAAACTGTCACTGTTCTTGTTTATTTATAATCAGGTGCACTGACCATGTGCCTTCAAGACATTTGCTTTTATGCTTTCAAAACACAGATTTAGAACAAGCTGCAGTTGCCTGGATCACCTTAAATCAGTAGAAGAGAAGAGCTTCTGATTGCAAAGTATAAAAAGAGATTCTTAGAATTGGCAGATACTTTTGCGAAGATTTTTGTTGTGGTTCTGCTTTGCTGCTTCTTCCATATGCAGATTTCCGTCTTGTTAATCTGCTACCATTCTTCCCAGTAAAAAGACTTAAAAATACAAATACTGAAAATATGAAACATATAACAGAAAATGCTGAAAATATCACATTAGGTTGAATCTATGGTGAGAGATGGTTGGTGGTGTAGTGGCATCAGCACTGGGCTCCAAGGTAGATGGTCCTGAGTTCAAACCCAGCTGGTTCCCAACCTGGGCAGCAGCAGTATCTGCATGGAAGAAAGGCCTGGCAATCTACTTCTGTATCTTGCCATGAAAACCTTATGGATCCTATTGTCCATGAAATTGCAAAGAGTTGGACTTGACTTAATGACTGAACAACAAATGGTGAGAGAAACATTGCTAGTATTTAAAATAGTTTATCTTTCATCACAGATAAATCAGAGATATCGCACTTGGGACCTCGTCAAAAAGTTTTTGTAAATCCAAATATACTGTATCTACTGTATTAATCTTGACAATAGGTGTCATGTTTTCAAGGTATTCGATAACCTTGATCATCTAAGACCTATTCCTTCACTACTAGCTTTTCATTATTTTATTTACCAGGTGCATGTATGCCTAAGATTTAAGTGAACTATGTGTAAAGAATATATTGCTTTAGCCTGAAATTATTCTCCAGGCATGTACTTATCTATCAGCATTTCTAAACCTGCTTGCAATATTCAAGCATCCTGATCTGTCCCTATTGCACAGACCTTAGTATATGTGCAGATTGCAATCAATACCTTTCTCTAGAAACCTGATGAATACTTAAAAACTCAAAAGTAGTATAATGTAACTATCTTTTCTGGAAGTCACGTTGTTTGTCCCTGATGTACTCTCCTTCCAAAGAGAATTTAATACCATATGTATAATTTTTCTGGTTCTTAGTTTGTTTATCTGCATATTAAGTTAAATAAAAATGTATGCATTTCTATTTTCTTCCAGTATCTCTAGCTGCTTTTGAAATCTAGACATTTTCCATAAATTTTCCACTATAACCACTTGATTTAGTCATGTATAAGGCAACCAACTACCCGCTGATTCCCAAAGTTCTTTGAAATCTTTAGTTAGTTCTCACTATTTCGACAATACATCTATAACCCTAACTGTGATGGTATTTAAATAACTGCAGTCAATAAGTAAATTGAGAGCTCATTTCAGAAAGTATTCTGTTAATATTGCCTATGATGGTGAAGTTTATTGAGGAAGCCCCTTAGAAGGTTAATCATTTTCTCATTGTCATAGTATTAGTAATAGAACATAAACTCCTTGTGAAAAGTGAGATATGCTTTTTAAATGTTAGGTTATATTTCAATATCAAAGGCCAGATATTTCTTTATGGCTCTCCTGAAGCATTCAGAAAAGAAGAAAACCCATAAAGAACCCTCCAGTACATGATGTCTCATTCTAAAGTGAATTGTTACTGGAGAGTCTGGGATGTTTAGTTTATTATTTCTCTTCACTTAATAAACTGAGCTAGAGGTTTTGTTTAAGACTTAAAGAATGTACACTTTACATACTATCTTTGGTTTTATTCACTCAAAAAGCATTCAAAAGAACAAATGAACTAATGCTGTAATTCCAAATTGTAATTGATTTTGATTATCTTCATTCAATTTTGCCTTTTGTTTTAATTTAGTAGTTAGTTTATAAAATATATGGTGAATACTATTCTAATGAAACACCTGGATGTAATGCAGAGGCTATATACAAGGGCCAGAGTCGCCTCTACTTCCTGAGGAGACTGAGGTTCTTTGGTGTATGCAGACCTCTCCTTCACATGTTCTACCATTCTGTTGTCGCCAGTACAGTTTTCTATGCAGTAGTATGCTGGGGCAATGGCATCAACATGGGTGATGCCAACAGGTCAATAAACTGATTAGAAAGGCTGGCACTGTTATAGGACACACTGGAGGCTGTGGGAGAACAAAGGTCCCTACAGAAAATCCTTGCAATTCTGAACAATGTTTCTCATCCTCTGCATGCCACCTTGGCTGAACAGAGGAGCACTTTTAGTTAAAGACTAAGACAACTGCGCTGCTCCAAAGAACATTATATGAGGCCATTCTTACACTCACTCATTAGGCTCTATAATGAATCCACCTATAGCTGGGGAAGTGATGACCCCCTCCTGTTAGACTGTTTGAGGTAACTTATTTTTTATTCTTTCATACTTTTCTTCTAGTATTTTTATATTTGTATATCTGTGCACTTGTAATGCTACTGTGGCACTGTAATATCCTTTGGGATCAATTAAGTATCTGTCTATCTATCTGTCTAATTCATGCCACTTTGGTTTTCCAGCTTGAATGCTTTAGAGGCTTTTATCAAGGAGACAAATGCTGAACTAACAAAAACAGTGAAGGAAGGGGATTTGAAGGGACTAATACAAGTTATGGGATATCTAAAAAAAGTAAAAGAGAGACAAGTAACCACAGATAACATGTTTGAACCTTTGAAGCAAACAATTGAACTATTGAAGACCTATAATGTGGAGATGCCAGAGGAAGTTCACACACAGCTGCATGTAAGAAGTAAAACCTTTGATTTATAAATGTATATATTTTAGCATTCATTCATAAATGAACCACATTAGGGATGGTGTTCCTAATAGTGTCGTCATTATAGTGTACCTAATTGATTACTGTAGGTTGTCCCATTGTGTTGGTTCAAAGGGGAGTTGATGGCATGTATGAGAGAAGCTACAGTCAGTGGCAGGGGGCAGGGAAATAAGGAGAGGGGAGTTAGAAATAATAGACTAACTGACCACTGTAAAGTACCTTGGAGAAGAAAGGTGTTCAGAAAATCAAAGGAGATAATGGGTGTTTGAGAGAGAATAAGGTGGGGGGGAATTGGTTGAATGGAATTGCTCAGAGAACTGGCCTGGATGTTATGGGCATACTCTCCGATTATGATGTAAGGACATATGGGCAAATCATGTTAGAAATTAATCTTCCTGATACTCTTGGGAAGACATTTCAATTGGAGGCATCATCTAGGATGTTACTGTGCTTTTGTTTCATGTAGCAATATTATAATATACTAGTATTCATATGGCCTGCAACATTTTAGGTAGAAAATGTCATTTTGCGCATAAAAATAGCAACAAAAAAAATTGGCCTGGATCCTGCAGAATTTCACCATCATCACCACAGAAAGTTGCCAGGAACTTAAATTTCCATGCAACTGTTTGCAAAAGCTGAAATGGAAGTTGCTGTCAGCAATCTGCCACTATAGATCAAATTGAGTTCTGATACTAGATTCAATTCAAGGTGAGAGATTTGAATTAAATTGAATTGACTTCCATAGGACACTCAAAGCAGCTGCATAGATTGACACTGGTTAAGAAGGCATACGGTGTATTGGCCTTCATCAATCGTAGAATTGAATTTAGGAGCCGAGAGGCAATGTTGCAGCTATATAGGACCCTGGTCAGACCCCACTTTGAGTACTGTGCTCAATTCTGGTCGCCTCACTACAGGCAGGATGTTGAAGCCATAGACAGGGTGCAGAGGAGATTTACAAGGATGTTGCCTGGATTGGGGAGCATGCCTTATGAGAACAGATTGAGTGAACTCGGCCTTTTCTCCTTGGAGCGATGGAGGATGAGAGGTGACCTGATAGAAATGTATAAGATGATGAGAGGCATTGATCGTGTGGATAGTCAGAGGCTTTTTCCCAGGGCTGAAATGGTTGCCACAAGAGGACACAGGTTTAAGGTGCTGGGGAGTAGGTACAGAGAAGATGTCAGGGGTAAGTTTTATACTTAGAATGGTGAGTTCATGGAATGGGCCACTGGCAACGTTGGTGGAGGTGGATATGATAGGGACTTTTAAAAGACTTTTGGATAAGTACATGGAGTTTAGAAAATAGAGGGCTATGTGTAAGCTTATTAATTTCTAAGGTAGGGACATGTTCGGCACAGCTTTGTGGGCCGAAGGGCCTGTATTGTGCTGTAGGTTTTCTATGTTTCTCTGTTTTTCCCTTCCTCCACTACTGATGCTATCCTTATCCGCATCTCCTCCATTTCCTGGACATCTGCACTCACCCCATCTTTCAGCCACCTTAATGTGGATAGAGTTCCTCTTGTCCTAACCTACCACCCCATGAGCCTCCGCATCCAACACGTCATTCTCCATGACATCTGTAATCACCAAAGGGATCCTACCACCAAACACATCTCTACCCTCTTCTCCCATGCAAACTCTCCATTTTACATAGGGATTGCTCCCACCATGATTCCCTTCTCCATTCATCCCTCCCCACTAATCCCCACTAATTTCCCTCCTGGAACTTATCCCTACAAGCTGCCAAAGTGCTACAACTACCCATTCACATCCTCATTTACCTCTACTCAGGGCCCCAAATAGTCCTTTCAGGTAAGGCAATACTTCACCCGCAAATTGGGGACCGCTTCATCAAGCACTTTGGTTTTATTCATGAGACGTGGAATTTCTCAGTAGCCAACCATTTTAATTTCTATTCCCATTCCCATTCCAACATGTCGGTCCATGGCTTCCTCTTGTGCCACGATGAGGCCACTCTAAAGTTGGAGGAGCAACCCCTCATTTTCCATCTGGCTAGCCTCCAACCTGATGGTATGAACATCAATTTCTCCTTCTGGAAAAAAAAATCCCATCCCCCCTCCATCTTCTCTATTTCCCACTCTGACCTCTTACCTCTTCTCATATTCCTGTTACCTGCCCTATTGCCCCTCCTTCCCTTTGTCCCATTGTCTACTCTCTTCTCCTGTCAGATTCTGTCCTCCACAACCCTTTACCTTTTCCATCCACCTGGCCTCATCTTTCACCTTCTAGCTATCCTCCTTCCCCTCACTTTTTTATTGGTGTCTTCTCTATTTTTTCTAGTCCTGAAGAAGGGTCTTGACCCAAAACATTGATTGTTTATTCATTTCCAGAGATGCTGCCTGACCTGCTGAATTTCTCCAGCATTTTGCGTTTTGTTGCTTTATATTCCAGTATCTGCAGCATTTGTGTTTTGAGGTAATTGGAATCAGCATAGATCAGTATGATAGTGAAGGGCCTGTCTATGTGCTGTATGATGCTATAACTAAATAACTCTCTGTGGCTCCATTAATCTAATTTGATGTAAATCTGCTTTCCATTCAAACCCCTAAGTTGTTTTCAAAGGTACTTCATTTGATAATATAAATATATTTTTATGCTTAGGATCTACCAGAACAATGGAACAATACAAAGAAAATTTCTGTTATTTGTAAGCATGCTGTGTCACCTTTACAATCTGATGAAGTTAATGTCATTAGAAGGAAATGTTTACGATTTGAGGTAAGACTTGCCTAAAAAGGAATCTTGCTGCTATCAGCAAACTAATATTTACTGCTATTAAACTGATGTCAATTTTCCAATATATCAACAAAATATTTGTATTCTTCTTAATGGGGGGGGGGGGGGTCACTGAAAAAATGCAAGGATTTAACCTTGTTATCTTTACAACTCAGGTATTCAATTTTGAAGTGATACATGTGCAAAACATATTTATTTGAGTTCCGTTTGATCTAGAGATCTTTCTGGAAAAGATGGTAAAAAAATAAGATGGAAAAGCTAAGAACCCATCCTTTTTCTCACCTCCAGAGAAGACCCTTCCTTGCTTCTATTGCTTGTCAAGCCCCAGATTAGCTTTGAGGGTAAATGGTTGAGAACAGGAAAAATACTGAAGTGGTGGCAGATCACACAAAATTATAATAGGAATGGGCAGGGACTGTGTGTCTATGAAAGGAAAAATTGTCTGACAAGTCTATTGGTATTTTTGTCAATGAGAACCAGAATAGATTAGGGCATGCAAGTCGATGTGATATCTGTGGACTTTCAGAAGGCTTTCAAAAAGGTGCCAAACAAGAACATTACTTTAAACTAAATCAGAGTACACAATATTATAGGAAATATTTAGTCATGAATTGGGTATTGGTTAGTGGACAGAAGATAGAATAGAAATATTTGGGTTGGGTGTATGTGATGAATGGTATGTTGAAGAGATTATTGCTCAGGGTTCAGTGGTTCACAGTCCATATCAGTGATTTACAGATTGGTTCTAGTATAATATATCCAAGTTTGTTGATGATGAAAAACTAAATGGCAAAATAGGTCTTGAGCAGAAAGCAGAAAAGATTTATTGGAGTATAGACAAGTTAAATGAATGGGCATGTATATAACATATAGAATATACAATGGAGTTATCCACTTTGGCAGAAACAATAGAAAGGTAAAGTAAACACATTTTTAAAATGATGAAAAATTGCAAGAAGTTTGTATCCAGAAGGAACAGAGCAAATCAGATTCTCATATTTTCTTATAATAGAAGGGAACTCTCCCTAAGTCTATGCAAATTCACAGAGCATTTGCACCATCCTCATTCTCCATGTTTCGTGTAATTTAATCTTTCTCACATATCCACCTACTACCTTTTTCTCATTGTACCTACCTATAATGAGGCTAATTCATAGTAACCAATTAATGTACCAGCATTTTGTTTTGAAATTAAGTGAATTTGGAGCACCTGGGAGAAATCCATGTGGCTATAGGGAAAATGTAAACTTCGTAGTGCTACCTGAGACTAGAACTGAACTTGGGTCATTTGAGCTGTGTTTCACTTGTGTTCTAATCACTGGTAATAAAAATGCAGGCACAGCAAACAATTATGCATAACCCTGGTGAGACTGCATCTAGTATATTGTGTACAAGTACATCCTAGGCATGGGCCTTTTGGCCTATGACGTCTGTGCTGAACATGATGTCAATTGAAATTTCTCATTGCCAGCACCAGGTCTGTATTTCTGCATTCACAGCAATGCCTCTTAAACATTGCTATCATATCTGCTTCCAACTCCAAGTTTGCCCAATCTCTCTTTATAGCTATGTTACGTACCCCGTAACTGGGTGTCTTACCAGCAAAGATAGAAGTGTCCGTTGGAGTCTGGTGATGCTATTTTCAACAGTATTTATTTGTAAAAATATACAAAACAATATCAATGCAAATATACAGATAATATACGTTAGCAATACTAAACCTAAAAGCGCGGGTATAATAATAATCAATAATAAAACAAGCTCTATCGTTGTCTAGGGGATAATGAATTGTCAGATGGAAATATAAAGTTCAGTTCAGTTCATGCAGGCTGCGGTAGTTGTCGGTCGATGTGTTGCAATTGTTGTAGAGAGAGAGAGACGAGAGAAAGAGAGCGCGCAAACAGTAACAGCTATGGTCTTTGCCAACCTTCCTTTACGATTTCGATCCGTCGATGTGTCATTGTTGTGGTCATTCAAGTGTGACCCCTCCGTCCTTTAGCTAGACCGTTCTTCCATGGTGGACTCGTCACCCAGGCAAGGGTGGACACACACACAAGCCCCCACCGGTCTCGCTATAAACACTGTGAGTTAAAATTTACTGACCCTTCGTTCGGTCTCCTATGTCCCACACAGTCTCGTGGGTTTCTGCTGCACACTAGTGTTTCTCCTGGTGCGTCTGAGGGGTGTCACCCCAGACCTCAATTTTATCCCCACTCACGGGGTCTCAGGTGTCAATCAGGTTTGAATGACTTAACCCATCAAACCAGCCCACTCTGGCTGTCCCCTGAGGGATTTCAATGAATTGAACAGTACCAAGTAAACAATCCTTCTCCAAAAGACAATAGCAGTAAATCTCCTCTTTTGTCAGTAGGAGACGTTCCACCTTGTGTACCTCTTAGCTGTGTCTCTCTCTCATTCTCTTTCATGAGCTGTTATCAATCTCAACTGCCCTGGCAGAATTCCTTTTGTCTCTCTTACTTCCTTGTTAGCAGCATCGAAATAGTAGCGATTTGCAATTCTCCAAAAGGGGGGGGGGGGCATGGGCCACTCTGCACCCTTCTGCCCATCAGAGTTGTTCATCCTTTGTAACAGCTAATACTCTGAAATCCAGGAAACATCCTGGTGAACCTCTTCTGCATCCTCTTCAAATAAGACCAAAACAAAATTCTATACAGCTATAACATGACTTGCCAACTTTTATATGCTACATTTCAACTGATGAAGGCAAATATGCCAAATGCATTCCTTACCAACTGATTGGTTTATGTTGCTGCTTCTGAGAATCTATAGACATGCACCCCAAAATCCCTCAATACCTCTATGTTCCAAATGGTCCTACTATTTATTGTATATCTTCCCCTAGCATTTGACCTCCAAAGTGCAACAACTCATGTTTGTCCAGATTAAATTCCATCTGACATTTCTCTGTCCACATTTCCATCTGGTTGACATCTTGATAAATTTTTTGACAACCTTTTTCATTATTCACAACTCCACCAATTTTTTTGTCATCTTCAAATTTATTAAACAGCTCAATCATATAACAGAGGTGTCAGCCTTGATCCCTGCAGAACACCACAGGTCACAGACCTCCAGGCAGATAACACTCTTCCGCCATTATCCTCTGCTTTCTATGATGTATTTTGAATCCAAGCTACCAAGCCATCATGGATTTCATGTGGCTTAATGTTCTGTGTCAGTCTGCTATGGGAGACCCTCTCAAAAATTTTACTAAAGTCCATTTATTTAGCATCCGCTGCCTTGCCACCTCAATCATCTTTGTCATCTCATCAAAAATGTAATCAAGTTTGTAAGACATGACATCTTCTGCACAAAGGCATGCTAACTATTTTTAATAAGTCCATGCTGTGAATTGATCCTATTCCTAAAAATCTTCTCCAATAATTTCCCTACAACTGCTGTAAGACTCACTGGCCTGTAATATATTGATTTGTCTCTATTGTTGTTCTTAAACAGAGAAGCAACTTTGGATTTTCTCCAGTCCTCTGGGATCTCACCTGTGGTTAAAGAGAAAACAAAGATCTCTATTAAGGCATCAGCAATTTCCTTTTGCCTCTCTCAATAACCTAGGATAGATCCCATCAGGCCCTGAGTACTTATCCACCTTAATGTTCTTCAAGAGTCCAACACCATCTCCTTCTTGATATCAACATACCCTAGAATATTAGTATACCTCTCCTTGATCTCACTATCTTCCATATCTTCTGAATACTGATGTGAAGTACCCATTTACTACCTCACACGCTGGTTCTAGTTCCAGACATAAATTTCCGCTTTTCTCCCCCTAGTTAACCTCTTATTTATAATGAATTAATAAAATGCCTTGGGATTCTTTTTAAATCCTACTTGTCAATGACATTTCATAACCCCCTTTAAACCTTCCGATCCCCTGTTTTTCCTGATTCCCTTATATTCCTGAAAGGCTTTGTCTAATTCAGCTTCCTAAATCTTACATATGCTTCCTTTTGCTTTTCGACTGGATTTGGTCATCCAAGGTTCCCAAACCTTGCCGTATTTGTCCTTCTTCCTCAGAGGACTATGTTGCCTGAATTCTGATCTAAACGACTCCCACATGTCAGATGTGGTCTTCCGTATTAACTTATAGAATGAGGGGAACACTTTGGAATTTAAATCTATGAACTGGGATTTCCTTTAAGCCTTAAATGACAATTAAGATATGAGAGTAGGATGTACTTGAATAACGATTTCCCTTTTATGTTCTGTTTTTTTGCAGATTAACCAACATGGTTTTAGGCAAAAGTTTAAATTAAAGGCTCCTTTCAAGTATGACAATCCCAACCCATATAGGGCTTTAGATAAGGTAATAATTTATACTTTTGTCAGTTGACTTGAAATTGTTCTGCACCATATGATTCTTTCTCAATAATAGCAGGGCCATTATTTGAAAATATTGAACTCAATGTTGAGGCGTGTTCTCTGCTCATCCATTAATGATTGTTTCACCAGCACTATAAGTTTATAATTAATGGAGTCATTTTCCCTATTACCATTTCCTTCTCCATCTCAGTTTTTAAAACTTTCCTTGATATATCCTCTTCTATGTGTTATTGCTCCTGTGCCGTTCTTCTTTTGTTTTACAGTACCTTCTCTAGTTGGTTTGTACCCTTCGTTTCTTTTCTTGTTGACTCTATTTTACAAGTTGTCTTTGGAAATACTAAAACATTTTTTTCCATGTACCTTTATAGGCTCAAAGGAAAATTCTTGCTATGGAAGATGAATTGCAAACACTGTCACAATCAGCTGCTCTATTTGAAGTTTTAGTTCCTGATTGCAAACAGCTGAAAGCTTGCCGCAAAGAAATTACATTATTGAAGCATCTGTGGGATATGGTTATTCTCGTAAGACTCATGCATCACTTGTATTAAGATGTATAATTTTGATCAGTGAATTATTTATTACCATTTGTGATGTCTTTAGAAAGGATTCAATTTTGAAATTAGTCAACTGGGGGAAGAATTTGTTGTGAGTGTTTCAACTAAGAGGTAAATGTGGCAATGTATTAACATGTGGACAATTAATACCTCTAGGTCTGTGCTTCTTGAAGTAAGTTCAAAGCATAAGTGTTACCTTGTCATAATGACTCCTCACCAGCTTGCGGGCATGGGTAGCAATGCCCAGATCCTGAAAATATATATTAAGAAAAATCCCTTTGCTGTCCATTTCCTTAAAACCCTGCTTATCTTTTCCCTCAGGTGCCTACCACATTCCTTTAGATTCCTTTATTTTGAAGGGGGGTGTGGCATATGGAAACTTTTTTTTAATACAGAGTGAATATAGTCTAGAATTCACTACCTGTAAGGGCAATGGAAACAGAATTAATCAGGGCTTTCCAAATGGAATGTGGTAGGCACCTGAGGAAAAAGATAAGCAGGCTTTTATGGAAATGGACAGCAAAGGGATTTTTCTTAATATTTAAAGGGAAAAGCTTCACTCTATTCTTTCATAACCAGCCATGATATTGTATGTCTGTTTGAAATCCCTTTACACTCTTCAGAGAATCATAGAAGATTTATTATAGGACAAAGATAATTCTGCCTATCGTATCTGTGCTGGTTAGCCTATTCCTACTGCTGTGTAAGCTCATAAGCTATGGGTCTTCTTGGACATAAGTGAGGACATTTTTAACGTGATGAGAGTTTTCATCTCTTCTATCTCTACTAATTAACTTCTGGATAGAAAACTGGTTCCTTGTTAACTTTCTGTTAATTACTTCAAACTATGACCTCTGTTTTTTTGACTCTGACTCAGCCTGCTAAAGGAAATAGATCCTATCTGTTTACTCTGTTAAGGCTCTTTGTAATTTTATACACCTCAATTATATCTCCTTTCAGCCTCACAAACTTCTCCTCCTCCTCCAAGATGTCCACCCTTTCATAGCTAGAATTTTCTCATCCTGATAACATCTTTGTTAGCCAGAAACAGCTGCACCATCCCTAGTATACTCATATTTTTCCAGTAAATGGTGAACAGAAATGTACGCCTTTCTCTAATTGGGCTCTGACATATTTTTGAATATGTCCATGAATATTTTTGAATATATCCAGAATAATTTCCATGGTCTTATACTCGGTGCATCAATTAATAAAGGAAACACACTGCATAGTTTATTATCTATCCTCTTTACCGAGAGTTTAGTTTTTTTTTAACTTCTAATAGTATGTGGAAATATAATTTGAGATCTCTGCATTGCTTCACAACACTAATCCTCCCATTTAGTGCATCTTTGGAGGGGAATAAACAATTGACATTTTGGGCCAAGACTCTTCATTGGGACTGGAAAAGGTGGGGACAGAAGCCAGAATAAGAGGGAGAGGAATACAAGCTTGCAGGTGATAGGTGAGACCAGGTGAGGGGGGAGGGTGGGTGGGTGGAGCAGGGGGTGGATGAAGTAGGAAGCTGGGAAATGATAGGTGGAAAAAGTAAAGAACTGAAGAAGAAGAAACCTAATAGTAGGGGGTTGGGAGTAATTTCCAGAAATTAACAAAATTTATGTTCATGACATCAGATTGGTGGCTACCCAGACGAAATATGATGTGTTGCTCGTCCAACCTGAGTTTGGTTTCTTTGTGACCGGGGACAGACGTGTCAGAATGGGAATGGGAAGTTGAATTGAGATGGGTATTCTCCAGGGGGTCCTACCTTTGCAGCGGAGCGAGCAAAGGTGCTCGATGAACAAATACTGTATAGCAAAAAGATGATATTCTTAATCTGATTAAAAAAAACATATTTACATATCGTCTCCAATTTTCAGGTCAGCTTAACAATTGATGATTGGAAGACAACCAAGTGGAAAAACATTAGTGTGGAGAATATGGATTCGGATTGCAAGAAATTTGTAAAAGACCTAAGAACAATGGATAAAGAGATAAGGCCATGGGATGTTTATTCTGGACTAGACAATTTAATTAAGAACACCATGACTTCACTGAAAGCTGTAAGTGAGTTGCAGAACCCAGCAATAAGAGATCGTCATTGGCAACAACTCATGCAGGCAACTAAGGTACTAAAGAAGGGAATTTTGTAATCTTTTACAAAATCTTACAGATGTCATGCTGCAAACAATAATAATTTCCTCTCAGAACCGTCTGTTGATTGGAGCAATTGGATGTGTTATATGGCAGTCTTGCATTCTGTTCCGAACTCTTATGGTTATTTTTATACCTTAAATGTTCTTTAGTTCTCTCTCTATATAAAGTGGACATTTTCACTAACTTGCTCAGAGGTAACTTTTAGGCCAGGAGCAGCCAACCTTTTACATTCCATGTGTCAATTTTTTCATGCACGAGTTCAGATGAGCCATACAACTCTTGTACCCCCATTCAATTCTTGTAAAAATATGTTAATACAGACATATTTAGCATTCTTACTTGACATATTTAATATAAAAACAAGATAAATATTACTTACCTTAATGAGACTTTTAACAAATATATTTTGTCTTTTAATTTTTTATTTTTTATTAATCACATGTTCTTTCTGTAACTCAGACCCAAGCACTAGCTTCAGTTTTCCTTCTATTTCAGTCTGATGTTGTGTTTTATAGTGTCTATTAAGATCATGTCTTCTATTATGTGAGAAATTGTCTTCACAAACAATGCACAATGGTTTTCCTGATGGACCCGCTATAAATAAGAACTTATTTTCCCACTGTTCATTGAATTCACTTTCTGCTTTTCTTTTGCACTGTAATGGGTAACTGAATGTAATTTTTGAAAAAGTACAAAACTGTAAATGTTCACAGAGGATGAACAAAGCACAATTCCGTAGCGCACGAGAGTCAATTGCAAACTGGCAAAAACCTGTGACATACTGTTGGTGCAGACGCCTGGTGCCACAGGATCAAACAAGTATCAAACGTGTATTGAACAGTTATGGAATGACTGCAGAACAAATGTCCTCTTTCCTAGTTTGACTCATTGAACATTTTTTTTAAAAACTGAAAACAGATTAATGTGAAAGAAGATATTTGCCAAAAGATGTGCACAAAATAATAAAATCGCTAAATATAATTGCTAAGTTTTAGATTTATTCTCAGTAAAACCCATTTCTAGCTCTAAGCTACTTGAATTCCTGTTATAGATTTTTTTTCTACAAATCAGTTTTGGTTAATACTTTTTGCATAAGTAGGCTTACTTTTTTATTATTATCACTGGGGTGCAATGCGCCACTTCTAATCATCCAATGCCCACTTTTGGAGCATGCGCTATAGGTTGGCCATCGCTGTTTTAGGCTGAAGTGTGCACTGCAGTGGCTATTGCAGGTTTGATAACATTGAACAAAGTAATTGCAGCACAAGATTACAAAAACTGTCTTAGTAGGAGTACTCAGAATTTAAATAATTATTTTTCAGACTGGTATCCTTGTGTTTCCCATCTGAGAATACTTGTCTCATATTCTGTTACCATTTCTCTGAGCTCAACACAATGTTGAGCAAGGTAAATGTTGGTTTGCCAACAACAGCATCATTGCAGTTGTTAATTTGCCCAACAGATCGTACTGTTTCTTATACTTGTTCTGTACATAGTTATTATTTTCTTTATCATTTCAATGAATATTTTACTACTATAAAGCAATCTGAGCTTGCAGTTTGTAATCATACCCACACCATTGACTCGTGTATTTAGAACAAGTTAGAATCATAGGAGAGGCATCACCCAGTTCATAATCTTGCTTACATTCCCCATATGGATGAAACTTATGATCTGTCCATTTCTTGTAATTTTGTTGCCAATATGTAGTTAAACCATATTGCATGAGAAGTTCTAGCAATGTTGTATTAGCTGATCTTGACTGATACTACAGAATGCAAATGTTGATTATATTTTCAGCACAGCAGACTTATGATGAGAAAATCATTCATGGTTCCTGCTTTTGAAGCCTGATTCTAAAAGTGTATGAAGGAATCTGCTGTGAAGGGTCATAAAAGCCAAACGCCATTGACCTTCGCCTGTAAGGGCAGCTAGATGATTTAAAGAAAGGAAATTCATTTTGAAGGAGAGAGAAAACTGATTTTAAATGTGTGGAGAAATTATGGATTTAAAATTTACTTCATTTCATTGTTTCACAGGTCAATTTTCTAATGTCAGAGGAAACAACTCTTGCGGACTTGTTGAGTCTGCAGCTGCACAACTTTGAAGATGAAGTGCGCAACATTGTAGACAAATCTGTGAAAGAGTCTGGAATGGAGAAGGTATTGGATTCACTTCATTAAAAAAGAGATAAGCAGGACAACTTGTAACTTTCAAATTTTAGTGGCCATACTAGCCAAAAGATAAAAGGTAGATTTGGAAAAATATGCACTCTGTGAAAATTCACAGAATTTGTGAGTTTATGTCCATAACTGTTGAAGTGTATACCCAAAATGAGAAGTTTAACAGTGGAAATGCAAGTACATAAATCTTATCTTTGTAATTTAACGTTCTGTTAAAAAAATGTTTGATCAAGATGCAATTCAGTTACTGGGCTCTGTTTGAATGCTAACAACAGGGAGCCTACGATCACTAAATAAAAATTGTCATGTTACATGTAACTTTAAAAGATACCAAATACAGTGGGCACTGCTAAAACCTTTTGGAGAAAATTTCCACACCAATTCCAGTAAAGCTCCATAATTGAGGTTTGATAACCTTTCCTTGTGTTAGGTAATTTGGATCCCATGATAGAATGGCTTCCATCTATCCTTGTTCTCCCTCTCCCTTTAGTTTTCAGTGGGTCCTGGTGCAAGTCATACAATGCACTGATAGAAAATAAGCACAAAAAGGCAGGATTCCAAACACATTTTATTGCTGTCATAATATTTGCACTGTGCCCACTGTAGTTATTTGTGTATATTCAACATGAGCCTGGAGCAGAGAAGAGTACCCAGACAGTGGAAAACATCCTGTATTGTCCCGGTACCGAAGAAACCACAACCAAAGGAGTTGAATGACTTCAGACCTGTTGCCTTGACGTCGCACGTGATGAAGACCATGGAGCGGCTGATAATACAGAATCTGAGGCCACAAACCAGGCACGCCCAGGATCCTCTTCAGTTTGCGTATAAGGAGAAGGTGGGAGTGGAGGATGCTATCACGTATTTGCTGCACAAATCACTCTCTCACCTAGAGGGGGTCAGTTGTGCTGTGAGGATTACATTCCTTGACTTCTCTAGTGCCTTTAACACCATCCAGCCCAAGATCTTAAGGCACAAACTAACGGAGATGGGAGTAGACTCTCACATGGTGGATTGGATAGTGGACTACTTGACAGATAGACCTCAGTATGTGCGGTTGGGAGACTGTAGGTCTGACACCGTGGTCAGCAGCACAGGGGCGCCGCAGGGAATCGTACTCTCTCCGGTCCTGTTCACCCAGTACACATCAGACTTCCAATATAACTCGGAGTCCTGCCACATGCAGAAGTTCGCTGATGACACGGCCATAGTGGGGTGTGTCAGGAATGGACAGGAGGAGGAGTATAGGAAACTGATACAGGACTTTGTGATATGGTGCAACTCAAACTACCTGCGTCTCAATATCACCAAGACCAAGGAGATGGTGGTGGACTTTAGGAGATCTAGGCCTCATATGGAGCCAGTGATCATTAATGGAGAATGTGTGGAGCAGGTTAAGACCTACAAGTATCTGGGAGTACAGTTAGACGAGAAGCTAGACTGGACTGCCAACACAGATGCCTTGTGCAGGAAGGCACAGAGTCGACTGTACTTCCTAAGAAGGTTGGCGTCATTCAATGTCTGTAGTGAGATGCTGAAGATGTTCTATAGGTCAGTTGTGGAGAGCGCCCTCTTCTTTGTGGTGGCGTGTTGGGGAGGCAGCATTAAGAAGAGGGACGCCTCACGTCTTAATAAGCTGGTAAGGAAGGCGGGCTCTGTCGTGGGCAAAGTACTGGAGAGTTTAACATCTGTACCTGAGCGAAGGGCGCTGAGTAGGCTACGGTCAATTATGGATAACTCTGAACATCCTCTACATAGCACCATCCAGAGACAGAGAAGCAGTTTCAGTGACAGGTTACTATCGATGCAATGCTCCTCAGACAGGATGAAGAGGTCAATACTCCCCAATGCCATTAGGCTTTACAATTCTACCGCCAGGACTTAAGAACTTTTTAAAAGCTATTATTAATGCTTTTTGAGATAGTGATTTAGATGCATATCATATTTTTTACTGAGTTAAGTATTGTATGTAATTAGTTTTGCTACAACAAGTGTATGGGACATTGGAAAAAAGTTGAATTTCCCCATGGGGATGAATAAAGTATCTATCTATCTGAAGAAAAATTGAGCATTAGAAATATAAGTCAAAGATCAGTTAATTGTAAATTATTTACAGACATAAGTTCTTTATTTTACAGGTGTTGAATCAGCTGGATAACATTTGGAGTGTCATGGAATTTGAACACGAACATCATCCCCAGACAGGAATCATGTTGTTGAAAAGCAGTGATGATCTTGTAGAGACATTAGAGGACAATCAAGTACAGTTACAGAACCTGATATCTTCTAAATTCATTGCATATTTCCTTAAGCAGGTGTCCAGCTGGCAGAATAAGTTATCCACAGCAGACTCTGTCATTGGTATCTGGTTTGAAGTACAGAGAACTTGGATGCACCTTGAGAGTATTTTTATAGGTTCTGAAGACATCCGTACTCAGCTGCCTGAAGATTCCAAGCGCTTTGAGTCCATTGATATTGATTTTAAAGTAAGTTGGCTTTATGGATAAAAAACATGCTTCAGTGAAATCTTGGTCATACTTTGCCATTTCATTTCTTTCACTTCAATGTAACCTTGGGAATGAATAAGTAAATGAAGTATAGATGGAGGTAATAATTGCAAGCAAGAGATTTAACGCAGAAAGCTCAATGAAGAATCAATGCTTCTTCCAAAGCAAAAATACTCCAATACATTTTGGAAATGACAGTTTTAAACTTCTTAGGCCAGTAAACTGGCACATTCAAAAATACAAAATTGAATTACTTATTCAAGCAATGAATTTTGAGGTAGAATTTACTGTAACTGAAAATGTTGAGAGTTTGCTCAAAAAACAGATAAGATTCCCCTCTAGCAACGCATATATCATTGTAGGTACATAAACGTTAGATCATTTTCTTTTATTGCTATTCATGTTGTTGATTCTATTCTAATTTTTCCATTTTTGATGCTATCAAAGTTATATAATTCTCAAATTAACTAAGTTTTATATTTCATATACCTATTTATATAATAATTGTTGCAAAACTGTAATTTGTTAAGGTATGAAGTCATTTTTTCAGTTGTAAAGTGCCTTAAGCTTTGCTGAAAAAGGATAATTGCTTAGAGCCAAAGGTGTTGTTTGCTTTGCTCAGGGACTAAATTAGTTATCTCCTAAAAATGATTATGAGCTTCATGGGATGTCAGTAATTCCTGTATTATTTCTGATTTGGGAATGTTGGGTTCAAGTTATGCCCTGTGTTCGTTTGGAAGAGAGACAACCAACATCAGAATATAGCAAAACGTGGCTTTATTGGCAGAATCGTAACTGGCACAGCGAATCAACGGAGTCGCTGGAGAAGGCGCGCTTTCCAACTTCCCCTTACAATCTGCTCTTATTTATATCCCTTTTTCCCCCCAGCACAACCCCCCGCTACATATTAGGTAATATGTGTCCATCTTATTGGCCCACAGCCATATGCTCACGAGTTACCTGTTTCTTTTGTTTACTGAATCGCGTGACACTAGTAGTTTCGGTGTAGCGGGGTCCCCAGTTTCGCTCCCCCCTCCCTCGCATTCCGGCCTCCTACTATTACGTGAGCCACTCCTGACCTGTAATGGCGGTCTCGAATTAACCCTAACATTAACCCTAACACTCCCTCCCTTGGCCTCCCAGAGGCCACATCCCTTACAAGCTTTTCCGCGGCTGTCGGGATCAGGCAGGGAGGTGAGCGTCCCCCGGCACTCTTTGGCGTGTCCTCACTCTTTGCATATCCTGATTTGTCCGACCTAGGGTCACAAAATATGGGTAGGGGTTCCCTAAACATACACAATTTATACAAGTAGCATGCAACATTTCAGAAGACTTATTCAAAAGCAACTCTCAATTTCCTCCTTGGCATGGCCCATTCCAGTCCGTGTTCTCCCATAGTGCGTCCGCTTTCGGGAGGGCCTCGATCTCCCCTTCCACCAGGAACAAAGGTGCCTGGTACGCCGGTGGAGGTCCATCCTTTCCAGTCAAGGCTCGATCTGTAGTTCGGACAGCTAGGGTCCTGATACAGGGTATGCAACAACAACCACACGTAATAAAGATAGCAATTGAAATAGACAGTCCTAGAGCCAACTGTCCAAGTAGGACCCCCCATTTCCCAAATGTACGGTTCAACCAATCCAGCACTGGGTTATTGACTCCCGATTGTTGCTTTAGCTCATTGGCCAGGGACCGCAATTTAGTCAAACCCTTGGTCAGCGATCCGTCCGGGCCTGTATCGTTCGCTTCGGCTATCGGCGCCTTACCTAGGAGCATCACTCCTACCCATATCAGGGTTTTCCATGGCGTCATCCTCCTCGGCTTCCTCCTCCTCTATGTCGGAGTCGGGATCAATCGGTCTTCCTTTCTTTGTCCTGGAGCAGTGCGAGAAATGGTGCCAGTTATTGTCCCCCTCCCTTCCCACCTTGAGTGTATTGTTTGAAATTTCTGTAACAGGGTATGGGCCATGCCATCGCTGCTCGCTCCAGGAGGAGCGCCCTGGTTGCTGCAGGTAGACCTCATCTCCTATTTTTAGCGGCAGCTCGGGGGCTGCATCCTCAGGGTGGGCATTCCTGACTTGTTTAGCTATGAGCCTCACCATCTGGCCCAGGACTCTCATGTATTGGGTCATGTCCTGATTCATTGTCTCCCAGTTTTCCTCCCACCGTGGCGATGTGCGCGGTCCCGGCATGGAGCGCCCCGTTAGTATCTCGTGTGGTGTTAGAAAAGTTTCCCCATTCTTTTCTTGCCGCATGGACATCAGAGCCAGGGGGAGTGCCTCCACCCAAGTGAGCTGGGTACCCACCATTACTTTTGCAATTTTGTCTTTTATGGTTCGATTTGCTCTTTCCACTAGACCCTGGCTTTCTGGGTGGTAGACACTGCCGAACCGAAGGGTTATCCCTAGAACGCCCTCTACTCTGGCCAAGTGTTCGTTTTTAAAGTGGGTGCCATTGTCTGTACAGATTTTAGTGGGGATAGTGGGGAGATTTTAGGGAGGGAGTCCCAAAACCGGTTCCTAAACGGGTCAAATAGGGATGACTCATCTGCGCGGGTGCACTTTGCCAGCTTCTGTGCTCGGCTCAGTGCCTCTTCCGCCCGGACCTTCAGCAATATGGTTAAGTATATCGGCTAGGGCTAAGCGGTCCTGGCAGGTCTCCCTTTCAAAGGTCCGTATCCATGCCGCCGCCCCATTTGTTAGTGGCGGCAGCTTTTTTATTAACGTGTCCAGATCAGTACGGGCCCAGGGGACATACTTTACTCCTCCCCCATGTGTGGCCAGTAGGGGGCCCTGTAGACCCGGCCAGGAGACACCATCCCCCGGCGTGCTAACCGCGTCCATGCTATCCCTATCCTCCGAGGGGTCGGGTTCGTTGGTCTGATGTATGGACGGGCTGCCTTTTACCAGTGTGGCATGCAGTCCATACCCTGTGACTACTACCGAGTCCTCCTCTGGAGGCCCTTGAGGCTCGGTCTGTCGCCTCAGCTCAGGATCTCCCTTGCCACCTAGAATCGTGAGGGCGGCATGTCGGCCAGCCTGGGCGACGCGCTGGAATGACTCTGGGGAGGTTCGGAGGGCAGGCACCAGTCCGGCCAGTCCTCCCCTTCCCTCGGGAGGGCGACATGGGCCTTGAGAGTCCTCGCCTCCTCTGTCAGGGCAGTGAGTTCTTTTAGTTGCTGGCTGTGCTGCGTCAGCAGGGTGAGCATATGTTCTCGGATGGGGTCCTTTACGTCAATAATACCACCTTTTATTTCCATCATAGGAGCTTGGACATTCTCCTGTGGGGCTGACGGGACTGATGGTGCTAGATCTGCTTTGGGTGGCTGGGGGGGCTCTGCAAATGGTGGAGGGGCCGTTGCTGGGATAATGTGATGCGGGGCGTGAGAGGCATTAGACCATCCGGAGGGAAATGGTGGGTAAAGAGGCTGGTGGTCTATGATCCACTCTGGGTCTGCGGGGTCAATCTCGGGGTCTGGACATGTGGCTGACTCCCTTGGGGTGGGGCGCGGGAGCTCGGAGTTCCCCGGCGGTTTGTCCGCATGCGCCTGGAACCGGGACAGGAATTCCTTGAGATACACATCCTCATCCTCTAATTTGGCTACGGACTTGGATTTTCCAAATAACTTTCGTTTTGCCTCCCCTCGTCTGTTTTCCAGATCATCGAGGACACGAAGTTGAAATTCAGCCAGCAAGGAGAGGGTCAGAAATGGTTGGTCATCGGCTGGGAACCATCCTTTGTCTCTCCACGCCTGAAGGCTTTTTTCTAACATGTGTAATTTCTTTTCTCCCTCCTTTACTGTATTGTTATGGGAGATCGAGTGTCTGACGCTCTGGAGCACCCCTCCAGTGCGTGGTCTATTTGCAGCGACAGTGGCGGGGGCCTTTTGGGTGAAGTCTGAATCAGGGGGATACGTGAGGTGGACCGCCACAAACCCCAGTTCCGCGGTTGTACTTGCCGGACGGGCGGTGCCCAATAGGGGCACGGTTTTTAAAGGTCCAATGCCACGCGGAAAGTTTGATTGCATTGATCCCTTCTCAGGCCAATCCCGCGACTCCCACTTTGGGGTCAGACTCATTGTGAGCTCTGTCTTCCATTTGTGTGGCGGGGCCTTAATTCCCTCCCAGGTAGGGGGGCGGATTACCTAACTTTATCACTGTTCTGGCAGATGCTTGGGGATTCGCTGCCAGGTTATCCAAAATTTTAGCCATGTGAACGGGGTCTACAAGGGTGCGTCGAACCTCACTTAGAAGGTGGTCTTTCTGGTGGGGTGCCTGGTCTAGTACCTGAAGTACATTGTTGGGGTCCATAATGGCATTATCTAACAATAGCTGCGATGTAAGAAATAGTGCCGTGGTTTAGGCTCAGTCGCCACCACGGGACACCGGGGTGTTCAACACGCAGGTGTCCGAGTTTTGGTAACTTAAAGTTGAAGTGTTCCATGGCTCCCTAGTGCACAGAGAGGATCAAATGTGGGACAGTCGCCTTTCAAAACCTGACCTTCGCGTGGGAGATTTCTCCTCTTAACAACCAGTCTAAGGTTGGCGCCGTCAATATCCCCGTGCACTAAGATGTACCGCGGAACACTTTCTCCTCCTCACTTCTGAGACTTTTATGCCCTTTTGGGCGGCGGGTTTCTCAACTCCCCTCACTCAGAAGACTTTTCCACGGGCAGAGGATCCTGCTAAAACGGATAAGAAAAATAAGTACTTACCAGTCACGATTCCGCACCTGGAATGAACTTTCACGAGGTAATTTGGGGTTGATGAGGTTCCATCAGCAGACAAGATCTAACTCAGTAATTTAACTATCTAGTGGAAGTCTTAGATATAACAGGCACTTCCTTACCTTATTCAAGACGCGGCCGCAAGTTGTCTGCCGTCGGACCCGCCAGCCTGTGTTGTCTCTCCTTCCCCACGTCGGGGTCACCAAATGTTGGGCTCAAGTTATGCCCTGTGTTCGTTTGGAAGAGAGACAACCAACATCAGAATATAGCAAAACGTGGCTTTATTGGCAGAATCGTAACTGGCACAGCGAATCGACGGAGTCGCTGGAGAAGGCGCGCTTTCCAACTTCCCCTTACAATCTGCTCTTATTTATATCCCTTTTTCCCCCCAGCACAACCCCCCGCTACATATTAGGTAATATCGGGCACTTGTGTCCATCTTATTGGCCCGCAGCCATATGCTCACGAGTTACCTGTTTCTCGCGTGACACTAGTAGTTTCGGTGTAGCGCGGTCCCCAGTCCCCCTCCCTCGCATTCCGACCTCCTACTATTACGTGAGCCACTCCTGACCTGTAAAGGCGGTCTCGAATTAACCCTAACAGGAAGCACACCATAGTTGTGTTTCTTGTTCAATTTATAATGATTTCTGCAACACTGTTCATTGTATGTTCATTTTCATACTACTTTAAGTCAGTAGATTTCCCTTAAAGGGAAGACACTTTGAAGTTAGATCAAGATTAAGTTGAATAGAAAAATGGAGGGCTATGTAGGAGGAAAGGTTAAATTGATCTTAGAGTATGTTAAAAGGTTGGCACAACATCGTGGACCAAAGGGTCTGTACTGTGCTGTAACTCTCGATGTTCTATAAGACATGCTTGTTCTCCCCATTTATGATGCACTGTAATTAATGTAGGGATAACATTTCCACTGACCGTGACATGACTAGATAGCCAATTACCATTTTTTAATTTGCAGGAAATCTTGGCAGATGCAATAAAAACTCCAAATGTAATCGAAGCAACAAATAAACCTGGTTTGTATAACAGATTGGAAGAAATACAGGGACGGTTAGTAATTTATTTATTTTTATGGTTATATTAATAAAGCATTTTCTTCTGCTCTCCATTTCTGGAAAGAACAACCTGATATATTCTCTTTTCTTGCCTTATTAATTATTTCAAATATAATAACTCAAATCATTAATTGGCTTAGTGATAGACGGAACAGGAAGATAAATACATGGATAAATGACTGGGCGTGCCGTTTCCATCTCATGAGTTATTGGAAATAAGTATGAGGACAAGCTTCACCTGAACTGAGATGTCCTAAGGAAATACTAAATAGGATGTAGTTAGAATATTTGAAAAATCCAAAGAATTGGACTACAGTAAAACAGAGTAGGATTTATAGAGAAAGAAAAGTGGGACAGCTGTATAAATTTTTATTTTATTTACTTTTAATTTAGTGATACTGATCAGAATAGGTCCTTCCAACCCTTTGAGCTATGCCGCCCCAGCAACCACCCAACAATCCCCATTTAACCCTAATCTAATCACGGGATAATTTATAATGGCTAATTAACTTACCCAGTGCTCTGTGGAAAGAAACTGGAGCACCGAGGGAAAACACACGCATTCCCTGTGGAGAGCATATAGATTCTTTATAGATGATGCCAGAATTGAACTCCAAACTCCAATGCCCGTAGCTATAATAGTGTCACACTGACGGCTAAGCTACTGTGGCTCCCATTACAGTAGTGTGATAGCATAATGGTAGTGGAGTAAAAGAATATAACTAATTTTTTTTAAAAAGTATTGTCAAAGGAGAAGGAGGAAATAAATGCTTTAATTTGGGTGTGTAATGAATAAAGTAAAAGTAAAATAAGAAATTGCAAATGCAATTATAAACTATCAAAAAAAATTAAGCAATAAGATAAAATTTCAACAATACCAAAATAACTAGAAATAAGAGTTCGAAAATGGAATATTTCTGCTTAAGTTACTCCACTTATGTTAATATCAGTAATGTTAAATGTGTAGCTTCTTGCCATGTTTAGTTCAAAGTTAAATTGTTATTGAAGTACATACAGTACATATAAAAAGTTTTCAACCCTCCCCCTTGGAAGTTTTCATGTTTTATAGTTTTACAACATTGAATCACATTGGATTTAATTTGGCCTTTTTTGACATTGATCAACAGAAAAAGTCTCTTTCATGTCAAAGTGAAAACAGGTCTCCGCAAAGTGATCTAAATTAATGACAAATATAAAACACAAAATAATTGATTGCATAAGTATTCACTCTCTTAAAGTCAGTATTTAGCAATTACAGCCTTGAGTCTGTATAGATATGTCTTTATCAGCTTTGCATGTCTGGACACTGCAATTTTCCCCATCCTTCTTTACGAAACCGCTCAAGCTTTGTCAGATTGCATGGGAATTGTGAGCGAACAGCCTTTTTAAGATTCAGCCACAAATTCTCGTTTGGATTGAGGTCTGGGCTCTGACTTTGTCACTCCAGGACATTAACTTTGTTGCTTTTGAGCCATTGCGGTGTAGCTTTGGTTTTATGTTTGGCATCATTGTGTTGCTGGAAAACAAATCTTCTCCCAAGTCCCAGTTCTCTTGAAGACTACATTAGGTTTTCCTCCAGGATTTCCTTGTATTTCGTTGCATTCCATTTATCACCTACCTTCACAAGCTTTCCAGGGCCTGCTGCAGTAAAGCATCCCCACAGCATGATGCAGCCACCACCGTGCTTCACAGTAGGGGCTGTGTGTTTTTGATGATGTGTGGTTTGGCTTACACCAAATATAGTATTTAGTCTGATGGTCAAAAAGCTCAATTTTTGAACCTTCTTTCAGCTGACTTCAGAATCTCCCACATGCATTCTGGCAAACTGAGATTTCACGTTTTTTTTTCTGAACAGTCGCTTTCTCTTTGCCTCTCTCCCATAATGTTGTGACTGGTGAAGCACCCGGGCAACAGTTATTGACTGCACAGTCTCTGAAGTTTGCAACTGCTCCAGAGTTGTCATAGTTCTCTTAATGGCCTCTCTCACTAATCCCCATCTTGTATGGTCACTCAGTTTTTGAGGACAACTGGCTCTAGGCAGATTTACAGCTGTGCCATATTCTTTCCATTTCTTGATGATGGACTTAACTGTACTCTAAGTGATATTCTGTGACTTGGAAATTTTCTTGTATCCTGACTTTTGTTTTTCAATAACATCTTCATGGAGTTCCTTGGAGTTTGGAGTGGTTTTTTTTGTCTTCATGGTGTGGTTTTTGCCAGGATACTGATTCACCAGCAGTTGGACCTTTCAGATACAGGTGTATTTTTACTAAAATCAATCGAAACACCTTGTCTGCACACTGGTGATCTCTATTTAACTAATTATGTGACTTTTAAAACCAATTAGCTGCTCCAGTGATGATTTGGTGTGTCATATTAAAGGGGAGGAATACTTATGCAATCAATTATTTTGTGTTTTATCTGGCCTAATTCTGCTCCTATGTCTTATGGGCTTACGGTCTAACTGGGGAAGTTGGTGCATAAGCATCAATTGTGACCAATTGGATTGAATGAGCTGCTTCATTGTTTTAGACATAAAATACGAGACTTTAGACTAATGCTTTTGATATAATCCTCCTATTTTCTGTGATTTCACTGCAGTTTGATTCTTTGTGAAAAAGCTTTGGCGGAGTATCTTGAAACAAAAAGACTAGCTTTTCCTAGGTTCTACTTTGTCTCTTCCGCAGACTTGCTTGATATATTATCAAATGGTAACAATCCTGTTGAGGTGAGACACTTGAATTTCTTTTTTCAGTGTGATATTGTGTAGTATTCCTGATAGCATAATCCTCAATAGAGCACATTATATTATACAATTTGCTTCCAAGTACAATTACCATTTCCAGTACTCAGCTAAACTGTCACACGTTAATTTACAGCCCAATTGCTTTTCTACCTTTGGAGGTAAAGGCATATTAGTTATCTCCAGCTGTTAGTGCCAAATCATCCTTGCAATTAGGATAGGATTATTTTTATACCATATTCTGTGGGGACTACACATATTTAATGCACAGATGCTGCCTAAACTGCTGAGGGTTTTCAGCAAATTCTATTCCTGTTTTCAGATTTCCAGCATTTTTTTTTTTTTACTTTCAATGGCAGTTAGACTTTCATTTTGCAACATATGGGAATTGGTTTCTGCTCCTAAAGATAAATGATAATATCAGATGTTTGCCAGATTTGTCTGTTCAAATTGCTGAGAAGAAATTAAGCAAAAAGAGCAGATTATCGGTGGTGATTGTAATTGCTGTAATTTAATGACAAAAGTATGTAGTCTGATCTGGGTATCTTGTGAGAAAATGAAAGGAGAGCTATTTTGTAGCTTTTTCCTGTCTGTTTTAACAGCAGTTTTATGTTTCTCTTTCTTCTTTAATTGCCTTGAAGTTGGCTTTTGCTTTGGTTAAGGGACAAGAATTAGTGCAGTTGAAAAACTGCCTATTTTTGTACCATTAATTTTCCATCATCATTTTCAGCTAGCAATAAAATTGAATTGGTCTGTTCTCAGGGTATATCAGCACCTGATTTTAGCAATCCAACATTGAGATTCACAATGGACTAGAGATTAATAAACATCTGCAGAACAGGTTTATAATAACTGTTTCTGGACCTGAAACTTATTGTTATTGACATTTGTCGAAGATAACTGCAAATCTGTATGATGTTGCATTCTCAATTGTATGTAAAGATATCCTGTCCTTTCATTAAGTAAAAAGTTGAAACTATTTGGGAGACATTTAACTGTCTTTTTGTATACTGAGCACATTTATAAATCCTGAAAGTTATTGTCTAATATAATAATATTGAATGCAATCTTTGCCATAATCAAGGGTTTCCTCTAAATTTTTTCATGGTTAAAAGAGGAAGTAGATAATTAGAAGAAGGAAATGCAAGCATCTCAACTGTAAACAGGGCAGTCAAAGGCAGTAGTGCTTGCATGAATCTTTCTCTTCACAGTATTTAGATCTTCAGCAATATTCTTGTTCTTTTCCAGTGAATATTGCAAAACTGAGGAGACTGTAATATATAGCTAACTGCCAATACCTACATAATTTTGAAAACTATAGTTAATGTAGCACTTTTCGGGTCTTTCACAATTGCAGATGGTAATGAAAGGAGTATAAATCATCTTTATTGAAAAATAGATAGAATTGGTTGAGTAAATCCAGTAGTGTGATATTGGATGGTCCACAAATGTTATAGAGGCTTGATGTATGTTACTCAACTATGAACAGCAACAAAGATAACAGACAGAGAATATTGCAGGTGAAACTTGACCATGCCTGAGAGTAACACTGATGAGAATTAATGTTAGGTTTTGAAAATGCTTGCAAATGTAGGGTTTTGGTTGAAGATAATTAGAGAGTGCTTAATTATGCAAACAGTGGCCTGCACCAAGAATAATCCCACCATTTATTTTCTAGTACTCGCACTTTCTAAAAATATTTTAAGTAGTCTTGCTTGAAGAACAAGATTAGCACCTGTGTTAGTAGATACTCCACATGATTTAATCAAGACCAGGAAGTCTCTGGTCCCACACCACTAGGTTCAGGAACAGTTATTTCCCCTCAATTATCAGGCTCCTAAATCAGAGGGAGGAAACTCATTCCAACTCTGAACTGGTTCCACAACTTATGGACTTACTTTAAAGGATTCTACCACTCGTGTTCTTGATATTTATTACCTATTGATTTATTATAATGTTTTTTCCTCTTTTTGTATTTGCACAGATTGTTGTATTTTGCACATTGGTTGTTTATCCCTCTTTGTTGTGTGTGGTTTTCACTGAATTTTTTGTGTTTCATTTTATGTACCGTGAATGGCCACAAGAAAATGAATCTCAGGGTAGTAGATGGTGACATAAATGTGCTTTGATAATAAATATACTTTGAAATATTCACTTTCAACTATACTAAAGAACTCACTTTACAACAAACCATGCATTAAAAGACCCTAAGACAGCGTTATGAAGAGTCTTAACCATTTCTAGTAGCAATTGATGATGGATCTATGGCATGTTCTCTTTGGGTTTGCTAGAATTTGATCTAGGTCTTCTGATGTACTGAGGAAAAAAGGAATTATAGATAAGGATTAACAAGAAGCAGCAAGAGTTTGGATTAAACAATTGCTTTCTTCCAAGCTAAATGAAATGAAATATATGTTTGTCAATGGAGTTGAAATGTGAATGTTCTTTCTTCCTTGCTCACTCCCATAAAACTTGCTTTAGGATTGTTCTCCACATTGTCCAAGGGAGGAAATAGAAGGGTTTATGGGAATGACATGGGAAATGCAGACTATTTACAATGGTGCTGTATAATGACAACTCTTTTGATTATCCTGTTGATATGCACCATAATAGAAAAAAAGTATAATCTATATGACTTATTTTTGAAGTTTGTAGCAATTTTTCCAATTATGTCAAAAAAACTTTGATTAATTTTGTAAATAATGTATTTTACATTTGCTAGAAATTTAGTTCGCTAAACATTTCTGTTTCTGGAAGATTTAGTCTCAAATAGAAAGTGCCATTTTAACAGGTACTCCCTTTGTGCAGTAGAATTTGATTGAGCTGTTTAAAAGTTGGAGACTATTCCTGTTCTTATTACAGTGATAATTTTCTTTTTCTTGAATTCTACACACTTTTTGACCCCACCACAAAGATTCAACACTAACGAGGAATGAATGGGAGTTGAGAGAGTTGTAAATGCTGAACTCTTGTATTTACAACAAGGTCAGGGTGAAATGTGTCTTTGCAAATAAAGTGGGAGGAAACATTCTTGTGTTGCTTCTCCTCTCCTCTTAATACCTAGAGCCAAAGCCACTGGCTTGAGTTTTGTGTTTTAACTTTTACTTAGAATGAGAAGGCAATTCCTAACTTTTCTGTGTCTCTTTGTAAATCCTTGGACCGACAAGCATTTTAATTGACTCCCCTCCCTCCCTTCCCCCTTATATAGCAACAATTAGATCAGTTAAAGTACACTCAGATCATATTAATGACCTGACACCAAATTTAGAGTTAATCAAGTAGGGCATATTTTAGACATAATTGTGTTTCATCTGACAGAAGTCAGGTGAAAGAATTTAAGAATGTTATTATCATTAAATACATACATGCATTTCTAATCAACACAGGTATGTATTTTCTTAAGAAAGTAAG
Source organism: Hemitrygon akajei (assembly GCF_048418815.1). Taxonomy (NCBI): domain Eukaryota; kingdom Metazoa; phylum Chordata; class Chondrichthyes; order Myliobatiformes; family Dasyatidae; genus Hemitrygon; species Hemitrygon akajei. Next base: position 53,654,861 of record NC_133145.1, read on the forward strand.
ATATTATGGTGGTTAATACTTTTTCATTTAATAGGTGAGCCAACATTTGGCAAAATTATTTGACAGCATGGCTAAACTGAAGTTCCAAATGGATGCTGATAACAAATTGATGAAAGTTGCAATTGGCATGTATAGTAAAGAAAATGAATATATGCCTTTTGATAAGTTGTGTGATTGCACTGGTCAGGTAAGTGGTAGTTAATTTACTGTAATACAATGATCACTTGGTAAAATGACAGTACGTGATTACTTCTGTTATGTTCTACACTCGTTTAAACAAGTACATGTGATTATTCTAAAACCTATTTGCATGCCTTACTTCTGTAATGCTGTTCAATGAATGTTTTTTAGCGATGCTTGATTTCATCAAGTCTAATACATTGAAACTGGTAAATACTTGCTTAGGAACATGAAGCTAGCTTTATGCATTTTGTTCACAAGCTCAAAAAGATTGATATTTAATAAGTTGTTAATAGAATAGAATGTGCATCATTTCTCTGCTAGTGAATCTTAATGTAGCAAAACAACATTGTGGGTTACTCTAACTATATTTTCAAAAGTTATACATAGTGCGATTTGCATAATTGCAAGGTTCACAGAACTACATTGTCTGGTTAAAAATTCAAATTTATTAATCACTTGTTCCTAAAAACATACAAATGTGTCATTTGTGTTAACAGCCAACACACCTAAAGGTGTACTAGGGGCAGCCCACAAGTGTCACCACACATTCTGGCACCAATAGAGCATGCCCACAATGCTTGGCAGAGCACCACACAACTCAACAAGCAACAAAACAACAGGAAAGCAAGCCCTATTCCTCCCTCCAACCCACGCCAAACCCAGGTCGACTGTCTCCAGCAGACTCAGACTCACAGACTTTGGGCCTTCAACTTCCCCAGCAGACTTGCAGAGATTTGCAAACTCAGGCTCCAGCCAATAGGCCTCGACTTCCTCAGGCTTCAGTCCTCAGCATCAACCCCATGACCTGCTGATCACTGAACAATAGACCTCAAACTCTGAAGCCACCGATGACAGGGCTCCTTACTCTAATCCTCGAACTGTTGTCTCACTGATTCGCGAACAAAGTCATTGGACCTTGTTCCTCCTGCCCACATAGAATTATGATTCAAAAATTCTCCAACAACTTGCTGACCCGGGGTCCACCCCTGGTCTGTGGCCCAACATTTGACTATGGATATTCCATGTCTGCTTCACTGGCCTTTGAACATTGTGGAGGTTTAGACTCCACCCTGACCTCTACTTCCCCACATCCCTGTCACTAGACTCTAACCTGACCCCTAACTTCCCTCTCTGTCCCAAAAGCCATTCCTATGAACCTAACAAATACCTAAATCTGAGCCACAACCCTGACAGTTATCGTTCATGATGTTTATTCTCCCAAACATACTCCACTAGCCCAAACCCCAACTCACTTCCATTTCCAAAGATCATCTGAGGACCACATTTACTGAGATGATGCTTGAATTGCAACTCACTGGCAAAGTAGTAGTGGGAAGGTTTGCCTGTAACATTAACCCTCTCCTTTATACATACTTCTTTGTACATACATAGATGCTGTTTGAGCTACTGAGTATTGTCAGTGTTATCTTTAATTTCAGGTTTCCAGCACCTCACTATTTTATATTGCACAGTTCCAACATTGTTTCATTGCTCTCTCCTCTCTTCTCATTTATCTTCTTTCATTTCCATCTTCCCTTAGCACAAAAGGTATGATATACAAACCTTTGCCATGCTCTCTTAGATAGCCCACTACAATTGGTATCATTCAGTCTCTGATGGTCTTTGACCTATCTGACAATCCATTTGTTCACTTACCTGTTTCCCTTTTCTGAATGTAAACTGTTTCCTAAATTTCATGAAAGGAAATTGACTTGAAGTATTATTTCCATTTCATTTTTTGCTGATGTTGCCTGCCTGTTGATACCTCCATCTTTTTTCTTTTCTAAGTTCCAGCACTTGCAGTTTTTCACCTATTCTCCACTGTATTTTCCTGCATTTTATCTGTGATTACAGTTTCAATAAACCTAGTTTCTTGTGACAGACTTGATATGAAAGGTACTGAATAAATTAATGTTATAATCATAGTTGTACATATTTGTCCCTCATTCTGTTTATTTCAACTTTTTTTTTCTATATGCATTGTTGCCAGGTTGAAGTTTGGTTAAACCGACTATTAGAAAGAATGCGTGCCACCTTGCGTCAAGAAATTGCTGAAGCTGTAATAGCTTATGAAGAAAAGCCAAGAGAACAATGGATATTTGAATACCCTGCACAGGTAATTTTAGGAGCAAGTGTCACATTCCATTGGTTAACTTTTACTAGAAGAAGAAGAAACTCCTTAACTATGAGTGGAGTCATCGGGACGCTGTTGTGAGGGTGTTTTTTTGAGCAGGCTTTCTTATTTTTATGAGGCTGAGTTGCTAGCTCGACGTTCAACCCAGCACGGATGGAAAGTATGCAAGAGAGCCGGCTGGATTTGAATTCTGGAGCCTTCACTCCGAAGTCCAGCACTGATGCCACTTCGCCTCCAGCCGGGCAATTTTTACTAGGAAAATGTCATAAATTGCAAAGGTTTCTAGCTGAAGGACACAACGTTAAGAATATATCACAGAGGGAGGTTTTGGAAGACCATAATCAATCCAAAGTAATTACATCTTCAGTCAATCACTTTAGGACCATGCTTTGACCTCACCAATTCCTATTGATGTACCATAGAAAGTATCTTATCCAGGTGCATCATGGCTCAGTATGATGACTGCTTTGTCTATGACCACAAGAAACCACAGAGTTGTTGACACAGTTCACTATATCATGGAAACCATTCCCCACCTCCATTAACACTGCCCATACTTCTTGCTGCTTTGGTAAATCAACCAGTGTAATCAAAGACTCCACTCACTCCAGACATTCTTTCTTCTACCTCATCCCGTTGGGAAGAAGAAACAAAAGCCTAAAAGCACATACCACCATGCTCAAAGACAGCTTCTATCCCAATGTTTTAAAGACTATCGAATGGTACAATAAGATGGACTTTTGACCTCACTATCTACCTTATTGTCTACTTGCACTGCACTTTCTCTGTAATTGTGATACTTCATTCTGTACTCTACTGTTTTACCTTGTACTGCCTCAATGCACCATTGTAATTAATTGATCTGTAGGAATGGTATGCAAGACAAGTTTTTCACTCTTGCTCAGTGCATTTGACGATAATAAAACAAATTACTGTACCATTTCTATGCAAACTACCAGATGCTAGGGACTTGCCTGCCTTTAGTCCCGTTAATTTTGCTAATACTTATATTCTAGAGGAAGTTATTAATTCAAGTTAAAGTTTTATCTCACTAAGTACCATTTCCACTAAACTCATTTTATTTTTCCCACATTCCAATCAAGGATTGCCTCCCAGTTTCGGTCACTTGTCTACACACTAAAGGTAATTCATTCATCAAGCTACACATATTTGAGACAGCAGTAAATCTACATAATCACAAGGAAAATATGAAAACTCCACAGAGCGTACCAGTCATCAGGATTGAATCTGGGCCACTGAAGCTGTAAACTGTAAGGAAGCAGCTGAATAATTTGCATCACTGTGCAATTTGCTGGTTTCTATATTGGGATTCAACTATTAGAATTTGCATCCCAAGGCAAATAAAGAATGGCCAGGATTTTGTGGTCAGTATTAAGCAATGCTGTCTTGCCTGCTCATCTAGTCTGACACTTGCTGCGGTGATCCAACCAGCACGTTCAAATTATTCAGTTTATTATTAGAAAATGTGTATAGTATATTGTACTTAGACTTCACTGACATCCATGAAAAACAGAACCCCAGAAGAATGAACGACAGAAAAATGTTAGAACCTTAATGCACCCTCTTCTCCCTCACCTGCGCAAGCAACAGCAAAGCATCAACCTCCCCCCACCCATATTAGCAAAACAGCAACAGCACCCACCAAGCAATAGCAAAGCACCCAAAGGTGCTTTTCTCTCCCCCTTCCCCTCCCTCCCCCCCACTTTCTCTCTCCCTCTCTCCTCGCCCTTATCCTCATCCTCCTCCTCCTCTTGCACCCCCTTCCCCAACAAGGGGCAGAGAGATGTCACCCATTTCACAGCGAAATGGGAGACTAACAGTCGATGTTACAGTCTGATGCATCACTTTTTATTGCGAGGTTCTCTGACTCAAGAATCGGCAGCAAACTCTCCTCACCAGAGAGAGCAAGAATGGTTGCTCGAATACAGAGAATTCTCAAACATCTGCTGCCACAAAAACCTGATGTTCCTTCTCCTGTGAATCCTTAGTCGACAGCCTTTTCAGGGAATGCCAAATCAGTCCAGAAAGGTAATCAAGACCTGTCCACAATAATCTCCCAACATAACTTTGTATTTTTTGAAATACAATATTGGCAGACTGAATCTGGGATATTGTATTAAATTTGACAACCTGACAGCAGGAATGCTATTTTGCTCTTCAAATGTATTACTCATTTGTTGGGTTTAAAAGGGTCATAGCAGGACCATCTATTCAAGGAATCTTCCTGACTGCTAATCTTGCTAGCTTCCTTTACATTGTAAGAAAAAAATGGGAATTATGACCTCAAATAGCATGACCACTTTATATTCAGCAGCCTTCTTAGCGGAGCGAATTCCACAAATTCTTCTTTGATAGATCTGATACTGTCATATTCTTTACCTTTTATTTAATTAAAATTATACTAGATATAAAATTGCATCATTCTTAAGATTTTTGCTATGTTTTAATGAAAACCTCATCCAGCCTGAAAATACAGTTAAAAATGCAATGACAAAGTGACACTGACAAGTACATCTGCTTAAACTGTAAGTCTCAAATGTACTAAATTAGTAGTAGGGCATTGTGTAGCTTTTCACTATTTCCTCTTTAGATTATTATACACACACACACTCATATTGTTACAATATTTATTTCAGGTTACTCTGACTGGTGCTCAGATTATTTGGAATGGTGAAGTTTGTGCCACATTTGGAAAATTGGAAGAAGGTTATGAAAATGCTATGAAAGACTACCTGAAAAAACAGGTTGGCTAAATCTTGTAACATACTTACCTTTTATTAATACTTTTGAAGAACTTTTGACAATTTTGGCAAATCTTCAGATGAGAAACTGAAATTGAATTAGGCATTGGTTGGAGAGTGTATCCCCTCATTTAAACATTCTGCATGGCAAGCCAGTCTGGAAGGTTAAATGCCATTGAATCTATAAAGAGCTAGTGAGATGGATTCAAAGTGGTGCGAAAGAGGAAGGAAGCAGAGGGTAGTGGTTGACGGTAGGTTCTCGAATGGAGGCTGCTAACTAGTGATGCGTCACAGGGGTTAATGTCATTACCGTTATTTATTTGAAATTGAATGCACAACACTTGATAAGTAAGTTTGTGGATGCCACAAAATTAGGAGGTGTTTTGATGGTAAAGAAGATTATCATAGATTATAGGGGTATCAATTTTTTGTGTTATTTGAATGTGTGATAGCTACGTATTATCCATTCACAGGATAGCTATCCAACAGGCAAATCAAAAACACTTGCATCTTTCAGATTTATCTCTTCCACCCTGTTTCTCCTACAGCAATCTGTGTAGCATTTCTTAAAGACATCTTAGTGTTCCAAACAAAGATACCATGTTGCTCTGTGTTGCAACTGGAAGCTTGTTCTTAATTTTTAATAAAATTCTGTGGTCCTTGCAACAAGGTCAGACATCAGACGGTGTTCCCAATATGGAGGGTAACAACATCAAAGGCTCTTAGTAACACCTTCTGATGTCTGGCATTGAACATTGATGTTTTATATGTTATATGTGCTGACCTATATAAACTACTCAGTGATAAAGCTAGCCCTTCCCTCCTAAACAGCCAACAACCTTCCAGTTTTCTTACATTCATGTGCTTATTTATCCTTATTGTATCAGCCTCTACTACTACCCCAAACAGTGTATTCCAGATACCCACCACTTTGTTTAAAAAAAATCTTCTCTGACATTCCTCCCTAAACTGTCCGCCATTCAACTTAAGCAGATGTCCTCTAGTATTGGCCATTGCCACCCTAGGGAAATATGCAGCATCCATCAACAAAGACCCCCACCATCCAGTCTATGCTCTCTTCTCACTACTACTATCAGGCGGGATGTGCAGAAGCCTTAGGGGCCTTACCACCAACTTCAGAAATGGTTAATAACCTAAACCATCAGGCTTCAGAACTGGTGTGGATTACTTTGTTCATCTCAACTCTTAACTGATTCTATGATCTACAGCTCACTTTTAAGGATTTTGACAACTCTTACTTTCAGTATTTTTTTAAAATTTGCACAATTTGTCTTTTGCATATTGGTCAACCCTTGTTTATGTAATTTTCATAAATCCTATTATTTCTTTATTTCCTGTAAATGTCTACAAGAAAATGAATCTCAAGATAGTATGTGGCAACATACTGTATATGTACTTTGATAATACATTTTACTTTGAGTTTACTTTGACTGTCCACACCACCTATGCTACTTATCATCTTGTACATCTCTATCAAGTTGTCTCCCATCCTCCCTTGCTCCAAAGAGAAAAACTCTAACTTGCTCACCATTTCTCATAAGAAATGTTCTCTAATCCAGGCAATTTGCTGGCAAATCTCCTCTGCACCATCTTTAATGCTCCCACATCCTTCCTATAATGAGGCAACCAGAAGTAAACACAATACTCCAAGTGTGGTCTAACCAGAGTTTTGTAGAGCTGCAAATTTACCTTATGGCTCTTAAAATCAATACCCCAAACATGAAGGCCAACTCACCATATGCATTCTTATGAAGGGTCCTGGCCCAAAAGATTGACTGTTTATTCCCTTCTGTAGATGCTGACTGACATGAGTTCCTCCAGCATTTTATGTGTGTTGCTTTGGATTTCCAGCATCCTGCTGAATTTCTCATGCTAATGATTTGCATTCTAACTACCCTGTCAACTTGGTGGCAACTTTGAGGGATCTATTGACTTGGATTTGAAGATCTGTCTGTTCCTCCCCACTGCTAAGAATCCTGCCATTAACCGTGAACTCCACCTTCAGGTTCAATTTTCTAAAGTGTATCACTCACACTTTTCATGACTGAACTCCATCTGCCACTTCTCCACCTAACTTTGCACCAGTGGGAAGGTTTACAAGTGGTGAGGGATGTTTTAAAATCTGTTTTGGGGATGTGCAGCAGAATGAAACAACATAAAAGGAATAATAAAGTGTACAGGATTGTGAAAGGCACACAGGCTGAATTATTCTCTCTGCCCATGTTTGGAGCTGATACTTGCCCACATGTATTGAGCTGGATAGTTAGGTCTGACCATATTGTTTGCTTGCATCCAGGAGGTGTCCAGAAATGCAATATGCAGATACTATAGATGTAAAAACAGAGTGCTTAGAAAATAGTAACAGGCCAAACAAGCCAACATGGATTTACAAAAATAAAAATTGTGCTTGATATATCTACTGGATTTTTTTTGAAGGTACAGTTTTATTAGCAAATGTGGGAGAATCAGTTAATGTAGTGTATTTGAACTTTCAGAAGGCTCTGGATAAAGGACCATGTAAGTGATTATCATGCAAATTAAAAACACATAGGAGTAGGGAGATAGGGAGTAAAGTACTGACACAAGCAGAGAACTATTTGCAAACAGGAAATGAAGAGTAGGAACAAATGAGAATTTTTTTCCCACTACTGGGGTACTGTAGTGATCAGTGCTAGGACCCCAGCTAATCATAATATATGTTAATAATTTAGATGAGGGAGTTGTATGTAATATATCCAAGATTGCAGATGCCACAAAATTGTGTGGGGGTGAGAGTGTGAGCTGTGAGGAAGATGCAGAAAAGCTGCAATGTGTTTTGAACATGTTGTCAAAGTGGCAAACCTACGGCCAATACTGCATAATGTGGATACAGGTGAGGTTTTTCATTTTACTGGCAAAGACAGTAAGGCAGATTTTTTATATGAATAAATTGGGGAGGGCAGGATGTACTGAGATCAAACCTTTGTTGGAAGTAAATATGTAAATGCTTTGAAGGCACAGGTAATGAGCGAATCTGATTAGGGGTTTCTTGCATTGTCTGTTTTTATTACACTTTGAACCAGTTTTGCTAATCTATTTGAACACCAGTTTGGCTTAATAGATGATTTTTTTTGTGTGTGACAGATTAGTCAACTGAATGCACTTATCACTTTACTGATTGGCAACTTAACAGCAGGAGACAGGCAAAAAATCATGACAATTTGTACAATAGAGGTGCATGCTCGAGATGTTGTAAGCAAAATGATTATGACTAAGGTGGGTACTCTGTATTTCTTTCTATTAATTTTGCATTTAGTTGTTTTTATAGGAAACTAACAAAGTTCCTGTCAACAGTGATTATGGCAGATTCAAAGTTAAAGTGGTAGGGGAGTTTCTGTAACTCCCAGTATGTGTTCTGCATGGTGTGTTGCTTCTCTGGTGGCAGAATAAATCATGTCACTGAAAAGACATCAAACATGTTGACGGGATAGACGTATAGCCAAATATTAGGACTTAAAGTTAGTGGGGGCAGTGGGAGGAATCCTTCAAGCAGTGCTAGGAGCTAAGCAAGAAGTTCACTGTAAACACTTCAGGTTTAATAGTCTGGATTATTTCCACACCTATCTGTTGGTTCTCGAGTAGGGGGACTTGGAGAAGTGGCACGAAAGACTGTAACATTGGAAAAGCAAACTGCTGGTCTCCCCTCCCCCTCCACCTCTCCAAGAGAACCTGTCTCCAATACCAACGTGTTGGGTTCTGGACTGTAGTTTTTGATGGATTCTAGATCAAGATCTCTTTGGCTGTTGCTTAAATGGTGGTGGTGGTGGTGGGGGGGCGGTGCTTCTGCTGGAGGAAGGGGGGGAAAGAGAGGTTTGATGCTTCTGCTGCATGGGTGTGAGGAAGTGGAGTTCTGATGTTTCTGTTATTCAATCTTTGGGTTCTTTTCTGTGAAGAGTAAGGATTTTAGGTTGTATACTGTATATGTTCTCTGATATTAAACTGAATCATTTTAACCATGCAAAACTATGTATTGGAATAATAGTGTTAACATATGGGTGCAGGAAAAGGCTAGAAAAGAAGCATTATATTTCTGGAGTATTGAGAATTGAACTATGCAGAAGTATCTTCAGCTAAATAGTCTGGGTATATGAAGTGAGCTGCCAGATGAGGTGGTAGAGGAGGTAAGATACACAGACAGGAAATGGATATGGACCAAGTGGCACCAGCTTAGCAAGGCACATTAGTCAACGTGGATGAGTTGGGCCAAAGAGCTTTGATGCAAGTGTTTGGAATGTTCTGTGCTAAAATAATGCGCAGAGTGACTGGACAGTTGCTTTGGATCCTTGAGGTTATATTCCCAAGGTCCCTCAGCTCATCAACACTCCCTAAGGCTATTTTATTTACTGTGTAATTCTCCACCATGCATAGCTTCCAACTGCACTATTGCACTTGTGGATGAAATTCCATCTGACTTGTCAGGATTAAAAATTCCAGTTGAGGCAGAGTAAGTAAGTCAGGAAATCATGTTGCAGTTGTATAAAACTTTGCACAGCATGTAGTTCTGGTTGCCCTATTACAGGAAGGATGTGGAGATTCTGGGCATGGTCCGGAAGAGTTTTACCTGGATGATGGCATGATTAGAGAATATTCACTATGAGGAGAGGATGGACAAATTGGATTACTTTCTCCAGAGTCTCAGAAGCTGAGAGGAGACCTGATAGAAGTTTATAAACTGTTGAGAGGCATAGATATGGTAGATCTTTTTTTCCAGGTTAGAAATATGTGGAATACTACTTTGTAGAAAGCATAGCTTTGAGATGAGGGGAAGTTTTAAAGTGGATGTGCTGAGCAAACTCATGGAGAGATTAGTTTAAACTGGCATTATGCTCAGCAAAGACATTGTAGAAAGAAGAACTTGTAACTGTGCTGTAGTGTTCTATATTCTATAACATCACTTCACCAAGTGATCAGTTTCACTATCTACTATGCTACATCTGTAAGCATATTATTCATACCTTTTAAATTTACATCCAGGTCCTTGCTGTATATCAGAAATATCAAGAGTTTCGGTGTTGATCTTTATGGTACAAAACTAGTCACAGTCTTTAATCCACAAATAGCTTCCCTCTACTATCTTCCTCTGCATCAAATTACTAATCCAGTTTGCATCGGCGCTCACCTTTTGAACCAGCCTACCATGCAGGACCTTGTCAAAATCCATAAAGACCATTCAAAATCCATGAATATATTTAGTTACCTCTTTTTAAAAAAAAAATCAGTGAGATAGAATTTCCCATAAACTAAGCAATGCTGACTATCCCTAATCAATTCTTTCCTTTCCAACTTCAAATAAATCCTAACCCTTAGATTATTTTCCAGTAATTTCCCTGTCAGTGTTGTCTGACTCAATGTCCATTAGTTACATGGCTTATCCCTGATGCCTTTCTTGAATAAAAGAAACACATTTATTGTCCTCCAGTTATCTAGCACCTCACATATGTTTACAAAGATGTAAAAATCTCCAAAAGAGATCCAGAAATCTCCCTTGCCTTCCATCACAGCCTTGGATATGTGTCAGTGGGCCCTGAGGATTTATCCATTATGTGCTTTAAGATCTCCCCTTTCCTAGAAAATCAATGTGCCTCTACCTGAACACGCTTCTACTTTGTATTTCTATTTGGTGAATACAGATGAGAAGTATTCATTTAAGACCTCACCCAAATATCCTACCACCACATGCAGATTGCACCATTTTCATCTTAGAGTACCTACTTTCCCCGGTTACCCTCTTGCCCCTGTTGTAAAATGTTTTGGAATTCCATTAAATCATGTCTTTCAGTGATATTTCACAACCCTTCTTTGCCCTCTTAATTTCATTTTAAGTACTCTTCTGCACTACTACTCATTAGTCTCATCCATTTTTAGTTGCCTCTATCTGCCATGTGCTTTCTTTTTCTCTTCAACTTGGGTTCCTTCATCTTTCCATCCTACTTATTACCCTTTCACTGGGGGGGGGGGATTAGCTTTATTTGTCACCTGTACTTTGAAACATACAGTGAAATGCATAATTTGTGTCAAATTATATCAGTGAAGATTGTGCTGGGCAGCCCACAAGTGTTGTCACACTTCTGGGCCCAACAAAGCACGCCCACAACTTTCTAACCCTAACCATACATCTTTGGAATGTGGGAGTAAACTGGAACACCCAGAGCAAACCCACATGGTCACAGGGACAATGTACAAGCTCCATCCAGAATTGAGCTCTGATCTTAAACAGCTGATGACGTAAAACATGCCGCTAAGTGCTATGCTACATAGTCTGAAAGGATAAAGAGTTATTGAATAATAATAATAGTTGGAAAAATATTTAGAAGAGAAGAACATTACAGTATGATCAAGGGCACTGTACTAAATGAGCACTTCTTCTAAAAAAAAAATCAAAACTGGCCATGAAGGTCAAAATCATTTGACATATTGTGATAACATAATGTCCTTTTTCTGGATAAGAATAAAATTTATGCATGATTTAAGCACAGCTAAATAAAGTTATATTTATGCAATTTAAATGTCTGTTTCTTACAATCAATTATATAAAAAGGGTGTGATATGTTGATACCTTTACAATTAATCATCAATCTTAAAAGCACATTGAAAACTGTATGATACTACTACTTTTTGTGGGGATGGAATTGTTTTGCAGGTAGAGAATATCCAGGCATTTACTTGGCAATCTCAGTTGAGACATCGCTGGGATGATGAGAAGCAGCACTGTTTTGCTAATATTTGTGATGCGCAATTCAAATATTCTTACGAGTATCTAGGCAACACTCCTCGGTTGGTCATTACTCCACTTACAGATCGGTGAGAAATTTATGGTTTTCTTGTTTCTTATGTGTGGAAAATACAAATAATTTGATATAGAAAACATACTACCAGTACCCGGTATATTATGGTGATCCATCAAAAGTGGTGCACATAGCGACCCAGTCAGAGGATTACATACAAAGCATTACTAGAATGTATTCTGGGACTTCCTAGTCACAGAACTAGAAACCATCTCATTTGGTTAGCAATCTGAGAAAGTTATGGTTAGGTTTGCAGTCATAAAAAATTGTTCAGTTCCTAAAGGAGGATGCTAAAATAGTTCTGCAGTTCAAATCAGTGTGATACCTTGCAATAATGATAACCCATTGCCAAAATGTTGAGGAAGTCTACATCACCTCGGATCATGGGATGTGGATAACAATGTTTGGGCAGTTGAGCCAGTGAAAAGGTTTGGGAGTAAACAATAGGTTGACAGGGATTCAAGAGAAGTTGGTTGAGATGGGATTTTGTCAAACTCATTGGAGATTGGAAGGGATGTTGTGTCGAAGAGCCAGCCAACAATTAGTGGGCCTGGCATTCATTTGGTCAGTTGGACAAACAAAGTTGGAAGTTCAGAGTTAAGGGGCAGTTCAACAGTCAATTGGAGAGGCTGTCCAGTAGATGTTAGCAGTGAGACAGATATTAGTGGGATTGAACAGTGGGATAGAAATTTATGATATCCAGCAGTAGACTGGGTAAGATTGGGCTTCTTTTAACAGATATTCTAACAGGCCTTAGCCTGCCAGTTAATGCTATTCTTCACTTGCATAGATAACATAAAATATATTGATATAGAAAAGAATAGTTCGTCTCCTAAAGAAGGATGCCAAAATAGTCTTACATTTGATGTCATTGCACATGCTTGTCAGTTTTCTCATCTGTGTAAGTCATATGTATGGAAACTTCAATTCTTTTGAAGTCTGATACCTATGCAACAAATAATTGATCAACGTTAACAAATAAGCTTTTGATAAAAATTTGATCACATACCAGCCAATAATGTTATATGGCATTTTAGAATCTCCATATTTATTTCTTATGTTAAGTAAATAAGGTCACTTGGTAAAGAAATAATTTTATTGCTGAAAGCATGAGGTTATGTTGCAGATGAAGAGATTTGGATAGCAAAATTCACAGGAACTACTGTACTTCTGCTCGATTTGTATTATTTAGTAGAAGTGCAAAAATGATTTATTTTTGTATAATACATTTTTATTTCTACCAGGACTTCATGAAAAACTTTACAGCCAAATGTAAACAGTATTCTTGTAATGTTAATAATATTGTACTTGGTCAATTTGGATTCCAAAACAATATTATCATTTTATATGTAATAATGAATCCATTTAATAATATTGAGTAAGGGGTATTATATCAAACTCATTTCAACCCAGTCTTTGTCTTGGATAAAAGCACTGCAAATTGAACATGTTGCTGTGTTACAGAGAAAAAGGTTTTCTGTTTTGAAGACTTAACAATCTTACAGCTGATCTGCTTTCTGATTTCATGGATAATATCAAATTTCTGATTAATTGACAACTATCCAGATCAAACGAAGATGATAATGATGTAATTCTTACACTTTTAATTCCATGTCAATTTAATAATTCCGACATAGCCAAATCTCAGCTGGATCTCCGATTTCCTCACTAAAAGACATCAGTTAGTCTGGATTGACAACAAACTCGCTTCCACTCTCATCATCAGTTCAGGTTCACCACAGAGCTGTGTGTTTAGCCTCCCTCTCTACTCACGTTATACTTAAGATTGCATGGCTAAGTTCCATACTTTATTACACCACTGTTGTTGGCCGAATCAGAGATCATGATGAATTGGCATATAGAGAGGAAATTGAAAACCTGGTTGAGTGGTGCCACAGCACCAACTTCTCTTTCAAGATCAGCAAAGCCAGAGAGCTGATTATTGACTACAGGAGGAAGAAGCGGAGGTCCATGGGAGCCAGACCTCATTAAGGGAACTGTGGTGGTGGGGCTTAGTAGCTTTAAGTTTCTTGGCATCAACTTATTAGTGGATCTGTCCTAGGGCCAGCACATAAGTGTCATCATAAAGAAGGCGTGTCAGCACCTCTGCTTTCCTAGAAGTTAGCGTAGATTCAGCATGTCACCAAAAAGTTTGACAAATTCCTATGGATGCACAGTGGAGAATATCCTAACTGGGTGCATCATGGCTGAGTAAGGAAGCGCTAATTTCCAGGAACAGAAAAAGCTACAGAAAGTAGTGGATACAGCCCAGTCCATCACAGGCCCTCCCCACCATGTGGACGCATTTGTCATCAAAGATCTTCACCATTCAGGCCATGCCCTCTTCTTGCTGCTACCAGTTACAGAAGGCTTATGTTCCCCCCCCCCCCCAACAGTTATCATAAAGACATCAGGCTTCTGAACTGGAGTGGATCTGAACAGATTCTATGATCTACAGATTCACTTTTGAGGACTATAGAATACAAGAGCAAGGATGTGATGCTGAGGCTTTATAGGGAACTGGTGAGGCCTCACCTTTAATACTGTGAACAGTTTTGGGCCCCTCATCTTAGAGAAAACGTGCTGGCATTGGAGAGGGTCCATGAGAGGCTCACAAGGATGATTCCCAGAATGAATGGGTTATCATATGAGGAATGTTTGATGGCTCTGGGTCTGTACTCACTGGAATTCAGAAGGATAAGGGGGGATTTCATTGAAACCTTTTGAATGTTGAAAGGCCTTTATAGAGTAGATCTGGAAAGAATGTATCCCATGGTGGGAGAGTCTAGGACAAGAGGGCACTGCCTCAGGATGGAGAGGTGCCCTTTCAAAACAGAGATGCGGAGAAATTTCTCATGCCAAATTGTGGTGAATTTGTGGAATTTGTAGCCACATGCAGCTGTGGAGGCCAGGTTGTGTGTATTTAAGGCAGAGATTGATAGTTTCTTGTTTGGACATGGCATCAAAGGTTACGGGGAGAAGGCTGAGAACTGGGGTTGAGGAGGAGAAGAAAAATGATCAGCCATGATTGAATGGCAGAGCAAACTCGATGGACCAGATAGCCTAATTCTGTTCCCATCTCTTATGGTCTTATGAACTCTTTACAACATGTTCTCAGTATTATGTTTATTTACACAGTTTGTCTTCCTATTGCATATTAGTGTTTGTCAGTCTTTGTTTATGTATAGATTTTTGTAAAACTCTGTATTTTTTTTCCTGTAAATGCCTACAAGAAAATGAATCTCAAAGTAGTATGTGTATTTTGATAACAAATTTACTCTGAACTTTGAACCTTTACTGAACTGTAAAGCAAGAGAATATGATAGTTGTACAAAGAGTCGAACGATAATTAGCAATAGAATTTTAAGAAATTTACAAACTAAACTGTAAAATTATAATGGATTTTTGGTAGATAATGATGTTACTTTGGTGGGGGGGAGACAGGTTGAAACATAAATCACTTTTAAAGAAATGGAATTTTTGAGGAATCAAGGTGATCGTGAGCAGTAACCAAGGCTACTGAAAGACACATTTTTCTTTTATTTAATGTTGTATGGGCCTGTTTTGAAAGAATTTAATAAAGGATTGGCAATCCTTTGGCATGTATAGGGTATCGGAGGAGTAGCACCTCTGGTGAAAAGACTTGTTGTGCCCTTTCTGGAGCAGCTCACTCACCTTTGGTCCCCGCTGGATACTCAGCTCTCACTTGAGGCTGTTTACAACAACAGCAGCCGTACCCCCAGTACTCTGTTTCAACAAGCAGGCTAAACCAGATGACGGTAGTTGCTGCCTCATACCCCATTGTGATAGGGACATGCCTGTCCTAGCATGCATCTCATTCGCTCCAGCGAATGCGATCTTCAGTAAGATCCAATGGCCAGGAAGGCAGTACTGCAATGCTCCCTGGTGAACAAAAGGCATGAAAAGGCACAAAAGATGTCATGGTCATCCAGTGCAACTGAAGAAGTACTGCTTATTCATTCCACTAGATCTGGACTTCTGAGGTCGAGAGAGAGAACTGTCCCAGTGTAAAAAAATGTTCCACTTTAAAAGCTCTCCTGCGCAGGTTTTCTGTCATCGGACACAATGGACAACCACCATCCGCCCCTTCTAACCTCACAGAAGATGCTACAGAGCGCTTCATATCCAGCTATTATTTCCTCCATGAACAAAACATTTCAAGGTGATCTGGAGTATATGGAAGTATCGTATGACTCTAGTTTGGAATTACAATACAGACAAAATTGTGTTATATTGTCCCTTTCACCTGCTCTGTATCGTAATATTACGCATCTCTAGATATACATAGAGCATGTAGTAGAAGCTCCTTTTACTCAATTCATTTGTGCAATGCCTCATCTAACCCAATGATACAGTAATGATGGGTAGGAATAGAAAAATGAGGCAGGGTGTCGAACTGTGAGGGATGCGAAGTGTAGGAAGGGAGGGAAAGATGAGATTGGTAATAGGATCATGTTAGAGCTGTTAAAATTGTGAGAGATGATAGGGTGAATGAGAAGGCTGGTGGGAGAAATAATTACCTTTCTTCTCTCTAGTGGAGAGAGCATGAGAACAGTCATGCAGGGGACAGAGGAAGTCCAATTAGGACTCCGTCCATTGTTGCAGAGGAGAAACACGTTTCAGAAAGGAGGATATTTAAGAGGTACCAGAATGGAAGGCCTCATCATCGGAACAAAAACAACAGAGACAAATATATTGGGGGAGAAGAATTATTGTACATAACATTACAAGAATGCCATTTCACTAGTGGAGCAGATTTAGTGCTGTGTTTTCACTGAGTCTTTTGCTTAATGAAAGTAACTTATTTTCACTTGTACAGATTTGATTTACTTATAATTGTCTTGGGTCTACTTCTAAGTGAGATTCTCTACAAAATCAGTACATTTTAGGTAGTGGGGACTAGAAACCCAAAATTTATCTTCTCCTTTTTGGTTGTTTTTATTCAGTTGCTATATTACGTTAACCCAATCACTGCATCTGATTATGGGTGGTGCACCAGCAGGACCAGCAGGAACAGGTAAAACCGAGACAACTAAAGATCTAGGAAGAGCTTTAGGAATAATGGTTTATGTTTTCAATTGCTCAGAACAAATGGATTATAAGGTAAGGGTGACAAGTTTATTTACAACTTCATAGAAATACAGCATTTATGAGCTATCAAGTCTAAATTTTACTGTCTCCCACTTAACTTTCATCTACAGCACTACAGCACAGAAAAAGGCCTTTCAGCCTATCCAGTCTGTGCTGAACCTTAATCTCCCTAGACCCATTAACTTGCATCCAGACGATAGCTATCCATACCCCTTCCATCTATGTACCCATCCAAATTTCTCTTAAATGTTGAAACCAAAGCCATATCCACCTCTCTACTGGCAGCTTGTTGTACACTCTCAGCATCCTCTAATGACGAAGATCCCCCTCATGTTCCCCTTAAATATTTCACCTTTCACCCTTAGCCCATAACCTCTATTTCTAGTCTCATCCAATCTCAGTGGAAAAAGCATGCTTACATTTACCCTATTTACACTCCTCATGATTTCTCTAACAATCTCCCCTCATTCTCCTATGCTCTAGCAAATGTTTTCCTGACCTATTCAGACATAACTCAGGTCCTTAGATCCTGGCAACATCCTTGTAAATTTTCTCCGCACTCTTTCAATCTTATTTACATCTTTTCTGTAGGTAGGTGATCAAAACTGCACACATTATTCCACATTAGGCTTTATCATCATCTTATACAACTTTAATATAACATCTGAACTCCAGTGCTCAATAGTTTGATTTATGAAGGTCAATGTGCCAAAAGCTTTTTGTAAAACCATATCTACCTGTGATGCCACTTTCAAGGAACTATGGATTTGCATTCCCAGATCACTCTGTTCTTCTGCACTTCTTAGTGGCCCACCGCTCGCTGTGTAAGTTCTACTCTGATTTGTCTTCCCAAGGTGCAGTACCTCACGTTTGTCTACATTAAATTCCGTGTACCATTTTTCAGCCCATTTTTTCAATTGGTTCAGATCCTGCTGCTTCCTCGCTTTCCACTATACCTCCAATCTTGGGGTCATCTGCAAGTTTGATGACCGAATTTACCATATTATCATCCAGATCATTGACAGACAACAATAGAGCAGCACCAATCCCTTCGGCACTCCACAAGTCACAAGCTTCCTGTCAGAGAGGCAACCATCTCTGGCTTTTCACAGAAAGCCAATGTCTTATCCAATTTACTACCTTATCTTGAATGCAAAGCAACTGAACCTCGTGACCAAGCTTCCATGTGGGATTTTGTCAAAGGACTTGCTAAAGTCCATGTAGACAACATCCACTGCCCTGCTCTTCATCAACTTTCCTGGTAGTTTCATCCAAAACTCTATAACTTGTTCAGACATGACCTACCATACACAAGGTCATGTTGATTATCCCTAATCAGTCTCTGTACTGTATATCTAAATACTTATATAGCTGGTCCCTTAGAATGCCTTCCAATAACTTACCCACTATTGATGTCAAGCTCACTGGCCTATAATTTCCTGGCATGATTTAGTTGTCCTCTTAGTAAAACAACTTGATTTTTAAAGAATTTATAAAATCCACTTGTGGCAAAAATCTATATGTTGAACATTATGCTGTATATCTCGATTGTTTATTTTTTTTTGTCTTGGAGTCATACTGCACAAAAAACATCTGCAAACTTCCTACATTCACAATGAAGTTGTTAATGTAGTAAACATTAAAGGTCACAACACCAATCCCAATGGAACACCATCTGTCACAGGCTTTCAATAATATAAAACAACCCTCCAATATCATCCTATACCTCCTATTACCAAACTACTTTTGGATCTGATTTGCCTTTGATCTCATTGACTCTAATATTTTGGAACATTTTCTAAAGCCAGGGAGAAGCCCGGGCTTTAAAAAAAAAACACATATCCTTGCCCATAAAGACTTCGCAAAGTTTCACTTAGAGGATACTGTAAAGACGTGGAAGAAGGTCTTGTGGTCAGATGAAACTAAAGTTGAACTTTTTGTCCTCAACACTAAGTAAACTAATAATGCGCATCAACCATGTAAGACCATCCCTACTGTAAAGTAAGTTTAAGTTAGCATCATGTTATGGGGATGCGTTTCAGCAGCAGGGGCTGAAAATCTGGTTAGGATCGTTAAGAAGATGAATGATGCTAAATACAGAATTCTTGGATAAAATACAGTTAGCCTCTGCCAGAAAGTTCAAACTGCGAAGGAAGTTTATCTTTCAGCAGGACAATGACCATGGAGTGGCTTCAAGTGAAAAAAATTGATGTCCTTGAGTGGCCCAGTCAGAGTCGTGACCTTAACCCGATCAAACATCTCTGACAAGACCTCAATATTGCTGTCCATCGCTGCTCCCCAACTAATCTGGCACAGTTTGAGTAATTTTGCAAGGAGTAACAGGCAAATCTTGCTCTGTCACAGTGCGTAAAACTATTAGAGAGTTATCCAAAAAGACTACTGACTGTAATAGTTGCAAGTGTGGTTCAAGTACAGAGCAAAGGGGGATGAATACAGTACCTTTGAACTGCTGTCATTTCAGTTTTTGAGTTTTTAATTTTTCAAGTTTTACAATTTTCCCTGTCTTTGGTCTCTACTGTGAAAAGAAGAGCATGTAATTCATAAATAAAAATTCTCAGTTAATTTGATCAAAGCCCCTGGTTATAATACTCATTTATGTGAACAAAGGGTTGGGGCTGAATGCTTTTACAAGGCACTGTATAGACAGACCACGCCAACTGCACTGCCTTTAACAATGCACGTCCCTCTTTTAAAAATTCAGTTAG
The DNA here is from genome assembly GCF_048418815.1 of Hemitrygon akajei. Taxonomy (NCBI): domain Eukaryota; kingdom Metazoa; phylum Chordata; class Chondrichthyes; order Myliobatiformes; family Dasyatidae; genus Hemitrygon; species Hemitrygon akajei. Next base: position 53,674,623 of record NC_133145.1, read on the forward strand.
ATTGTTCAAACAAGTTCTGCTCCAATCAAAGCCATATGTATTCAAGTTTAGATTAATTCTGTCCCATGGGCTTCTTTCCAGCAACTTCCCTATCACTGATGATAGACTCACAGGCCTGTAATTACCTGCCTTTTATCCCTGCTGTTCTTCCTGAACAAAAGTACCATATTTGCTGTCGTCCAGCCATCTGGCTTCACACTATGGCCGGCAAAGATTTTTAAAAATCTATCAGAGTTCCAGCAATCTCCTCCTTTGCCTTGAGTTGTAACCCTGGATGCAACTCATCAGTCCCTGGGGATTTATCTACATTGAAGTATCTAATACTTCTTGTGAAAACATGTTCTAGGATTTTACTCGCTCTAGAGAATAAACCGGTGTAGAAGATGTTATTGGTAGTGAGCCAAACTATTACTTCACCCCATTATAGCTGACTAGTTTGTAAATCAAATTTAATTTAAAAATTTATTTGTTTATCCTTTTCTATTCAAGAGAAGAACTTAGATTGACTAAGTTTTCATGTTTAATTCCAATGCCACACTCAAGACAAGTTGGTCTATTCAGTTTTATTTGTATCATAAATTTTAATAGTAGTTCATATGGTTTGCCAGGACTTTTTAGAGGATAACCAACAACTTCTCCCCATTACCCACTAAGTTTGTAATGATTAATTATGCACTTAGGTTAATAAATTCCACCAATTGTCCTGGTCTTGCAATGTTTCAAGGCATAGTTTGCCATGTACTTACTTTGTATGTTACGTTAGCATTAATAAAGTATATATTTTTTAATCAAATAGTCCTGTGGAAATATCTACAAAGGCCTGGCACAAAGTGGAGCCTGGGGCTGTTTTGATGAATTCAACAGGATTTCTGTGGAAGTTCTGTCAGTGATTGCAGTGCAGGTAATGCAGTGATGTTCAATTGTAACCTATAGAAAATTAGCACACCAAAGTTATGATTTTTCTGTATTTGTTCAACTTCTCTATTTCAGCAGAAATATTCTCTGTCACTTAAAACATCAGCCTTGGACCAGTTCTTCCTATGACAGGACACTTAAATTCAAGGAATAAAGATTTCTCAAAATTTTATGCCACCCTGAAATGGCCACTGCTCAAGGAGAAAGTGTCTGAATGGGAAGCCTGAGATTAACCCATAATTTGCATTATTCTGGTTGTATGTCACTACCTGCGGTGCTTTTGAAAACAGCTTTCTCATTTTATAACAATCATATCAGGATACCTTTGAGTCAAAGTATGTTTTTGAATGGGAAGGAAACTAATTGCAGCAAGTCTTAAGTCTTCTGAAGTCACAAGAAGTTTTGCTCTTTCTGGCTGCAAATTAACCAGAAAACAAAACTCTGTAGCTGTTCATTCAATTTCCACCACGTATGGAAAAATTCAAACCGCAATGTCATATTTGCTCAGGCCATACGAATTTCTTTGAGGAATTTTGTCACCTTAGATCACTTTTACGCACAACGAGTTTCTAGAATGCTTTTTTATTATCTCCATAAGCAGAATGTTAGCCGTCTAGTTTCTTGAAGTGCTGTGAAATTGTTATTGGTATTGGTTTATTATTGTAACATGTACCAAACTGCAGTGAAAAGCTTGTCTTGCATATCGTTCATACACATCAAATCATTACATAGTGCATTGAGCTAGAACAGGAAGTCCAGGTGTTTGTGAGCTTTCTTGGCCATGACACCAATGTGTTGTAGCAAGACAGGCTATTGGTGATGTTCGCACATAGCAAACTGAAGCCTTCCACCTTAACACCATTGATGTAGACTGGAGGAAGTGTAATGCCTCCCTTTCTGAAGTCAATTACCTTCTCTTTTGTTTTGTTGACATTGAGGGAAAGCTTGTTGTCATGACACCATGTCAGTAAGCTCTCCATCACCTTTCTGTACTTAGATTCATCATTGTTGAAGATGTAGCCCATACGATGACATTATCTGTAGATGAAATTAGAGCAGAATATGGACAGATAGTTATAGGTGTACGGGAAGTAGAGTAAAGAGCTGAGAACACAGCCTTGAGGAGCACCAGGGTCTAAAGTATTCATGGCAGAGGTATTGCTCCCTATCCTTTCTGATCGGAGTCTATTAGTCAGGAAGTCAAGAATCCAGTTGCAGAGGAAGACATTTACTCCCAGAGTCTGGAGAATGGTGATGATTTGCTTAGAGTAATGGTGTTGAAGGCAGAACTATAGTCAATAAACAATAGTCAGATGTGCAGATGCTTCACAGATGAGTGTAAGGCCAGAGATATGTTGTCAGCTGTAGACCTGTTTTGACAGTAGCCAAATTGCAGTGGGTTGGGGCTGTCTGGAAAGCTGGAGTTGATACATGCCTAGACCAGCCTCTCAAAGCACTTCATGATGGTGGATGTCAATACCACTAGGTAGCAGTCATTAAGACATGTTATCCTGGTTTTTTTTGTTACTGGGAAGACAGTGGTCTTCTTAAAGCAGCAGGGAATCATAGCTGAAGTAGGCAGAGTTAGAAATGTATATAAATACCCCTTCCAGATAATCCACACAGGCATGACCAGGGATACCATGTGGACATGATGCTTTTTATGGGTTCATTTTCTGGAAAACTGATCTTGCGTCTGCGATGGTGACTGTAGATTCAGGTGCTCTGGAGACTGTCAGAATGGGTGGTGACATACCTATTCCCTTCTGTTCAAAACATACTAATCTTTCCGATGTTAAGCTCATCAGAATGAGATGTGCTGCTGTTGGTGATGATGCCCAACTTTGTTTCATAACCCATTATAGTATGTAAGTTCTGCCACAACTGATGGCTGGATTAAAACTCAATTTTGGATTGGTACTGTCTCTTAGAATCTCTGATAGCAGCACACTCTTTACAATTAGAATGGTACAAATCTCTTTAAAATAAAATTCTAAAGTTCTTTGTTTCATTCAAGATTGTCAAATGCCTATCTTAAAAATAAAACAGGCTTGAAATTAAATAATAATCTAACAGGGTTGATATCTTCTGGAGAGTGTGCAGAGATTCAAAGAGAAGTCCTACTGATTCATAAAAAGAAAACATTCCCATGAAGAGATCTTAAAAGTTTAAAATGGATGGCATTTTAAAATGAATGTAATTTTATAAAGTTATTGACTAGGATTAAACTTTATCATAAATGTTACAGGTAAAATGTGTTCAAGATGCAATACGTGACAAGAAGGAAAGATTTAATTTTTTGGGAGAAAATATTGTTCTTGTCCCTTCAGTTGGGATTTTCATTACTATGAATCCTGGTTATGCAGGGCGTACAGAGCTGCCAGAAAACCTGAAAGCATTATTCAGGTAGTGTAACTGATTATTAATAAACTTTTACTTTATGATAAATTTCACAAAACAACAACTTTCATGATGTATGTATGCAAGTGATAAATTCCACTTTGACCCTGAATTTGGTGTCTATTCAAATACATAGTAAAAACCACTGTTTAAGCAATACAATTAAAATTGATGGTGCCAATGTGATTTGCAATAATGTAAAACATTGTGAGTCTTTGCTTTATAATACTTCCATTATATCAGACCATTTGAGGTACTGTTTTTTATTTTGTTAAATCATTGCATGTTATATGTTATAATCTTATTCCTTTTCTGACTGATTTAACATATCTAAAATAAACATGAACAAAATAGTTGATTCACTATTATGTATTTCACTACATCATGAAAAATAACCACTAATTTGGCAATCAAAAATAGCATATGCTGGAAATAATTTTTAATTTAAATAAAGATAGAGAATGGCTGAGAAAACTTAAAGCTATTAAATTGATGTTTTTTTTCAGTGACTTCCATAAACCTTGACATAATTTAAGTATGAAGTGTATTTTTTTTTGTCCAAGAGCTCAGGCTTGAACTTTTTTAACATTATGATTTCAATTTCTATGTTTAAGAACATTTAGATGGGGACTTGAATAGACTGGGCATAGAAAGATATGGATTAGTGCGGGCAAATAGGATTCATGTAGGCATGGATGTGTTGAGCTAAGGACCTGATGCTGTGCAGTACATCTCCATGACTCCATGGTGATGTTGATTGTATATTAAATAATTATTCCTGAAATTACATTCAGCAACATTCCACTCTAGTTATGACAAAAGCTACTAACTTGCTCAAGGAACATTTTAAAACATCCAAGAAGTATTTATAAATTTCTGAGAAAGTGTAAATAATCACATTTGCGGACAGGATTTTAGAAGTCTTGGAAACAGATCCTTGTTTTAACATGTGATGCTAATTAACTGAATCTTTAGCAGTGGACTACTCCCTGTGCTGATATGTAAGGTTAGATTTTAAGGCTAAAGCCCCTAGAGTGGAAATTGCATCCACAACTCTTCAATTCAAGAAGGTTGAAATACAAACTGGAAGCTGTATTCTAGCAAGGATGCAACTCTATTATATGTTCATCTTTTTCTAAAAATTTAGATATCAGTTTGCAAATCAACCTTCACATGCCAAAGTGGAAGTTCCTAAACTTTTGGAAAACTTTCTCGTTGGAGTACTATTTTTATGCTCTAGTGTCAAAATGAAAGTAAAAACACTCCTAGTTGATATTTTTCAGTTAGTTCATTTAAAATGACAGTTTGGTCAGTGTCAAGACCTGAGAGGCATAAACTGAACTTTCACCCATGTATCTTTGAAGAAACAGGCTGGTTAATGGGTGACGGAACTAGTAATCTTAGTTCAGTAATTAAATTACCATTTTTTTCCATTTGTCTAAATTCCTGACAAGTCTGGAAAGAGCTTACATTTCCGAGTAGTGAATCATGTTTCTAAGAAGTCTCTGGCATGCCACCCTCCAAAGGCCAATCCAAATTTGGCTATGTTGTGGGCATAACTGCTTTGAACCTTGCAGTTGTGAAAATATGCATTTGTGGTTTCTTGTCATTCATAATTTTTAAAAAAACAGTGAAACAAAAATCCTCTTGTTGCATTCTCAGCTAATGCAGGAAGCACGAGGCTGAAAGTTTTTCACAGGTAGATGGGAGTGCACAGTTGATGTTAAAGCAGATCAGGTCGAAATTCCACACTAGCAAGAGAACGTGTTGTGTATCAAAGATTCATGTGTCTTCAAACATACAGATTTATGATTTATAATTTCATTTTCTTTTAGACCCTGTGCTATGGTTGTGCCTGACTTTGAACTCATTTGTGAAATCATGTTGGTTGCTGAAGGTTTCATTGATGCCAGACTGCTTGCCAGAAAATTCATTACACTTTACACACTCTGTAAAGAACTGCTTTCCAAGCAGGTAATAATAAAACATGAATTAGCTTAGATAATGTAGCAATCTAATTTTCATCAAAGAGCCCACTGAGGTTGTGTATATAAAATAATTAAGAAAAACCCAATGGGCACAAAGGCACATCCAACAAAATTTGACATAAAGCTGTTTAAGACTTGCTCTAATAAAACAATGCAAACTGGAAGAACAGTACCAATGTTTTGATTTGGTATTTTATTGGTCTGTGATCTTGACTTTAGGTTGAGAACACCATTCTCTAGTCAGCAAATGCTGCTTATACTTCTGAATTTTCTGCTTTCAACTATATTTACTCTACTTCATCCTTACTCTATAACTCTCTCATTAAATCATTCCTATGTTCCAAATTATCACACTTTGATTTTTTTCTTCAGTCACACATTTCTTCAACTATTTTTCTTCAGCTTTGAGTTTGTTAGCTCTTTAACATTCAGCTTTACTTGCTTTTAAACTATCAAGTTAAGATCTTTTAGTCTACTCAAAAGTTAATGAAAATGCAGAGGGTAATTTTAAATAACAAGAACAGCTGGGTTTGAATTGATAAACTTAAAACTGTAAGCACAACTCAAATTCCCTCCCCCTCCCTTTAATAAAGCCCAAATGGGATAAGGTTTACAGTTAAGAAATGGCAAAATGAACTACTGTAGATCATACTTGTGTGCAATGAGATTGAAGTAACATGCATTCCAAAGGCTGATTTAAAAACACCATTAAAACCACAAGGCAAAAGATTTTCTGCAGCAAAGGGCAGCCTATCTATCCTTGATTTCCATTGGTATTGCCATGTCAATCCTCCACCATCAACATGAAGTCAGCAATGACTATAATCTTCACCAGTCACACAAAAGCTGTAGCTACAAGTGCAGGTCAAAGCCCTTGGGCAAATTACTTAGCTGCTCATTACAAAATGTCTTTCTTCTATCTACAAGACAAAAGTCAGAAACATGATCAAAGCACCTTGTCTAAATGAGCACAGCTCTAACAATGAGGTGTTTATTGTCATCCAAGACTACTTGCCTTGGATCCACCCTAACCTTCATTCCCTTTGCCAACTTTGCACAATAGCTACAGCATTTACCATTTTGCACATATTTAATTAGGCTACTCTGACATCTCCCAAACCCATGACCTATACTACAATAAAAACCACCAATGACAGCAAGACCTAGGGGTCACCACTGCCTTGGTAATGTATTGGGTATCCTCCATTATTGTTGAGCTAAATTTTGAAGCCTCCAACTCAAGTAGTGAGGACCTTCACCAAAAGAAGCACCATGATGCAGCTCACCTCTTCTTTCTCAATTAGGATTGGATACATACAAGCCCAACGTATTTAAAAGTTTTAAAATATCTGATTTTGTAGAAAATGATGTTTTCTTTGTATTTTCAAAGCAGTTGATGCCATTTCTTTTGACTGTTTTCATAAAAGACACTATTTTTATCAATAATATCTCTCTTGCAGGACCACTATGACTGGGGATTGCGGGCTATCAAGTCTGTGCTGGTTGTTGCTGGCTCTTTGAAAAGAGGAGATCCAAATCGCCCTGAAGACCAGGTCCTTATGAGAGCCTTGAGAGATTTTAATATTCCTAAGATAGTAACAGATGATTTGCCTGTTTTTATGGGGCTTATAGGAGATCTATTCCCAGCCCTTGATGTGCCAAGAAAGAGAGATTTAGAATTTGAACAGGTAATACTGAAGTTCATACATTTAGTTCTCATCATTTGCAAAATGATGACTGGATTACATTATGCATGTAAACCCAGAATTTTCAAATGACACTAGTCAGAATATTTTTGTAGAATCAGTTATGCATAAATAAAATGTCATGCGTACAGAGTGTATGTATATACATACATATACTTAAGTACTTTTAAAGTATTAGTTTTATGTATATACAGACAACTCCCAAATTACAGAGTGTTGAGTTCCTAGAAACTAGTTTGTATTGCAATATTAATATTGTAAAGCTGCATCATCTGACTTCCACTAGGAAATCTTGTGTTGAAAAATGCGAATTTGTGTTATTTATTTACTTTTTTCCTTATAAATTCTGTGAGATCGAATTTTATTCATATTTGCAATTTGTGAATTTTGTAAGGACACATTTCCATTACCTGAACAGATATAATGCAATGGTTGCCCACACTTAGAATGCTGTATTTTATACATATGTTTCCTATCAATATTAGAGCCTTTTTCAATCTAGGATACTTCTGTTGTAGTGTGTTATTGTTATGTAGTGATGATATAAATATAGAAAAGTCTATAAGAAAAGAGCATGAGAAAATAAAAACACATATTGGCTATTTATTTATTTTTTACAATGCAGTAGGAGGTCACTTAGCCCATTGCATTTATGCCAACCCTCATTCTCATTCTCACTTCCTTATTTCCTGGTATCCTGGCAACTTAATTTCTCTTTCATGCCCATCAACTTAACTTTTATTGTTTTTGCTTCTCTCCAACACAAATGGATGATTTGCAGTAGTCAATTAACCTCTAAAAAAAGATGGGAGTGAGCAACAGCACTCAGTGTCAACTTACTAGCCAACTGGACCATATGCAAATTCTACACAGTATCTAAGGTCAGGATCAACCCTGAGACTCTGGCAGGATCACTAGCCACAGCATCATCTGTTGTTACACCATTAACCCCTTTGAGCTTGTTCAGCCATTCAGTGCCAATTCAAGTTTGGCGACAGCGCCACTGTTGTAAGCTGAATCGAAGGTTGTGATGAATTGGCATATAGGAAGAAAATTGAAGATCAGACTGACTGATGCCACAACAACCTCTTACTCAATGTCAGCAAGACAAAGAGCTGATTATTGACTTCAGGAAGAGGAAACCAGAGGTCCATGTGCTTGTTCTCATTGGAGGATCAGAGATGGAGAGGGTCAGCAACTGTAAATTCCTCAGTGTTATCATTTCAGAGGACCTGTCCTGTGCCCAGCACGTAAGTGCAATTACAAAGAAAGCACGACACGCCTCTACTTAAGTGTTTGCAAAGATTCAGTAAGACATATACATTTTTGACAAACTTCTATAGATGTGTGGTGGAGCATATATTGAATAGCTGTATCACAGCCCGGTCTGGAAAATCCTACAAAAAAAATGGTGGATACAGCCGAGTCCATAACAGGTAAAGCTCTCTCTTGTTGTAGGAAAGCAGCATCCATTATCAAGGACCCTGATTACGCGGGTCATTCTCTCTTCTCGCTTTTGCCATCAGGAAGAAGGTTCAGAAGCCTCAAGATTCACATCACCAGGTTCAGGAACCTCTCAACCATCAGGTTCTTGAACCAAATGGGATAACTTAATTCAACTTGACTTGCCCTATCATTGAAATTTCTCCACAGTCCATGGACTCACTTTCAAAGTGTCTTCATCTAATGTTCCTGATATTTATTGCTTATTTATTGATTTATTATTATTTCTTTAGTATTTGCACAATGTGTTGTCTTCTGTACACTGGTTGAATGCCAAAGTTTGTGAGGTCTTTCATTGATCTTTTATGGTTATTATTCTGTTATGGATTTATCGAGTATACCTGCAAGAAAATGAATCTGAGGGTTGTATATGGTGACATAAGTTTATTTTGATAATAAATTTACTTTGAACTTTTTTCCAAGTTGCAGTTCCCTGATCAACCCTCTGCGAGAGAGAATATCAAGGATTCACAACCAGTGAAAAAAATCTCCTTGTCTCTATCCTAAGAAGTCTGTTTCTTTCTCTCAGAATTTAATGCCTAATTCTTCACTCTCCAGCATACATATATAGCCACTAGCATTTCAAAAGCGTGAATTTAAAGTGTCAAACAATCTGCTAGAAGAACTCAGCAGGTCTATCAGAATCTGTGATGGAAGCAGAATCATCAACATTTTGGGTTGAAACCCTGCATCAGTACTGAGTCAGTCTTGTGTGTAGCTCCATATTCTGGCATCTGCAGGCTCTTGTGTCCGTAGTAAAAGTGTGTTGGATATTAATAGGAGTATCATGTAATTATCTGGAAAATGTGCTATTCAGGCAGTATCAAACTTTTGAATATGCTGGATCATCAGAATTTTATGAGAGTATGTAACTTTTTCCACCCAAATGCATCACCTAACGTTTACCTATTAAACTCCCATTTTGTAACTTTAAGTTCTTCCTGTATTTTGTTGCGTGCTTTATTTCCGTTATCCATAACACTTAACTAATTTCAGTTTTTGAAATTACGTTACACAGCCTTCGCATTCTATGAGGGCAAGAAGGCCCCACCAAGCTAGTGTTTCTCCTGCAATCTCTTGTCATTGCATTTTCTGAATGCAGCACTGCATTCTCCTTGATTCACTGTAAATTCTAGGGACTTATTTTTATATTACAGTAAATATTATTGTTTTCATATTATGAGTAATTTTAAGGTAATTCATATTTACTTATTTTAAGAATTTACTTTTTTAACATGACAAATGTTCTTATATTTACATAGATTGTTAAGCAGTCAATTATAGAACTTCATCTGCAACCTGAAGATAACTTTGTCCTGAAAGTAATTCAGCTGGAGGAAATACTTCAAGTACGTCACTCAGTTTTCATTGTTGGCAATGCTGGATCTGGAAAATCACAGGTAAATATCTGTCTGAAATGCTTGAGATAGTGACTGTTTGTTTCCAAGTTCATTCATATCCTTATGATGTACCATGATCCGCAATTTAAGTGTTTGAGGAAATCAGTTGATTCCTCATTATGAACATCTGACCTTGGTTTATCAGACTACAGAACCACAACAATTTTCAATGCTAGTTTAAAGAAACAGGTGTTTTTTTCTTTTTGTTGACCTCAATTTTTTCCCAGTGAGATAGAGTAATATCACAGTGCTTTGTGAGAGATGTGATGAAAGAAATAGCATGAGGAATAGGCCATTTTACTCCTTTTGATTGATCACTGCTTACAAAACTATCAGTCCCTACCTTAGTTGCAATCAGCCACTAAATCTCCACAGCCCTCTTGGACAGATCTTTCCAAAAACTCTCCTTAATCTTGGCAAAGAAAGTTCTCTGTGAATAGCCTATCTTTTCTATTAAGATTATGATCCCTTAGAAATCCAACCAGAAAAAAACAAACTCAAAACCTCTCAGGAATTTTATTTATTTACATCATATTGCCTATTACCTTTGTAAATCTCAAAAGGGTACAGGCTTAGTTTACCTAATTTCTCTGCAAACAACAATCATGCCATCCCAGAATTTAGTCCAGTGAATTCATTGTACTCCCTCTATATTGAAAGTGTGATTAAGATTAGCAAACTAGACTTGTACACTATACTCCGGATATCTCACTAGATGTCTCCACTCTTTTACTCAATTCCTCTAGAAATTAAAACCAACATGGTGTTTTACTTAATTGCTCGCTAAGCCTGTATATTAACTTTCAATATTTAATGTACAATGATGTTTAGGCTCCCCCTAGCACAAACACCACTCAATGACTTTGCATTCAAAGAAAATTCTGCTTTCCTGTTATCTTCTACCAAGATGAATACCCTGATTTTTTTTTTAACATTGTATTCCATGGCCCCATTTGCTTATTTTTTTTATGTATGTCCCTGAGCCTGCCTGTACCCTGCTTACAACCATCGCCTAACACTTAGAACATCACGAAACTGGGGTATATGAGCATCAATGCTCCTTCCTCATTCAAATCATTGTTATAGATGATGAATTCCTGGGATATCAACATCAGTGTCCATGGTAATCAATAATCACAACTTCCCAACTCAAAAACTTTTTATTCATGCTCTGTTTTTATTTATCCAGCATTCAATTCATATGTTATAAATTTGCACAATAATGCATCAAGCAGCATCAAATTGATTTGCCCTTTCCCATCTGCTAAATACAGCCTCAAAAACGTCTAATTGCTATGTCAAAAATGATCACCCCCTGATAAGTCCATGTTGACTTGGCCTAAGCCTATTATTATTTTTGAAGTATCATTTCCTTCAGTAATTCTTATATTTTCCTTACTACTCATGTCAGGCTAACCAGACAATTTTTTTTCTGTCTCTCTCTTTCCTTTCCTTAATCATAGAAATAAAATTGCTAAATTTCAGTCTATTGAGCAATATAGTGTGTGTGCGTGTGTCTGACCACAGAAACTGAATCGTCAGTATTTCTGATAATGTCAAGGACCTGCCTTCTTTAACTACTGCAGTGCTTGTGGTTACTCTTCTAAGGCAGGATCATAGTCATACATCATGAAAACAGGCCCTTCAGCCCAACTAGTCAATTTCAACCAGGATACCTATCTAAGCTAGTCCAATTGGCCTATTTTACTCTAAACCTTTCCTATCTATGTACCCAGCAACATCCAACTTTTTAAATGTTGTTACTGCCTCAACCACTTCCTCTGGGAGTGACCACTCTGTGTGGAAAGCATTGTTCCTCAGGTTCCTATTAAATCTCTCCCCTCTCACCTTAGATCTATGCCTTCTAATTCCCAACTCTGGGAAAGACTGTATGCATTCACCTTATCTATGGCCCTCATCATTTTAGTCACTTCTATAAGGTGTATGAGAATGAATCTCATACCAATATCTACAAGTAAATGTCCTTGACCAACCTGCCCTTACTGTGCTTCATTCCCATTGTCACATGACAAGTAAGGTTGATAATAATACTCTGGAAAATATGGATAACCATAAGCAAAAGAATCCCATGAGGGGTATTCACATAGTGCTGTACATCTAGGATCGAGTCATTTTGGGAGTTTTCTTCAAATTCTGGGAAGTTGGATGACATAATGTCAAACCTGAGCCAGAAAGCCTCCTGCAGACTGTCATCTTCTGTTGTACTGTAAAAGATGAATCAGTACATGTTGAACACTGCTTGAAAGAATCACTGGGAGTCAGAAGGGCTGGATATACTTCAATTGGAAGCCTTGGTAAATCTGAAGTTTAAGTATATCTGGAGCCACACCACATACACATGCACATACACAGGTTACTTTCGATGCAATGCTCCTCAGACAGGATGAAGAGGTCAATACTCCCCAATGCCATTAGGCTTTACAATTCAACCGCCAGGACTTAAGAACTTTTTAAAAGCTATTATTAATGCTTTTTGAGATAGTGATTTAGATGCATATCATATTTTTTACTGAGTTAAGTATTGTATGTAATTAGTTTTGCTACAACAAGTGTATGGGACATTGGAAAAAAAAAGTTGAATTTCCCCATGGGGATGAATAAAGTATCTATCTATCTATCTATCTATCTATCTATCTACATACAAACAAAGATGGTAATGTTTGTTGAACATCAGTTGTCTAAGCTCCAACACCTAACAGGTATTTCTTAGGACAGGAGAACTATGTTCATGATTGCCTACCTTCCCATCATATCAGAAGTGCATAATTATCAGTGAACAATGTTTAATTCCATTCTCTCTCCCTAGAAAATGAAGTATGTTATATCCTGACAACATTCAGGCATAGACTAACAAGTGGCAAATAAGCCAGGCTAATACTAGCCAATGATTTTGATCATTAATTTTCAGTCTTACTGCTTTTTGTTTAACTTTGCAGGTAATGCAGTCCTTGAAAACAACTTACCTGAACCTGAAACGAAAAGCCATCAGTGTTGATCTAGATCCCAAAGCTGTGACTTGTGATGAATTGTTTGGGATTATTAACCCAGCAACAAGGGAATGGAAAGACGGTAATTGGTTTGAATTGCTAAGCACAAATGATAAAGGAAAGGTAGTATCTGCTTGGTTAATCACTGTTTTAAAATTCATTTCTAGAATGCATGGAGGAGGGCGAGTTTCCTTGGGGTTTCTCCTACTCTGCCATCTGAACTTTAGCGGGCAGTTGACTCAGACATGATCTGCATGTATATGGAAGTTTTATTGTAGCTCCACTGAAAATAGTTGTGAAGTAGCACAGTGTAATGTTACTGCATTTGTTTCTAGAGGTCAGGATCTGGAGAAATGAATTTGAATCCCCAACAGTGGCTGGTTAATTTCAATGCAAGAAAGTAAGGAAATATATTGATAAAAGTAAGGAAGAAAAAATAAGGAATTATAAACCTCCTTTGTTGCCAGTGCAATTGGTTCTTCATTGCTTAGTGAAATGTCCAGTGATTTACTTCCTTGGTAATTAGGGATGGACTACGAATGCTCACCCTGCCAAAAAGGATTATAGCTTGGAAACATTTATTTATTTATTTCTAATTAATTTTTATGAGTTTCTACAATGCGACAAAACAAAAAAAAGTTTTTAAAAAAAGAGCTTTATACAGTGCAAAACAAACATATCAAAAGTACAGTTCATAACAGTTAAGGAAAGCACCCATGGTAGAATTGTATAAAATTAGTTACCACCCCACCCTCCCACTACCCAACTCTAAGCCAACCTTACGACATATGAAAAGGTTAATCTGAACTTTATCACCACAGAGCTGTATTTATAAAAAGAAGGTATATTGCCTAATACCTAATCTATAATATGTTTACAGATTTTAAAAAAACTATAAATCTTAACTGTAAGAAGCTGGAAGTAAGCGATTTAAATGCATAAGAAAAAAAGGGTTATCTAAACAGGAATTATGAAAATATTCAAGAAAGGGTCCGCACACCTTTTGAAACTTTATGTACGAATTAAGAAGTGAATAATGAATCTTTTCAAGGTCTAAGCAGGACATAATATCTCTAAGCCATTGAGCATGAGTGGGTGGGGCAGCATCTCTCCACCTAAGAAGCACTGCACGCCTGGCCAAAAGAGAGGCGAAAGACAATGTATGACATTTAGTCGGAGTCAAATGCATGTCAACTTCTCCTGAACTACCGAAAAGAGCAATCAGAGGGTTAGGTTCCAAATAGCAATTAAGTATATGAGATAAAGTTTTAAAAAACTCTCCAGAATTTCTGCATGCTAGGACAAGCCCAATACATTTGAATAAGGGAAACCTCGCCCCCTGTACACTTACCGCAACAGGGGTTAATATCAGGATAAAGCTGTGACAATTTAGTTTTAGACATTGAGCCCTGTGTGTCACGTTGAACTGTAAAAGGCAGTGGTGAGCACATAGAGAAGTTGAATTAACTGACTTGAGAATTGAATCCCAAACCTCATCGGACAAAGAAAATTTTAAATCGTGCTCCCAGGCAGTTTTAATTTTATCAAAGGGAGCTCGCCTCAACATTAACATATCTTGAATAGTAGAAATTAAACCTTTACCTAATGGATTCATATGAAGAAACAAATCCAGAACATTTTTAACGAGTACCTCAGGAAAGTTTGGTATTAAAGGGTTGATAAAATGTCTAATTTGGAGATGTCTAAAGAAATGAGGCCAAACTTTACAGACAATTGTTCAAAAGTTTGAAAGCACTTATCTGTGAAAAGATCTTCAAAGCACCTAATGCCCTTTCCGTATATTTATTTTATATTCATTTTAAAATAAAGATCACCTACGGGTGAAATTCTAATATAAAATCAATATATTTATTTCAGAGCATTGTAAAAAAAATCTGGATCACCTATATGCTCACTTAACAGCTATGCAGAAAATTATTGTCCAAACATTAATATAGACTTGGACAGCAAAAAATTGCACTTCTCAAAATGAAGTGTGTTTTTCATGTGTGTTTGTAGAGGGAACCTGACAACTAAACTATTTATGGTCTAAAGTCAATATGATCTAAAGTCTTATAGTACAATTTCAGTTTTATAAGAGTGCATTTATACTGCAGCTAAAGAGGATTAACGAGGATGTTTAATCTACCTCAACCATCTATCCCATTCATCTGACTTCCCACTGTAAAATTTGTAGAAATTTCAGCCAGGTTGTGCAAATGTTTTTGGCTAAAACTTCCAACTAACAGCAGGAATCTTGCAAATCAAAATGGTTGGAAGACTTAATGCATGAGATGTGAAGTAATGTTGAAGTTCTCTAATACTCTGGTTTGACCACATTTGGAGTATTGTGTTCAGTTATGGTCACCTCATTATAGAGAGGTTACAAAGCAGATTTATCAGGATGCTGGCTGGATTAGAGAACATTTCTTTTGTGCAAGCCACAGTTTTTCTCTCTGGAGCATGGAAGATGAGAGGGGACTTGATGGAAGTGTATAGGATTATAAGAGGCATAAATGGAGAGGATAATGCACACTGTTTTCCTAGGGCAGCAATGGCCAATACCAGAGGACATCCATTTAAGGTGAGTGGAGGAAAGATTAAGGGAGAGTGTTGATAGAGCTTGATATAATTGGGACATTGGTACATGGCTGTAAGGAAAATCGAGGGTTATAGGTTGTGCAGTTATGGAAGGTTTGGTTGATCATGAAGCATATTCATGTAGGTTGACACAATATCATGAGCTGAGAAAATGCAGAAAATCTTTGCATAGTTTGTAATATTATAAACTCATGCTCATAACATGCTTATAAATGAATTAGATAGATAGATAGATACTTTATTCATCCCCATGGGGAAATTCAACATTTTTTCCAATGTCCCATACACTTATTGTAGCAAAACTAATTACATACAATACTTAACTCAGTAAAAATATGATATGCATCTAAAATCACCCTCTCAAAAAGCATTAATAATAGCTTTTTAAAAGTTCTTAAGTAGTTTACTTAAATACATTGAGTCCTAACCCCGGCACTTTAACATATCTTACTCCTGGCGGTTGAATTGTAAAGCCGAATGGCATTGGGGAGTATTGATCTCTTCATCCTGTCTGAGGAGCATTGCATCGATAGCAACCTGTCGCTGAAACTGCTTCTCTGTCTCTGGATGGTGCTATGTAGAGGATGTTCAGGGTTTTCCATAATTGACCGTAGCCTGCTCTGCTACTGATGTTATACTCTCCAGTACTTTGCCCACGACAGAGCCCGCCTTCCTTACCAGCTTATTAAGACATGAGGCGTCCCTCTTCTTAATGCTGCCTCCCCAACACACCACCACAAAGAAGAGGGCGCTCTCCACAACTGACCTATAGAACATCTTCAGCATCTCACTACAGACATTGAATGATGCCAACCTTCTAAGGAAGTACAGTCGACTCTGTGCCTTCCTGCACAAGGCATCTGTGTTGGCAGTCCAGTCTAGCTTCTCGTCTAACTGTACTCCCAGATACTTGTAGGTCTTCACCTGCTCCACACATTCTCCATTAATGATCACTGGCTCCATATGAGGCCTAGATCTCCTAAAGTCCACCACCATCTCCTTGGTCTTGGTGATATTGAGACACAGGTAGTTTGAGTTGCACCATATCACAAAGTCCTGTATCAGTTTCCTATACTCTTCCTCCTGTCCATTCCTGACACACCCCACTATGGCCGTGTCATCAGCGAACTTCTGCACATGGCAGGACTCCGAGTTATATTGGAAGTCTGATGTATACAGGGTGAACAGGACTGGAGAGAGCACGGTCCCCTGCGGCGCTCCTGTGCTGCTGACCACTGTGTCAGACCTACAGTCTCCCAACCGCACATACTGAGGTCTATCTGTCAAGTAGTCCACTATCCAATCCACCATGTGAGAGTCTACTCCCATCTCCGTTAGTTTGTGCCTTAAGATCTTGGGCTGGATGGTGTTAAAGGCACTAGAGAAGTCCAGGAATGTTATTATTATTCTGAATTGAGTAAAGGTTATATTTCAAACACGAGGAAATCTGCAGATGCTGGAAATTCAAACAACACACACAAAATGCTGGTGGAACGCAGCAGGCCAGGCAGCATCTATAAGAAGAAGCACTGTCGACGTTTCAGGCCGAGACCCTTCATCAGGACTAACTGAAAGGAGAGATACTAAGAGATTTGAAAGTAGTGGGGGGAGGGGGAAATGCAAAATGATAGGAGAAGACCGGAGGGGGTGGGATGAAGCTAAGAGCTGGAAAGGTGATTGGTGAAAGTGATTCAGAGCTGGAGAAGGGAAAGGATCATGGGACGGGAGGCCTCAGGAGAAAGAAGGGGGGGGGGTGGGG